>NC_137468.1:87362840-87962840 GCF_964235325.1 Thermobia domestica
TGAACATTGTAAGCTAGCCCGAGTAGGTGACGTGAAGAAAAAAAAATCTCACGGAGCAGGATATTCTATTTTTAAAACCGACCAGAAAATATAATTCACTACAGCCCTGTTGTATAACTACTACTGTCTTTTCATAATTTATTATTCAATATGTCTAGTCAGCGATTATATGATGCTACCCATTCTATCAGATGGTATTACTATGGTTGATTATTACTATAACACATTAAACTACAAAGTATTACCATAGTCCGACTATATATCGCCCTCCGGTCCGCGTGATATTATGGTGCAGGGGTCAGAACCCGAGATGTTTGTAGCTACACGTATCTATTCAATATATATATATATATCCACACGTGGCGAAGTATTCACTTGGCTACTATATATATTTAACTATATGGGTGTCCTATCTTCTATATTCATTTACTACAATATTCATATACTTCATATTCATATTCACATTAATATTCATATCATATTCATATCATCATTCTTTTCATTTACTACGACGCTATATTTTACAAACACCCTGTCTCCTCTATCTACGCCCAGCCTATATACACATTTCATCATAACACTTTAAAATCTATAGTCACTACAAACATTTCCCATTCCGATCACCGCACGACAACCTCACTCGAACTCAAGACTCTTTCACCACACACACAATACTATGTAATACCTGGTAGCTTTATTAAGAATGAAAAAAAATCCTACGTATGTTCACTGAAAATAGAATTATCTGCGATAATATTTAATGTTTACGAAATTCTGCAGCAACAATGAAATTCTGCAGCCACGAAGAAAGAAATGAACATTTAATATAATTTCAAAGCGAAGAACTAGCATCATATCGCCCGACTTCTGTTAAAAAATTACGTATTGTTTATTTACTTAAATATTTCGATTTCTAGACTAAGCAGAATGTTGTAATTTTCAGGATATATTAATTTTGGGTCACTTGACCTAACTGTACATCCATATGGGCTGTGAATTATACCTTCTAGGTTTTATTTCGAAAAGAAAGGTCAATTTCATGGAAACTAAATCACTAAGAACATCGACATACGAATGGCGGTTAGTACTGACTTTTGACACTAGGGGCTAGCGACGATATAATCAACCCTTGAACAACTGAATGTGACCTTGTACACGGAATTATTGTACTATATTACGTTCACTTTTAAATATTGTGTATGTGTTCACTTAATGAGGGAATAATAAAAAAAAATTATCGCATAGCAAATACCACACTGTCCATATTTAATTATCTCACACACTCTTTCATCACTTAACTACCACTACCACTGATACTACATTACAAATATACACATACTACTTAAACTACAAGACACATCATGCCAATACACACCAATCATCACTATCATTAATACATGTTATACTAATAAATATACACAGACAACATTCAGATTTTACCATTTTAAATCGGCTCGAAAGGAAAGGGAAAGAAAGGAACAGGGCCAACTGGCCCTTGTATTTACTAAATCACATTCTTAAAATCAACCTGTTTAATCAATGCCCCGAGGGGACATATCGAAGTGTTGACTAACAATAGGACCCCTGCCCTGAAGGGGCAGGAACCCGGAACAAACTACATGTTCAACTCATCCCGCTGGAAGCCGTACTCCCAATTTGGGAGTCAGATAGGAGCCCTTACTGTAAATTTACACGTGCATTATGATTACTATCCTAACTATAAAGAAACTAAATACCGCCATATATGTTAAAAAAAAGAATCACTCGCTGCCTACATAAACAAATCTATATATGGACAGGTCTTATAACCCTCAATTAGCAGGAAAATTGGAAGGTGAAAATATCAGGGGAAACACTGATCTTCAGAACCGGTTTTAGGAAAAGAAAAACGGAAATCACACTACTTCTGAATCCTGTCCATAGCGATCGGTAGATGAAATCATGGCGTCACTATATTGCACTTACTATTTCAGCTTTTTAGTCCAGTTTTGTTCTGAAAATTTAATAGTTCTATGGCTCCTTGAGACCTCCAGCGATTTTACACGTTAATAAAATCCCAAATGTTACCTAGTTTGCAGCTTTTCTAGCTCCTTTTTGACTTTCTGAGCTGGGAAGATCTTAGTCCGGCGTCTTCAGTGAAATTCCCGGCATGGAATGGGAATAATCGCGCCCTAATATCATAGCGTGGGTTTATCCTCCAATCAAAACAAAGCATTTTGGCGGTGGGGCTTTGAAACGAATAAAATTTGGTAAAATCTGGATTAAACTAGATTTTAGAAGGACCTAGGTATCTAAAAGAGAGGTGAAGGGTGGTCCTGAAAATTCTGTCGAATTTTAGATTGGTTATTTGATCTGAAAAGTTCCGTCCAATAGTGGACCTACGTTTTCAGATAGCACTGACACCGTAAGAATTGTAATAATCCATTTACACATCCATATACAAGACTTATAACTAATTTAAAATATAAATAAAGGTATTGACTCCCAAAACTATAATTCCTAATAAATTTTTTACAGTTTTCCATGTTAATTTGAAATAGAATAACGAACAATATTACGAATTATATGAACAGCCAGAAATTTTTTTGTTAAACGTCAAGTACAGTCGGTATAAAAAATTTCGGGCACCCTCCTATTAAAACATAATCTCATTAGACTGTAATGGCATATTACAGTTCCCCGGCGTCGTTAAAAAAATTTTGTTTGAATAACAAAATTTTGTTGAATAGAATTAACATGTATTAATACTAATAAACTAACTACTCACTCATACTCTCATACACTCAAATGAGACAGTGTAACATTCACTTTGGGTATTGAGATAGAAGTTCCCGTTTTTTGTCCTCGGTACAGTTGAAAAGCTTAAGATTCTGGAAATTGTTAGTTCACCTTTTAGGTCGCAGGAAAACACTAGGTAACCAATTCGCAATATTCCCATCGAAAGTGGGAAAATGTTCAATATCCCGGAGGGAAACTTTAGAGCTCATACTAACGTAAGTAGGGGAATTGTTACTGGGAATTAACATATTATCCTGCACAATCGGAGTAGTCACCGGATTTACCACTGATGACGTCGTAGCGGTGTTATAATTACCCATGTAATTAAAAGGGATTCTGTTGGTCGTATTGAATATGTTGGGCTCCATCCCCGGACCAATCGCACCCGTGAACAACGACTCAGAATGGTACCCATCTCCTCTTCCCGGCAACACGCTATGTGATTGTATACCTCCATGTAAGGAGGGAGCACTCACGCTAGTGACCGTAGTCGTCACAACACTCGACTGATTCGGCACACTATTGGAATTAAACCATGACTTTGGTTCTGACCGATGCATGGGGTAGTGCGTCGCAATATCCCGTGCATCAACTGACATTAAATTTTCCTTTCCTGCGCAACAGGTAGTTGTTATAGCAGGTAATATTTCTGAGGAATCGCTACCGGGGAAAGGATAGGTTACCTCTGATTTTTCGCGACTAGGTTTCGTTATTTCTTTTTGAATATTTACTATTTCGTTCTGAATTTTCGAAATTTTTTAGTCAGTTACTTCCAGTTTGGTTTCCAGTGATAAATGACAAGGTTGACTTTAAATTATCAATTTCGGCCTGCTGTGTTTCTAGTTTATTGTTGATTTTATGCAATTTGGTATCTATTTGTTCAAATTCGGAATTTACATGATCAAATTTACCCTCAGTCTCCTGCTGAAGTTGCTTTAGAGATTGCTGAGCCTCGCATCTGACCAAATCAATTTCAGTAGACGTTTGCTCCCTCAATGTGGTTATTGAGGAAGCAAAGTCCGAACATATGTTGTCGATTTTCTGGGTTAGTACCTCGAATCGAGATTCGGTTTCTCGTTTCGAGGTGTCAAATTTCTCGTTTATTTCGCGTCTCATTTCCCGGCTATTCTCATCTTTTTTTTCATTTATTTCGCGTCTCATTTCCCGGCTATTTTCATTCATTTCATACCTCATCTGTTGATTATCCCGATCTATTTTTTGTAACATCTGTTGCAATGAAAGGAGGAGAGCGTCATTATTAGATGACACAGTCTTCCTTTGCTCTTCTTTGGTTTTATCACCAATTGAATCCCCATTTCTTTCATCGTCATCGAGGTCAGATATCTCCACTGGAGATATTTGGCCTCGGTTCTTCGGGGTACTATACCCTCGCTCACCGTCTGAATCGGGATGTTCATTTTCTTTCTCAGAGGATAGACTCATGGGTTCACGCGACTGGTGGAGCTTCCCCTCACATTCTTTACAGTATTTAACTATCTCACCAGCCCGGATCTTTTCTGCATTTTCAGCAGTATCCTCTAAATTGATACAACTGAAATGAATCCATTTCAGCCCACACTCGTGACACCTCACTAGCCTACGGGAGACGCGAGCTCTTTTCTCATTACTTTCTAATGTACATTGTGTACATGAGACTTCCGCGTTCTCGTGTGATACAACTTCCCTATTGGTTGCCATAGCTTCCATACCAAAAGACACAATATAAACACATGCAATTATATACTTATAGACTAACAATACTTATTATTCAGGTACTGTTCATAAATTAAAGGACTCCTATCTAATTCCCTCCTTGGGTCAACTTCCAGCATTTTCAAATTTTAGAATTCACTTTGACAAATTCCTTCATTTCCCCCTTTCTACAGAGAGAGACAAAGATAGCAGAACAGCCAATGACTATGATTATTTAATCTCACTGTGACTTTTTTAATTATTCACCTTTTGTGGCCAAGTCAATATGTGCTCGATCCTAAACAGTGTTTAATAAATAATTTCAGATCCGTTACCAGGGAAAACAATTGTTTCCATGGTAACTGTCCAAAGTCAACGGTCGCCAATTGAAAGAAAACGTAAAAAAAAGTAGTAAACGAAGAAAAAAGCAATGTAGAGGAGTCGCTAAAATTAATTCTCTTTGAACGAGGGCGATTACTAAACAACACCTACTAATTGAAATCCAGATTATTCTCCAATAAAGTAAATTCCAATAAACTTTCTTGTTATTGTTCGTCCCTCAATGCATACTCATCTCATTGTTAATTATCCCATATCGGACTCCCGAAGAAAACTCATCGAAACAACTTATTGACCGTGCCAATAGCGACTACTCTCAGTCATGACTCCGTTTTCTTTCATTCAGAAATAGAAAAGAAAGAGAAGAAAGTAGAAGGGTAAAAGGAGGAGGTAGAAAAAGAAGAAAGAAAAGAAATAGGGTATTGTAATAAGAAACAGATTACTGGATAATTCCGGAAATATAGTAAGAATTCGAGAAAGTCCTTGAAAGATGAATCATTCTAAATGTTATTAACGACTAATCAATTTTGGAATGCTTCGGAATAGACACATGTTCCCTCATACCACCCAGACCTAGCTCCAGGCACCACGATCATGGGGTTGCCCAGACCTAGACCTGGAAACGAGAAAAGTGAAATCATTCTTTGTACTGTTATTCCAACCGGTGATTGATAACCATCCAGCATCTGAACTCTGTTCTCTAGGATCGACCACACATATGAATTAGCCAAGAAAGAAAGAAAAAAAATCAAACTTATAAACTCAATATAAATTTATGTATCGTATCAATAAGAATTTCAACTCCCTGGAAGAAAGATGTCGTATTTAGGCTCATCCTGCTATTTTTGTTTCACTCCTAGAGCCGATTTAAACCATTAGTACCGGTCCTTCATGACCTAGGTTATTTACCTTAACACATATATTAAAACATGACACATATATTACAGATGTTAATATGACAAATTATATCACTAAGATTACTTATATTAAATCTATCATGCATTCACACGCTCACTCACTCAGGACAGTGTATATATGTTTAAAGGAAACCAACTAACTACAAAGATACAAATAGTTTATTACATTCATAGTGAAAAGGAAAAATTAATTACAAAGAAAATCTTAAAAGCACAAGTTCTTGGTTATATATTAATAAAATACATAGAGTTATATTTTAGTAAATTTTTATATATTCAATCATCTTGACAAATGAAAGAAAAAAAATAATTACATGTATTATATCTTAGGCATGCTAAAACAAAATTATGATTTGCGACATTCGCAAAGAGACACTTATTTCACTTAAAAAAAAATTGGACAAAGAGGAAAGAAAGAAAAAGAAAAAAAAACTTTTAGGTGTATTAAAACTTATATGAGTCTCTACCTCACATTGAGCAATAAAATATTAATAATTCTGAGCGTTCAAATCACAAATCACGCACTACTCGTAGTGTCCAAAACATTTCGCTCCATATAACTTAGGTTGTGTTTATATATATATCTATATATATATATATATATATATATATATATAACTATTGGTTTATAAAAACCATTCATTGACTATATTTAGTTTGTAACTCTTAGCAGTTTATATCTGCACTCGCACACTGCGACGTTTATACCCATGTAGGGATTTCGAAAAATCACTTTCGCCAGAGGATGTTTCTCCTCTTAGACAGTCCATTTCCAAACTTATTAATTGAATAATTTCAAGTTATTTGTTCAACACTGGGACACGTCATGAGACCTTTCCTTAGATCACTTTTGTATATATGTATACATGGTTCGGATTTAAAACGATCTTCCACAGGTGTACGGAGTGTGATGGTTTAAATTGAGGATAAAAAAAACTGGTCAAGTCACAGGATACATATGCAGGTGAGAAGGATTCAAGGTGCACTTTCCACAATGGTTTTAGGTTGGTAGTTCAGGGATAATATTCATCATGATGTGGGTTACGTTTAGACCTGCCGTTACTTTTTAATACATGCCATTAAATAATTACATAGGTTATCATTTACATCTATTCAGAAGAAAAGGAAAATTACTTGAGTACACGGCGGTATTCTTGACAAAATCTACATTCTTATATTCGTCGGAAAACTTACTGGTAAACTATAGCAACCAATACACGTTTGGGGGGACAGACACGAGCGCTCTCACATATATTCATATAATACATTTAATATCATACTTTTACTTTAAAATCATATTCACATACTAAGTACATATACATTTCGACGTATTCATTTCTCTATATATATATATTTATTATAAATGCGCACACATTTAAATTAATCACCCCAACAATAATTTTTGAAAAGGTTGCAAGTACAAGAAAACAAATGACTTCCGACATTACATATGAAAAAGAAAATTGATTTTTTACCTGATACCGCGCGTCTATAAATTTCAACTTTTATATAATCAATTCGTGCTTAAATAATAAAAAAAAACTTTGGGAGGCAGGCACGTAACACAGAGCATTCCTAAAGATATAACTAGATAAACCAAAATACAATTTCTGGGCCCAGGTCAACTACAAGGTAAACGAAAACCAAAACAGGAAGGAAAGTGACCAATGGATTAAAAAAAAAACTTAAGAGGGACGACGGTGAAAGAACGTAATCGAAGTGTCGTCAACTACGAAGTCTTTGTTCATTTCGGCGATAGGTCAAAATGTGATGGAGGACCCAATCACTATCTACTTTATCCATGAATCGTGTATTGCAACATCTCAGCTGGTAATTTCAGATCAGAGTTGTACGTTAAATAAATCGTAAGCGACAAGTTCAAAATCGGGGGGGGGGGGAGGTTGAAAAATTAAAAAAAAATCTCGAAGTAAGAAGGAAGAAAAAGACAAGAGAGAGAAAGCGGCGCCAACGAAAGGAGAAAGATTAAAGTACTACTCACTACACAGAAGAGTAATCGAATTTAAATATATAACAACTCATAGCCAAAAATATTCACATATGCCGAAAGAGGGTAGTTTACTTAAATACGTAAACTAGGAGGGAGGCCCTGCTGCCAAGGATGCAAGTTCTGTGTCCATCAGATCCCAATCCCACAAGAGTTTGTTTGTAAGATTGAAATCCGAGCCCCGTATCCTGCCCAGACCAGCAGGATAAAAGGAGAGGGGGAAGGGACCAGGTAACTGCGTCCCCAATTTGAAATCTCTAAGTAAGGAAAAAAATATTCGACCCCTCAGAAGAACTAAGAAGGTTCAAGGACAGTAATGAAACTAGAGTAATAGCTAAGATATCCCTAATTAGTGATTTGCCAAAATAGAAAAAAAATTAAATAAACTGAATTTTGGATCGGTGATTTCTATGGCCAAACCTCACCGATAGCTCCCCTTCGCAGAATGCGCTAAATTCTGAGGCATCGATTAATTTCCATCACTATCTAGTTTGAAAACTAAGAAAAGAAAACGAAAATATTCAAGGGGGGAGAGGTCGATGCCCGGGTACGGTATAATAAATTTTAATAACTAATTGTTTTGATTCTGTAACCCTGTCAGAGCTGTCGCCTCCATGAACATTGTAAGCTAGCCCGAGTAGGTGACGTGAAGAAAAAAAAATCTCACGGAGCAGGATATTCTATTTTTAAAACCGACCAGAAAATATAATTCACTACAGCCCTGTTGTATAACTACTACTGTCTTTTCATAATTTATTATTCAATATGTCTAGTCAGCGATTATATGATGCTACCCATTCTATCAGATGGTATTACTATGGTTGATTATTACTATAACACATTAAACTACAAAGTATTACCATAGTCCGACTATATATCGCCCTCCGGTCCGCGTGATATTATGGTGCAGGGGTCAGAACCCGAGATGTTTGTAGCTACACGTATCTATTCAATATATATATATATCCACACGTGGCGAAGTATTCACTGGGCTACTATATATATTTAACTATATGGGTGTCCTATCTTCTATATTCATTTACTACAATATTCATATACTTCATATTCATATTCACATTAATATTCATATCATATTCATATCATCATTCTTTTCATTTACTACGACGCTATATTTTACAAACACCCTGTCTCCTCTATCTACGCCCAGCCTATATACACATTTCATCATAACACTTTAAAATCTATAGTCACTACAAACATTTCCCATTCCGATCACCGCACGACAACCTCACTCGAACTCAAGACTCTTTCACCACACACACAATACTATGTAATACCTGGTAGCTTTATTAAGAATGAAAAAAAATCCTACGTATGTTCACTGAAAATAGAATTATCTGCGATAATATTTAATGTTTACGAAATTCTGCAGCAACAATGAAATTCTGCAGCCACGAAGAAAGAAATGAACATTTAATATAATTTCAAAGCGAAGAACTAGCATCATATCGCCCGACTTCTGTTAAAAAATTACGTATTGTTTATTTACTTAAATATTTCGATTTCTAGACTAAGCAGAATGTTGTAATTTTCAGGATATATTAATTTTGGGTCACTTGACCTAACTGTACATCCATATGGGCTGTGAATTATACCTTCTAGGTTTTATTTCGAAAAGAAAGGTCAATTTCATGGAAACTAAATCACTAAGAACATCGACATACGAATGGCGGTTAGTACTGACTTTTGACACTAGGGGCTAGCGACGATATAATCAACCCTTGAACAACTGAATGTGACCTTGTACACGGAATTATTGTACTATATTACGTTCACTTTTAAATATTGTGTATGTGTTCACTTAATGACGGAATAATAAAAAAAATTATCGCATAGCAAATACCACACTGTCCATATTTAATTATCTCACACACTCTTTCATCACTTAACTACCACTACCACTGATACTACATTACAAATATACACATACTACTTAAACTACAAGACACATCATGCCAATACACACCAATCATCACTATCATTAATACATGTTATACTAATAAATATACACAGACAACATTCAGATTTTACCATTTTAAATCGGCTCGAAAGGAAAGGGAAAGAAAGGAACAGGGCCAACTGGCCCTTGTATTTACTAAATCACATTCTTAAAATCAACCTGTTTAATCAATGCCCCGAGGGGACATATCGAAGTGTTGACTAACAATAGGACCCCTGCCCTGAAGGGGCAGGAACCCGGAACAAACTACATGTTCAACTCATCCCGCTGGAAGCCGTACTCCCAATTTGGGAGTCAGATAGGAGCCCTTACTGTAAATTTACACGTGCATTATGATTACTATCCTAACTATAAAGAAATTAAATACCGCCATATATGTTAAAAAAAAGAATCACTCGCTACCTACATAAACAAATCTATATATGGACAGGTCTTATAACCCTCAATTAGCAGGAAAATTGGAAGGTGAAAATATCAGGGGAAACACTGATCTTCAGAACCGGTTTTAGGAAAAGAAAAACGGAAATCACACTACTTCTGAATCCTGTCCATAGCGATCGGTAGATGAAATCATGGCGTCACTATATTGCACTTACTATTTCAGCTTTTTAGTCCAGTTTTGTTCTGAAAATTTAATAGTTCTATGGCTCCTTGAGACCTCCAGCGATTTTACACGTTAATAAAATCCCAAATGTTACCTTGTTTGCAGCTTTTCTAGCTCCTTTTTGACTTTCTGAGCTGGGAAGATCTTAGTCCGGCGTCTTCAGTGAAATTCCCGGCATGGAATGGGAATAATCGCGCCCTAATATCATAGCGTGGGTTTATCCTCCAATCAAAACAAAGCATTTTGGCGGTGGGGCTTTGAAACGAATAAAATTTGGTAAAATCTGGATTAAACTAGATTTTAGAAGGACCTAGGTATCTAAAAGAGAGGTGAAGGGTGGTCCTGAAAATTCTGTCGAATTTTAGATTGGTTATTTGATCTGAAAAGTTCCGTCCAATAGTGGACCTACGTTTTCAGATAGCACTGACACCGTAAGAATTGTAATAATCCATTTACACATCCATATACAAGACTTATAACTAATTTAAAATATAAATAAAGGTATTGACTCCCAAAACTATAATTCCTAATAAATTTTTTACAGTTTTCCATGTTAATTTGAAATAAAATAACGAACAATATTACGAATTATATGAACAGCCAGAAATTTTTTGTTAAACGTCAAGTACAGTCGGTACAAAAAATTTCGGGCACCCTCCTATTAAAACATAATCTCATTAGACTGTAATGGCATATTACATCTGTGGTGTGGAAACATTACGGCCAAATGGAAACATTACGGCAGAAAGTTTCAGAAAGTGTTACTATTTTCACTGCTAGCTTTTTATTTTATATAATGTATATTAACAGCGAAGGGGGGTGCACATGCTCCGAGGCACCCCCCTAAATCTGGCCCTGTCCACAAATATTATTATAAGTAAAAAAGTTTGTAAACAGAACGCTGCAGCCTAGCTGTTGCGCACCTAATCCTACATTTCCCCACTCCCTTCTCCGCGACGATGATGTTTTGCAGTGTTGCAATCTGCAAGGAGAGGAATGGTCTGAGGATTTTCTACGACATTTGAAAAAATGAAATCTTTGAGTTTTACGTCCTACGGTTATGCCGGTTAGGCTAAAGGAGACGGTGATGATGAATAATGAATGAAATGGTGGAATGAAGAAAGTGGGAGGAAATGGGAGAACCCCGAGAAAACCCACGCACACGGTGTTTGTCCACCACAAAGTTCACTTGGCGGGGGCTGGGATCGAACCCGGGATCCTAAGGACCAGAGATGAACGCTCTACCACTGAGCGACCGCGGCCCCCTCTACGACATTTGAGTGTAAATGCTGTATATTGACTGTGCCAGTTCGTACCAATGAAAAAATAATAACAAAAAGAGAAATTTTCCTTTCAGAAGGCGTGAAGGGATCGCCCCGTCGGAAAGCGTCACTGCTTACGGTGTATTCATGAGATAGTCTGCACGGGCCCGGCCCGTGAATTAATAATATGAGGCCCGACTCGAGTAAGAAATATGTTTTAGCATTTAGGCCCGACCCTATGTGATAATCAAATGAGCCCGAAATAAGCCCGAATTACAAAAACTTAACAATTAAGGCAAAATTGTATTTTTTATTTGCAACAATTAGATGTTTAATTTTGCAGTTTAAAAGCTTTCATGATTCAGAGACAACAAGGAAATAAAGGTTATCCTTTACATTTAGTTAACTATGAATTCTCTCTATATATATAAAAAAAGTCATTATATAAATTCTCATTTAATATAAACTGACATTGTTTTGAAGAAAAAACCAAGACACGTTGTTCCCAATGCTCTTGTTCCTTTAATTCAGTGTAAGAAGCAGTATTTTCACTCAGACAAGCTAAGCATATTTATTTCTGTTACTTTCAGTTTATTTCTCTATTACACAGCTTTTCTCTCAATTGCACAGTGATTTTAAGTGTGGGCGTCTTAAGTTACAAATTTAGGTGTGCGTTAAAAGTTCTCCAGAAAATATCGTTGTATTACGCCCGAAAAGGTCCCGAGAAATATGATTGTTTATTTAAAAATTTACGGCCCGGACCCGGCCCTAGGCCCGAGCTCGTGCAGACCTCTACCATGAGGTTGCTTACCTACTAAAAAAAAAAAGTAAGATTCGGACTTTAAACATTTTAGCAGGTGATATTTGTTGTAACATAAGTTTGTTGAGTTAGTATCACTGGAACTTTCAAAGCCAGACAAGTGGATGGAAGAGTAGTGGGGAGGATGGCGGAATACGAAGTGCTCCGCAGCGATCTGCGCATCTTGGTTTGAAACTTGTCGAGTTATAGATGAAGGATTTTATTAATAATAAGATGATCACTACGTCGGGAAGTTCCTTTCTTTTAAAGTTAGGCTCTCTTGATCAAAAATGGAAATAATTAATCGATTTTTTAGAAATCAGTTATAGGAGTAAAATTAAATATCTTCAAGCCATATTAGTACTACATATTAACTGATGCTTGTAGTCCCGCCAAGTGAACTTTGTGGTAGATAAACACTGTGTGCGTGGGTTTCCTCGGGGTTCTCCCGTTTCCTCCCACTTTCTTCATTCCACCATTTTCATTCATTACTCATCATCACCATCTCCTTTAGCCTAACCGGCATAATCGTGGGACGTAAAGCTCAAAGATTTCATTTTATTTTACATATTAACTGACAACTTCAATTATTCTTTAGTTCATTTTTTCCCTTTAATGAACAAGTGGATTGCGTTGCATATTGTGAAACAATTGTAAATTTTGAAACTATGAGTTTCAATATTGAAACCGAAAGTGGTACATCTATAGCTTCCGGTTGGAATATTGGGATAAATTCGAAGATGGAACCTGTTGTCACACGCTGAATTCATATGATAGAATTTTCTCTATAGACTTGGAACCGCATATAGGTCCTGTTGGATCAAAAAGGTCGAGAGGAAATTATTAGTGGACTTTGTCTAATGGTACTAGTGGATGTTTTCTGGCTTGATTACATCCACTGCTCTGAAAATAGTAAATTTTTTGGCAATATGGCCGCCAGATCAACGGTCACCGAAAAATTATCTTATATCATAAATCTTTGAATATATTTAAAACGGCTGAGTTTTTCTTTAAATAGCCTTCTACAAACATTGTTCAGAATTAAATTTTGAGAAAATTCACTATTTTTAGATTTTTGTTCAGTGGCGTAGCATGATAAAAAATTTAGGGAGGCACTATTTCCTAAACTATCTTATAAATATCTAGTCCACACAAATATCCATATGATAAAGAGGTAAGTAGATATTTCAGAGGAGAATGTTGGACCATACCTTCCTGTTCCATCCTCCTCCCCTTTCGACGCGACACTCTTTCCTAAACCTACCTTTATCACAGAAGTGCGCGCAAAGTTAAATGCTGATAACCACTTTGCGCATCCATAGATAACTTCGATCAAGAAGAGAACATGAAATTGGGTATCGGAGGTTCACGTGATACAGTCTTGGTTTTGTTTCAGGAAAAGAGGGTTAACCGGATCTCACACGGCAATCACTCTTAATGAATGGGGCTTTAAAAAAGAAAGAAAACTTTTAGTCAAATTTTAGACTGCCAAAGACTAATCAAGTGCCAAAAACCAAAAAGACACGAGGAGAAATTGCTCCTGACTTCATACCTTCACAACTTTTAAATACCAATAAAGAACAAATTGTTTGTGGCAGTGATTGTGTTTGAATTCTAGTTAGCTTTCTGTAGTCTTGATACTTGCCTGGTCGCAACCTTCCAGATTCTAATTCTGCTACATCCCACTACAGATATCAATGTTGTACACACAACAATGCTTCATTTTTGGATGCATTCCCCAGAATGGAAAAGAATGCGGGTCTTTATGGTATGACAAAAGTGATTAAAGACTGGCAAAAGAACTGGTTCCCGACGAAGTTTAAAAACATTTCCTTGAGGCTAGGTTCGTTCCAAACTTGTAAAGTTATCATCCATTTCATTCGTGACTATCTGATGAAAGTGGAGCAAGAGAAGTGCTAACAGAGGCAGAAATATTTGGTACAGAAGTGGTTGAGAGGGTGCTTAGGGGTAATCACTACTCTCGTCGAGTTCGAGGTCTATTTGTATTTGTAGAAGCAATTCAAATTTTACAGTGACTGCAATTCTTTTGGAAATCAGATCCCAGAAAATATATGGATGTCATTCAATAAGTGAAATGTATTCACTATGCATGTGAAGTTGAAGAACAGCATTACTTTTAGCAGTAGTACTTTCGCATATCGAAGTTTTCAACGTTATGCAACGTTTGATGAAAGTGTCACGAATAGCGAGGGATGGATGTGTATGTTGGTGGATTAGAAGTTTGTGGGGAAAGAAGCATTCGCATATTAAATGAGGAAATAAGCAATGTGTCTGATTTGTAATGCGAGCTAGAAGAAGCTGATAAGAAGGTATTTTTTCGTATTAAGCATGCAGTCTCCAACTTGACAAGTGTCTAATCTTTGCATCTTCTGATACTGATACTTTCATTTGTGGCTTGTATTATTACCAGAAAGACTCCAGAAGTCACGGATTACTAGAATTATGGGTATTATGTGGGATTGGGATCACTTTACGGTATGTTTCCGTCCATATTTTGCTGAATGTATGCGGAGTCTTATCGGTAGCCGACGCTCTAACTGGATGTATCACTACAAGCAAAGTTGCACTAAGCATTCTGCTGTTACCATCGCAAAGAATATGGCACAGTATCTGACTGAATTCGGCAAAGATGAAATGTCAGAAACTATGATAATGTCTGCAGAAACCTTTCTAGTGCAGATGATGTTACGGAAATTCTCATCAATGGGCAAATATAGAATTCACCAATATCATCACATGAAGCGTCTGGATTTCTCCAAATTACCGCCAACCTCATCTTCGATACATCTTCACATCAGAAGAGCTTAATTTCAGTGTTACAAGTGGTACCACATACTTGATTAAACTCCAGAACTCGACCCATCTCAATATGGCTACACAGATGATGATGGTGAATAGATCCCAGAAATGACACTTGGAATTCTTCCTATCGACTTCCCATTTCCTGCATTTGCATAAAAACACGCAAGAAACACATCTTGTAAGTGTTACATTAATGTCATGTCTCGTTGTCAACTCTGAAGCTGTGAAAGTAGTGAATGTAAAAATCCGTTCACGTAACTTTTATGTTATCGAGTCACGTCTATTTTTATAAATCACATCTATTTGCACCCATTCGTGTAAAAATGTGTATATTCTAAACTAAATAACACGTCAATATTACTTTATTTTGTTTATCGATTGCAATTATATTCCAACGTACACCTTATAAAGAAAAATGGAAATAAGATATTTGCACGTTCAGTGTAATTAGTATTAGAAGTGATGGAAGAGAAAACAATTCATACAATTTTAAAAAACAATAAACAAATATAGATATATATAACTTCGAACTTAACATGGTAATAAGCGAGAATGCAATTTAAGTATGTTTGCAGAATAAAATTATTTTCTTGTAAGTAAATAGGATTTAGATTCAGAACTCAGATAACGAAAATATAAAAATATAGGTTATATACGAAAATAACTAGTAAATACTGGCTTTACTAAATACAGTACGACTTCTGTTAAATGAAATAAAACCTTTGGGAAATAGCGGTGACTTACATTTAACTAAATACCGTAAAAGTAAATAAAATAACATGTAGCGTATATATTTACGTTATATATCAGCATTTAACTTTACCGCATTTTTGCGATAAAGGTAGGTTTTAGGTGAGAGCGCCGCTTCGGGGGGGAGGGGGAAGGTACATGCCCCAACATTATCCTCTGAAATATTTACTCACCTCTTTATCATATGGATATTTGTATTGTCCTGATATCTATAAGATAGTTTAGGATATAGCCTAGTGCCTCCTTAAATTTTTGTTCACGCTACACCACTGGACAAAACGGTAAAAATAGTGAATTTTCTCAAAATCTAATTCTGAACAACGTTTGTGGAAGGTTATTTTTAAAAAAAACTCAGCAGTTTTAAATATATTCAAAGATTTCTGATATAAGGTGATTTCGGCGACCTTTGACCTTGGCGGCCATATTTCCAAAAGAAAATCACTGTTTTCAGAACATGTGACCAAGCCAGAAATCATCCATTAGTACCATTAGACAAAGTCCAGTAATAATTTATTCTCGACCTTTTCGATCCAACAGGACCTATGGGTTAGGGTGGACCGAAAATATCAAATTTTCGAGTATCGAATACTAATAGGGCTCAAAAGTTGCGTATTTACATGCTAATTAACGGAAATATAACGAAAAAAAATCACACTTTGGATCTTCAGCTCGCGCAAACGGCCTAAAGTTTGAAAAATTACAGAAAACATCAAAATTTAAATTTAAGCGAAAAAATCAAATTTTTGAGTATCGAATTCTAAAAGGGCCCAAAAGTTGCGTATTTCCGTGTTAGTCAATGGAAAAATAACGAAAATAATCACATTTTGGATCTTCAGAACGCACAAACGGTCTAAAGTTTTAAAAATAAGAACAAAAAACACCAAAATTTACCTTTACGCAAGGAGTATACAGATTACTTTTTTTCATTTCTTTAGCGTTTAAGTACTTTATTTTAGTTGTGTGAGAGCATGTTTGTTAGTAATTCGTTAATGTGAGTGATTTTATACGATTTTACTTTCATAATGACTTTGTAGCTCTTTGCCCATTTGCCAACGTTTTTTTTTCTTTTTTCCTCATGAAATAGCCCAGAACTCATCATGAGGAGAAGGCTGGAATTCGAGTTCCACCCACATCCTACTCAACTCTCCTACCAATTAGGGTGTGCCAAATTATGTTGATTTAGTCAAAGATGTCTTAAATTCAAATTTTTTTAAAAAAATCAAACTTTGGTATTCTGAGTCTTGAGAGCAAAGTTGCTCTAATGTAACCATCTCTGTTTTCTTGTCCGTACACTTTTCCTGCAGACTCTGTGACAAGTTAGACACAACTATCAACTTCCTGAGTATGGCATAGGAATGTTAAGAAGTCAAACTCATGAGCAGATTTGTCATGCATAAGTGATAAGATAGTTTCTTTATCAAGCTTTCGAGCACTGGAGGAGGCGACTGCTTACATTTTCTCCAATCCATCAGGTCAATGTAGTCAGTGGCATCAAAATTTATTGAAGTTGCCACAAATGTTCTAACAAATTTCAACTTTGGATCTTGAATTTTTGCCTTTAGCACTCTCCCATAACCCAACTCTCGTACGTGTTGTCTCTCATACACTGTCATAGCTAACAATATGTTCTTTGGATGACAGACCTTCAAAATATGTTTAGGTCCATATTTCACTGATTGATATCTCTCTATGTTGAACCAGAGAGGAGCGTATGTCTTTATAATGTAGTTTACAAGCACTTTGAGTTCGTTTGTAGGATTTGTTTGAGAAACGTGCAACCGTAAGACCCAGTTTGCACATGTCAGCCATCCGAAGTAACTGAGAGGTCCAGGATCTTTTATAGCCCCATCTGGAGCACACTTCCCTGTCTGCATTGCTCTGTTAAAACTTTTATCGCAACTTCAATAAATTTTGATGCAACGAACTACAGTGAGCTGATCGATTGGAGAAAATGTAAGCTATCACCCCCTTCAGTTTCTTATCACTTATACATGACAAATCTGCTCATTAGTTTGACTTCTTAAATTTTCCACGCCATACTCAGGAAGTCGAAAGGTGTCAAACTTGTTACGGAATTTGTAGGAAAAGTGTGTGGACAAGAAACCAGAGATGGTTATACTAGAGCAACTTTGATCACAAGACTTACAATGCCAAAATCTGATTTAAAAAATCTGAATTTAAGACAACGTCCTTGACTAAATCAACATAATTTAGCACACTCCAATTGGTCGGTGAGTTGAGTAGGATGTGGATGGAACTCGAATTGCAGCCACCTCCTCGTGATGAGTTCTGGGCCATTTCAAGAAAAAAAAAAGTTGACAAATGGGCGATGAGCTGCAAAATCATTATGAAAATAAAATGTATAAAATCACTCACATTAACGAATTACTAACAAGCATGCTTTCATACAACTAAAATAAAGTACTTAGACGCTAAAGAAATGAAAAAAAAAAATCTGTATATTCCTTGCGTAAAGGCAAATTTTGGTGTTTTTTGTTATTATTTTTAAAACTTTAGGCCGTTTGCGCGATCTGAAGATCCAAAGTGTGTTTTTTCCGTTATTTTCCCATTGATTAGCATACAAATACGCAACTTTTGAGCCCTATTAGAATTCGATACTCGAAAATTTGATTTTTTCGCTCCACTCTATTACAGTTTTTTATGCAGGAGGATCAGAATTGAAACTGCATAGTATATAGATTTCTGAAGCCTGCAGTTTTTGTATGAAGATAAGGACAATAATAGAACCTATTCTTGCGATACTTAGTCCATATATCCATCTTGATTTAATTCGAATTGCTCTCATGCAATGTATAGGGTAGCGAATGCTGTTTACCATACACCAAGTACTATATTGTAATAGAATGGAGTGAATGCTTTCATTATTATTATTATTATTATTATTATTATTATTATTATTATTATTATTATTATTATTATTATTATTATTATTATTATCCCCTTGTGTTAAATATATAACAAAATATTATTGCAACTGATATGGATAGTTCAAACTTGCACACAAAAAATATTCATGATGGATACAAATTCTCACTTACACCACTAGTCCTACAATTTATTTTTGCCCCAAAGCCTGCAAATCGACAGAAGGGCTCCATGAGTATGCATGACCAAGGAACAGCGGGCGAAAACCAAGCTGATATTGAGTACCGGTTCCTGGTGGAACCGGTTTTCGCGTCTGAACAGTCTTTCGGATCCAGTTCTGGAATCGGTTTTTCGGATCCAGGTCTGGAACCGGGTTTTCGAATCCAGGTCTGGAACAGGTTCTGGAACGCGGTTTTCGGATCCAGGTCTGAAACCGGTTCCTAAGATCCAGTTCTGGAACCGGTTCCGAAGATTCGGTTCTGGAACTAGTTTTTCGGATTCAGGTCTTGAACCGATTTCTAAGATCCGGTTCTCGAACCTGATTTTCGGATCCAGAACCGGTAAAAACAGGATCTCTGAGAACCGCTTCCGCTGGAACAGGAACTTTGTGGCCATCCCTACGCTAAACCCGAGCTGCTGGCAGGCTGTGAACAGTGTGCTAGATAAAATGGTGAAAGCGACAGGCAGGAGCCCAGGCGGCGGCCGCTTGTCTTATTTGGCTAAACAAACTGGGTATTTGGCAAACTCATTGGCTAAACAGGCAAATTCATTTGGCTAAACACCCACGGGTGGACGAAAACGCATGGTCCTCTTTGCAGTGTTTTGAAGGTGAACTTTGTGCCTCCTTTACGGGTCTTTAGGGACTTTCGGATCCAGGTCTGGAACCGGTTCCTAAGATCCGGTTCTGGAACCGGGCTTTCAGATCCAGATCTGGAACCGATTCTGGAACCAGGTTTTTGGATCCAGGTCTGGAACAGGTTCTGGAATCCGGTTTTCGGATCCAGGTCTGGAACCGGTTCCGAAGATTCGGTTCTGGAACTGGGTTTTCGGATTCAGATCTGGAACCGGATTCTAAGATCCGGCTCTGGAACTTGGTTTTCGGATCCAGCCCCGGAACCGGTTCTGAAAACCGGATCTCGGAGAACCAGTTTCATCGGAACTTTGTGGCCATCCCTAATTAAAATTCTGACCTTGCTCTTCAGAAGAATTCAAACTCCCAATGGGCTTCACATGACAATTGTCAGCCTAACGCCTGAGACAGCTCGGTTATGCCCACTGACTGTATGGCTATTGAAACAACTGCAAATCTTTCCTCTTATAACATGCATACAGAACGAACACCTTAAGATTTTTTTTATAGCGATTTGTAGTTGAAAAGTTTGTACGTATGTTTTACCTACAACCACGTTTCCTGCATTTGCCAAAGCATTATTTTGTTCTAATCGTATTAGTACATTAAATAACAAAAGAAAAGCTGAGTATATAAAGCAACGAACTATGAGTTGTGATGGAAGTCTCGTTATTTTTTCCTATGACTTCCCCTCCTATTACTTCGAAAGCTTCGTTACCAAACGAACAGGTTTTATGGGACTTATTAGGCGCGCATTTATGATGTTTTAATATTTATATATGTAATAAATTCATTATTAATTGGGTTTTATACACGTGGTTCGGGGGAAGATAATGGTAAGCGTCACTTCCGGCGAAATTGATATAAGGTGTTAGGTGGATGGGTTGGGATCGAACTGCAGAACAATATGTAGGTAATTTAAGTTCAGAATTGTACCTGCACATGGCAGTGAATGCTTGTTTGACACATGTTATTGCATTGCACAGCATGGAAATGTTGAACTTTCTTTTCCAATTTTCTTCCCGATGTGCTCATTATATATATATATATATATATATATATATATATATATATATATATATATATATATATATATATATATATATATATATATATATATACTATGTGATCAAAAGTATCCGGACACCCCCCAAAACATATGTTTTTCATATTAGGTGCATTGTGTTGTCACCTACTGCCAGGTACTCATTATCAGCGACCTCAGTAGTCATTAGATATCGTGAGAAAGCAGAATGGGGCGCTCCGCGGAACTCACGGACTTCGAACATGGTCAGGTGATTGGGTGTCACTTGTGTCAGAAGTGTGTACGCGATATTTCCACACTCCTAAACATCCCTAGGTCCACTGTGTCTGATGTGATAGTGAAGTGGAAACGTGAAGGGATGCGTACAGCACAAAAGCGTACAGGCCGACCTCGTCTGTTGACTGACAGAGACCGCCGACAGTTAAAGAGGGTCATAAAGTGTAATAGGCAGATATCTATCCAGACCATCACACAGGAATTCCAAACTGCATCAGAACCCACTCCAAGTACTGCGACAGTTAGGCGTGAGGTGAATCGGTGGTTAGGTGGTTAGACGTGAGGTTGGATTTCATGGTCGAGCGGCTGCTCATAAGCTACACATCACGCAGGTAAATGCCAAACGACGCCTCGCTTGGTGTAAGGAGCGTAAATATTGGACGACTGAACAGTGGAAAAACGTCGTGTGGAGTGACGAATCACGGTACACAATGTGGCGATCCGATAGTAAGGTGTGGGTATGGCGAATGCCCGGAGAACATCATCTGTCAGTGTGTGTAGTGCCAACAGTAAAATTCGGAGGTGGTGGTGTTATGGTGTGGTCGTGTTTTTTTTTTTTTTTTTTTTTTTTTTTGGAGGGGGCTTGCACCTATTATTGTTTTGCGTGGCACTCTCACAGCGCAGGCCTACATTGATGTTTAAAGTACCTTCTTGCTTCCCACTGTTGAAGAGCAATTCGAGGATGGCGATTGCATCTTTCAACACAATCGAGCACCTGTTCATACTGCACGGCCTATGGCGGAGTGGTTACACGACCATAACATCCCTGTAATGGACTGGCCTTCACAGAGTCCTGACTTGAATGCTATAGAACACCTTTGGGATGTTTTGGAACTCCGACGTCGTGCCAGGCCTCACCGACCTACATCGATACCTCTCCTCAGTTCAGCACTCCGTGAAGAATGGGCTGCCATTCCCCAAGAAACCTTCCAGCACCTGATTGAAATTATGCCTGCGAGAGTGGAAGCTGTCATCAAGACTAAGGGTGGGCCAACACCATACTGAATTCCAGCAGTACCGATAGAGGGTGCCACGAACTTGTAAGTCATTTTCAGCCAGGTGTCCGGATACTTTTGATCACATAGTATATATAGGGTGTTAATGAACTATACCGACAAAATGTAAGAGGTGATTTCTCTCATCAAGATAAGTCAAAAAGTTCCTATGGACCTATGGGAAAAAGTGCATAGTTTCAGAACTAGGGCTGTTTAAAATCGCGAAAAAGACAAATTTCAAGAGACTCTATTTCGAATTCGAGAAACTGTGGATGGTGGTTCTTATCCGCGTAAAGGAAGTCATGCATACCCAATCCCAAAATGCATAATTCATTAATGTTCAATGAGTGTAAAAAGTATTTCTGCAGGGTAAAATTCTCAGACTTGCCATGAAGCGAATTTTGAGATATGTTCTGTCTTCATGATTGGTCCAAAGTAAGCAAATGATAAGTCTTGATAGCAATGAACACGGAATCCTTTGGCGCGATGTCGGAAGTGTTAAGGATAGTCAGCAGCACGGTCTCTCGTACTCGGGAAAAAGCATACTGCGATGTTTTCTTTCAGATGGTAAGTAAAGAAAACGTGGAATATACCGTGACGAAATACATCTCATCACACGTTATTCGGAACACTGAAAAACATGGAGCTGCCGGTTCCTAACACTTCCGACTTCCCTGTTGAAGCACTGGATGTCGATTGTTGTCAAGGCTTACCTCGTGCCTACTTTGGACCCTCCTTGAAATCATGGTATATCTGAAAACTCTATTGAGAGCATATTTGAGAATTATACCCTGCACACCCATTGAAAATTGATGAAAGATGCATTTTTGGAGTGTGTATGTGACTTCCTTTATGCTGATAAGGACCACCATCCACAGTTTCTGGAATTCGAAATAGGGTCTGTTGAAATTTAGCTTTTTCGCGATTTTGGACAGCCCTAGCTCTGAAACTATGCACTTTTACCTATAGGTCCATATGATTGTTTTTCTTATTTTGATGTGAGGAATCACCTCTTACAGTTTGTCGGTATAGTTCATTAACATCCTGTATATATATAAACATACGGGGCGTTCAGAGCACAAGGGATTCAAGTCAACTACCAAAGTTGTGAGAAAGAAAGACAAAGTTTGTACACTCCACATACAAGTGAATACGGCTTTTTTTTTTTTTTTTACATTATAATAGTTATTTACAATATCTGGGCATTCATCTTTTAAGCACTGAAGGGAGATTCAAATAGATATCTTAAGTATAAAATATGCCAAAAATGACAAAAAGCGAACTTGAATTTTTTTTGCACTGAGTCCCCGTATATTGCAAAATCAATAGCAAGAATGTAGTGCTGTGAAATTAGGCAATCCTATTTCAAAGTAAGGAAAGGTAACTACGAAGTTAGGAACAATTGTCTGAGCTTCAAGACAAAATTACTACATTTCTAAAAGCAAAAGAATAATAACGCATATGTATGTTCATGTTAAAATGGACTCAAACTAATCTGGTGAGGTGAGGTGATTTTAGTTTAGCGTCCCTTTTCAGCAGCGAGGCTATATGAGACGTGGACCTACTGATTAACGTGGAATCCGAACCACATGAGCTCCCGCCGGGAATCGAACCCGGGTCTCCCACGCCAAAGGCGCGTACGCTAGCCGCTTAGCCACGAGGGAGCTCACAAACTAATCTGGTACGTTATTATTTGCTATTTTTCTAATTCATGACTCTATATCGAAACACGAAAATATTGCGAAATTGGCCATACTGCCCTACTTCAGAAACTGAAAACAATGTGCGACTTCTGTAAAAAGGCCATTGCCAACTCCACGGTAAGAAAATGTACCAACTGGATATAGTCTCAAAGTTGTTGCGTTTGGTGCCATGGATACTGTGTAGTTGCAGTTTGTGTGGAAGGTATGTCAAGACAAGACGAATTTTTGCTTATAATTACGTACATCTAGTGTAATATTTTCGTAATATTTTACATTGAACCTGTGCACAGTTGGTGTAAATGAGAAAGGAGCTGTATTTTGACCAATTGCGAGTTATTCACCATATTTCAGTTGTTTTTAAAATATTATTACGTAGTGGCACTACATGGACAGGAGAATACATATAATTATTTTGTATTCGAAACTTCAAACTTTACGAAGTTGCCATTAAGTTTAAAACGTATTCATACAGTAGAACTTACATTACAAATTGCTTGAAACCTACCCAGTTTTTTTCTGTATAATTTTATCCGTCGTTTTAAAAGGAATTTTCCGCTTCCTACATCATAAGTAATTATTCAATTCGTACTAATGAACACATATTCATATTAAATAAAGTAGATACAGTTTAGGTATCAATCCTAAGTCTTTAGTTACGTCAAATCTAACCGCAATTTCTCAAAGTCAAGAATTAGAGAAACTATTTTCCAGTACCCAAATACAATAGCTTTATCCTATCTCACGATACAACTTGAACCATCAATGACTTTTCACCAAGTCGCCCATGAGTAAGTTTGTCCAAAGTCAAGACTTGCAGCTAATCAAATTGCTTTATAATAAATTATGAAAATGAAGATTTGATGAAATCTGATGAAAATTGTTAGGTTCAATTTGGTCGGTAATAATAGGTTCAATTCATTTAAATCACTAACTGCCTTTAATATATATATATATATATATATATATATATATATATATATATATATATATATATATATATATATATATATATATATATATATACGCTGCTATATGATTTTTCTCAAAGTAAAGATTATCGTACCAGAAAATGAGTTTTTACAAGAATCCATTAAATCACCAAAACTATTTCCAAAATAAAATTTAGTTAACTTCGAAAATATGCACAGAAAATGCTACTAAATGAAGTTCTGGACAAACTGAAACCTATTCGTACTCCATAAAAGAATTTTCATTAAACGTCGTGACTGTCTCGATTCATATTCAAGATAAAATTTAGATGAAAAATTTATCTCTAAATATTCCACAACATAGCTTTCGAAAAATCGAAACAAAGCCAAATTACTTTCTTGTAATGGAAGGTGAATTTTAACTGTTCCATGAAAATTGACAGTGACATTTACATAAGTTCCGTACTCCGAGTTATTAACTGAAAAATAAGTTTCGAACCTTTTTTCCAGAAACTACTAAGAAAGTTTTGGCAATGTTATAAGGTAAGTAAATTAGTTTCTAGTACCAGAAAACAGTTTTTCAGGTCAAAATTTCTACAGGACACAGTGCCACGATAATGATGCGGGTAGTAGAAACAATAAGAAAAAAAAAGCTGGTTGGCCGCGAGACGACACACATTTGTCCACTAGAATGTGACGGATTGAACAGTATCTTGTACAGTTAGCTCAATGCTGGATTACTGTAACGGGTGTATATACTTGTGAACATGTAGCCTGCTGAAAAATGGTCTGGTAACACGAATGCCTGGGCGTTGGTTTCCAATGACCCAGAACTGACCCACTCACTGGTCTAATTGTTCATCGAAGTTCTGCCTTTCACGCAGATCTCATGGCTAGCATAGTTTTGTTTTGGTGTATGTGGTTCCGGGTTCAATTCCCGGTGGGAGAACATAACTATCATCGACTTTTCTACGTTCGTGTCCCTGCTGAGTGAAGTAGAAAGTGGAATGGAAAAAGTGTATTTAGGAAAATAGTGGCAATTAATGAAATAAAGTTATTAAAGAATGATCGGTCATCCGTTAACTTCAAAAAAGTTGCTAGCGCGTATGCCTTTGGTGCACGTGATCCTGGGTTCCTTTCCCGCCGGTAGAAGAATACAAAAAATAATTTCACAAAATTTTAATTAAATTAACTTTCATTAACAAAACCCGTCTTCTTTAACCTAAAGAAGAAATCATTGAACGTTAAGCTTAATTTTATTTTATTTTATTTTTTGCCTGAGGTTATTATAACTATTCGAAAACTTTCGCTGGCAAGCAGAATGTCGGACGGTTGTGTTCTCGAATGAGTTTCGCTTCAATTTATCCTATAGTGATGGCCATATAAGCATTATATACTATCATTGTGACCACATAAGTGTTATATACTATCATGGTAAGAACAGACTGCATTATCGATCACCATAGCTGCCAAATGGGAGTTGTAATGTATAGGCGCGGGAATAAACCACACGATCTCGCATGTTACGCACTGAGACGAACATCACCAGTTACTGCCACATCAGGAAAGTTCTAGAGGCCAAGGTTATGATCTTCCTTCAGACAGCACTGAAGGCCATGTTTCAATAGGACAGTGCCTGCAAATATCCGAGAATGTGCAAGTCTTTTTCCACAGAGGATGAGTACCATTGCTTCCTTGGTTTTCACTGTCGCCTGACATATTAATGTTGGGCATCAAACGATGTCGGTACTTGTTTGCCACGGTCCTCCAATAGACAGTGTCAGTGTCTTGCGAACTCGCATACAACCAGTATAGCAGGCGATTCCTCATAAGCACACCCAATACTTGTTTGATTCTATGCCACAATTTATCGAGATTCTGGTTGCAGCACATAGAGACTTCATGCCATATTGATTCATCAAGGTAGAACGAGATGATTGCTTAATTTGCTCTTTATTATATGTAAACAGAACTAGTTTGCAATAAAAGTAACAATATTAAATACTTCAATATGAAAGAAATACGATGTTTGTACGAATATTTTTGGTATGTATGTACCATACTTTTAGAAGCAGTAACAAATGTATATTGAAGTGTAGATTTTTTTTACTAGACTCTCAAGGCAGTCACTCATGGGTGCAATCTGCAAGCTAAGACAAAAGTGAAAGTATGAATTGATAATATATAAAATATACTACGAATGCACATCTGATACCACGAATGCAAGCTGATTTTGATTTTGGGTAAATATATTCGTAAATAAGAGGTTGTTATCGTTACATTAACAAGGCAAATATCAAAAAGTATACACGACGTTTATTGTAACAACTAATGTCTTCGTATAAATTTAATTGTTAACGCTGAACTGATACCCAATAACCTTAGTAATCGTAAAATATAAGTAAATAGAATGAAATCTCCTCGTTTTAGTTCTTCAGTACGTAATTTCTGGATGTGATACAGAAGAATATTTATCAATCTGGATCTGGTGGCAGATACACCAGCACAACAAATGTATTCTGGACTTCGGAAGATTCGAAGAACAAAAGCCTAGAGATGTAAGGCCTAGTTTTACTTCTTAAATGCATATCTCTGTATGATGTGGACAAAGTATTATGTCGTTGCATTATCCTCCACCAAAACTGTCTGACGCAATGTGACACAATCCAATGGGTCTTGTGCGCTTGTGCTATATGTATTTCAACTTATATATAGAAATATACCGCAGAAACACTCATACCGTCTGTTTCTGCTGTATATGGCACTAATGAAAGCTGTTTCAAGCGTGGAATAACGTGTAATGTGTATGAGAGTACGAGCCTCTTTCTGTATAACTTACATTGTCCGGCAAAGAATATTTCAAAATCTGATCACAAACTTCCACTCACTGATACATAGGGATGCGCACGAGATGAGTCGAGACAGGATTTTCCTGACAAAATTCGAGTCGAGACACGGCTCTTCCAATAGTGAAATATACATTTTTCGAGTCGAGACATCACTTTTACAGCACATTTTCGAGACGAGACAGCCACAAATCTTGTCTTGTGCACATCCCTACTGATACACTCATTACATAATCTCCGAAACAACTGCGTGTAGGAAGTTGCAATGTTATAAATATGAGGCGTTCGGAATAATAGGGGCGAACCCAACAAAACCTTCTTTTCAGAAAATCTACCCTGAATAGTCAATATAATCTTCCATTTGTTTCGAAACTGTGTTTTCTAAGGGAAAGAAAAACGACTTTCACTACTATTTGACCACTTCCAATGGAATTTCCGAGCTTTCAGATTGAACGTAACTTGTTGAATTTTCCCTTACAACTCGGAACACCTAATATGTTCCCCTCCAATCGCATTAAGATAGTGATTACAGAAGATTTCTATCGCAAGTTCAAGTCTTGCTCAAGGCATAAATGTTATTTCTTTCGAGGTTCTTTCACCATCCATTATTATAATTCATTGGTCATCGTCTTCTTTAGCCTAAAAGGAAGATTTGTAGGACGTAATCCGAAAAATAAAATAAAAATAAATTGACGAATCAAAGGAGGTATAACGTATATTCTATCCTAAATTTCTTGTTGTCAGTTTAGACTAGAGGATCAAGTTAATCATCGAAGGAAAGGAAAATTGTTCTTTGTTTCTTCCTGGAGAACCAATGAAAATCTGTAAATGCAGTTAGCCTGAAACAAAATAAATAATAATTATGTGTACATATTTACATAGTTTGTTTATTTCCGTTATTAGTAATACTGAACGTTAACATTTCTTTCCCTTCGTCAGGATTTTCGATAATAATTTTAGGATAAGTACGTCTTCTCTTTACAAAATAATTTTCGATTTCGTGAAGTGATTTACCTTTAGTCTCTGGAACAAACTTCATTACAAAAAGGGTTCCTACAAGGGCCACAGAGCCATAGAACCAGAAAAGCCCATAGTTTTTCAACGTATCTAACATATCTGGATATAGTTTAACACTGATAAAAATAAGCATATGTGCAATACACACCGTGGTTCCACTAGCAGCCCCTCGTATTTCTACAGGATATATTTCTCCGTTAAGAATCCACGGAATTGTAAGAAATCCAATACTGCTGAAAATTATGTAAATAATTATACAAGTCACGGGTATCCACTTAATTCGTTCATCTTTTAAGTCCAAACCCGAAACTTCACTAGCGTAATTAAGGCCTCCTATAATTGCCATTGCTATTGTCATAACTATACCTGAAATTATTAACGGGCGACGGCGACTTATTTTAATTAAGGCAAAACACATAACTACAACAACACCAAATCTGCTGAGACCTATCAAGATGGTTACCAGTTTCTCATCCACATCTGTACCCACTTGCTGAACCACATTCACAGCGTAAAAAAATACTACAAAAATTCCAGAGAATTGCTGAAATGCGAACAGCGTCACCATAATCAGAAAAGGTTTATATCCTTCAGGTCTGAGAAATATTTGCAACGGTTGGGTCGATCTTTGGTGGCGTTGTTTACTTTCATGATGAATCAACATCTCTTCGAATTCTTCAACACACTCTGGATCACTTGCTCGTAACCACACTAACGATTTACGCGCGTCTTCAACTCGTCCTCTTGTCAGAAGCCAAGCTGGCGTTTCAGGAATAACTGCTATACATACAAATGCTAACAATGGGAAAATTGCACTGAGGCCTGCGACTGTTCTCCAATTTAAGAAGCACCCCATTATGTAAACTATAAGAGTTCCTAGTGCAACAGCTCCAGAATTCCAACAAACGAGCATTCCACGTAGCTTCTTATGAGAAGTTTCTCCAGCATAAATCGCTCCAGAAGCACTGGACATTCCTCCTCCGATTCCAGTAAACACACGACCAATATATAACATGTTGACATTGTGTCCAAAAGTGATCAGACCCCACCCAAGAAGCACTGGTGCATTCATTATAAGAAGAGTTATTTTACGTCCAAGGCGATCCAATGTGAACGAACTCACTAAACAGCCAAACGACGTACACAAAGGCGCCATACTCGCTGTAAGAAAGATAAAACAGAAGTTGTAGTACAATGTTTTACATATATTTCGATAGTTTGTTACAAGCTAAAACAGTGAATCGCAGTGCTCATATCATGACACGGCAAAGTAACAATGGAAGTTTCTTTCACCAGAATACGAAATAGAACAGTATGATGAAAATTAGAAATTGCTTGGATTGCTTTACTTGTACAAATATTAATTTAGAAGACTGTTAAGAAATGTTAGTAAAAAATAATTAATATTCATAGCAATACACGTGTATGAACAATAATATTCATGTTATGGCAATTTTTATAAAAGTTTAACTGTATAAAACGCTGGTATCAGTTGCTTTCCTTCTGCTGGGAAATTCGAAATGAATTTTTTTAAAAAAAAACGAAAATCTAAGTAAAAGCTATACAAAGTGAGGCAGGTAGGTAGCGAAAATCTTTTCATTACTTCCATATATTGAGGTGAAACGACGTCTAGCGATCTCAGGCTATTTTGTTAATCGTGATAAAATAAGGGTGGGGATTGAAAAGAAAACTAAAGGTATGACGAGGTAATTAATGTTTATGTATAGAAGGAAAGCTAGTTACAGTCATAGGTTGTTGATTTGTTTGTCTTGCTCGTGTATACTAGGAGAACGTCACCAGGGTCTTTTCCTTGAGATCTGGAATGAAAAAAAAAGCCTGTATTGCGTCTTTCAAAAAGTTTTTTTTAAAGTTTTATCATTGCTTGCACGAGTAGTAATCAGATAGTCGTTATCCTAATCATGTTAGAGATGAGTTAGGGATCTGCAAATTGGTCCACGGACTGGTACTTCTCTACATACTGCTTTTTATTTCTCACATCTATGGACGAGCCTGTTAACATAATCTAAATATAAGTCTGCGGAATTGAAGCTAACCAGGTTTCCACCACATTAATGCCTTCATCATGATTCGCAAAAACCCCCATGCAGCAAATGTTCCTTCATATTTGGGGAGAGGATGTAATCGAACATAGCCAAATCGGGTGGATATAGTGATTGAGCAAAAGGTTCGTAGGCACGTTGGTGCACAAAAGTAGTGTTTCTGATGCTCAGAGTGCCAATGCATTGTCCGCCAACAGCAGCATATCTTTAGAGAGCAAACCAGATCTTATTACACCGATAACATTCCGAACCCCTTGCAATACATTTGTTGTAATATATTCCTACGATTGTAAACTCTTCAAGATGATATCTTTATAGTCCTAAAACATGGACATCATATTGTGGGTTAATTGTTGCACTTTATCCTTTTGAAGGTGGAGAACGAGATATGTTTTCATGTTTTATTCATTTCTTTAGTTTCAGTGTTGCATAGTTACGCCACGCATTCAGCCATAAGTACCCAACAGCATCCTCATTCCTGTGGTATAGGGTTCAAAATGTCAAAATGTCCTTGTACACATTAGTACAATGTTTTTGAAAATGTCAACAATCAGGAAACCCATTTTGATCATATGTAGAATGTGATGTAGAACAGCTGTGTAAACGGATCTACTACTAATGTTCGCCTGCTTAACTGAACAATTAATAGTCACACGTCTATCTTCAAGCACTAGTTGCTCAACTTTTGTCACCACCTGTAGCCTTGAAGAACGATCTGTCTTGAGCCTATAGCCATTGAAGGACGACCTTCACTTGTATTATCCTGTAGAATTGTGCGACCACATTTGAACTATTTCTTCCAGCGTTTCACTGTGTCATAAGATGGACATTCCTCAACATGTTGGCACGGTCGACACGGTAAGAGTCTGTCTCGTACATATTAGCTTGGGTGTAGAAGTTTGAAGAGACTAGTGGTCTGTTGGATGTGAAACATCGAGTTCCGAGAACAGTGCAAACTCCTGAGAACATGGAGAGACCAACATTAAAGTTTCATCTAAAGAAAACGCTGCACTTGTGGCACAGATTTAGTTTCGTAATAACTACGATCTGAGGTAACACGACGTTCAACTTCAATTCTCCATTGCAACTGATCATATAATGTAAGCTTCTTTCCTCTCTCGGTTACTATATCTGCGCAATTGTGTCAGTCGGCTCGGCACCACCCTGAGTGTTGGTTATTCCTTTTGGAGTTTACGCTAAAGACGAATATGATAACCATGTATTCATGAAGGAATTCTGTGGAAATCGAGGTGGGAAAGGAAAACAAATTACTAGTTTCAGGTACCTAGTTATTTTTAATACAGTAATTAATATCTGAAATGTGTAATAGAAGTAAAAGCAAGAATAGGAAGCTGAAAAAAAACTTTATAAATAAGGTAAATGTATTGTGGAGATATAATTTTTAAAAAAGAATATAAAAATCAATAATTTATAATCTTTAAAATCCTAAAAAAACTGTTTCTTTACTTTTGTTATTAACGTTACAGTGTTTCCTCTATCTACATTCAGGCAGAAGCAAACAATATACGACATTGTCTACAAAGTAAACTATGTTAGTGATGTCAAGCGTTAAATTATATAACGCTTACAAACAAATTTCTCTCTCTCTCTCTCTCAATCTAACCATTTTCTGTTAACTACAAATATTTTAAAATTAAACGCCAAAAAAAAGTTTTTCATGTTTACAAAAACACAACAAAACTACTTTATTTCATTGCATATTTTAAAATTTTCTAGTCTCAGGCGACTAGTCTCTAGCAACACGTCTAGCTAGTAGTGGACTTAACACCCAAACCTTTGAAGATAAACAGCCAAGTCCGCAAAGTTAGTTGTAAATTTAACATATCTTTCAAAAATATTTCAATTTCCATTTAATCAAACTTTAAGTTACACTAAAATGCAGTAATTTAAGTAAACTTTATGTCACTACAAATTCATCAGCAGCTAAGTTAAATCGTTGTCAGGCTTAAGAAAAAACAGCTTCTCAATAACCCTTCCCGTGGATCGAATAACCCGTGGATCGAATCTCCTTCCGGGAGGCATTTTTTCTTACTTTAAATTCTTGATTCTTACTTCTTACTACTTTTCTTACTTACTTTAGAATTTGGTGGCGATAACACACGTTTTATATCTTCAGACATTTAATACTCGGATGTTTAAATACTTGGACTATCAAATCTTCAGGAATAATAATAATTAAGTACAAGATTAAAAGCTAGGCGCTAATTGTTGCTCAGGTCCTACCATTACAAGCAGAAACGTGACATTTGGCAAGAATATTTCGGTTTTGTTTAATGTTGCCCACGAGAAGAGAAATTTCTCATCTCGTTTCTAAAACAAACAAACAAACAAACAAACAAAAAGAGAATTAACGTTTAACATTCGAGACGGGACAAGGCTAACTCAAATTATCGTCTCGCTTTGGAGATAAGAATCGAGACGAGATGAAAAGTATCGTAAACATTTCTCGTCTTGTCTTGATTCTCTGGGCTGTTTTCTTACTTTGTACTTCAGAGCTCATTAAATTATGGTCTGTGTAGGTATTTTTGTAGCAAAGCTTTTATAATTACCTCTTCATATCCCAAAAATTAGTTTATTACATGCCTTACTGTTGAGCGATATTCAGTTATTTTTACTAGTTATTTACCTTAAAACATACAGTAACATACTTTCTACATTATTATTACTGAATATTTGAGACCTCAATATTACGTCCTATTAAAATTCAAATAAGCATACTAAAGTTAAGAAAAATGAAAATTGAAAAATGAAATTGAAGTTAAAAAAAATGAAATTTTCTTTAAAACATACAGTAAAATACTTTCTACATTATTATTACTGAATATTTAAGACCTCAATATTACGTCCTATTAAAATGCAAATAAGCATACTGAAGTTAAGAAAAATGAAAATAAATTTTTTGGACCCTCTAAAGGACGAATTGATTTATAAGAGATACTTTGGAAGGAAAAGAAGGGGAAAAAGGTGTTAGTTCCTGGACAATACGAAAATCGAACTTTCGGATGCCTTAAAAGAAACTAAGTAGGATTTGGCTTCATCACGATACATAGTAACGCCCCTTTTTTTGGGCAAAAGACTTTAGATTAGGTATGCGTTATATTGATATTTTTAATAAAATATACATACAAATATAAAAAGAATAGTTCCTCCTGTATTTACAAATTTTGGTTGAACAGATATATGGAACGTGTCCAAAATGGCGAACGAAAATATTATTATTATTTTCAGTAAGAGTGGAAGAAGTTAGAAACAATTCTACAATGAAACAATAATGTTTCAGGCACATTTATGACTCATATCTTACGTATTCATAAATTGTTTGCTAAACACGCTAGTTTTCAGAGAGTGCGAATCGAGATTGTAAATTGTGATGTCATGTTGTAAGTATTTCACCTGTGAAGGAAGTCGTTTCAACTATAACTTGTAAGAACGAGACAAATTGACTATTTTTCATGCTATTATACGTCAGAAATATTAACATTGTAAATTATAAAATATTTCTTAACTTCTTCGGCGGGAATCGAACCGCGGATCCCTAAATTACGAAACGAATGCTCAAGCCACTACCCTAAGACTGCTCTTTCAAGTAAGAGTCAAGAAACACTCTTGTATGTAGGAAATTGCAAACGTTTACGATTCCAATATTTTATTAACGATGAAACACTAATGATAAAATAAAATACTTTAGTCCAGAGAATTCAAATTTAAATAAAAATTACTTACAAACACGCAAGAACATAAAGGAGAAAGTGATCTTAAGAGTAATTCGAATCATTAACTGGAACATGGTGCCTCAGACCACTCTTTTTTCTCATTCACCGAAAGTATCTCCGTAATGTGTCTGTATTATATTCGATTATTCTCGTTTTACAGTTATTTCCAGTAACCTTGAACGACAGGGACAAGAACACGTATACATCGAGGACATTAAACATTTCAAAGGCTCTCCCATCGGGAATCGAAACTGAGACCCCGTTTACTAAATTATCTGATGGGTGGGGTGCCTGGTTCGTTCCCAAGGCAAGTAAGCTTGACACGGACAACATCGTGCTCGTGGGTTTCCTCGGGACACTCCCACTTTCTCATTCCATCAATTCGTCCGTCATAATTAACTTGGTTTGATCATAGTCTTCCTCAACCTAACAGGCATAATCGTGGTACATTAAACGTAAAGATTATATTTGCAAGCTGTTAAACCAAACCAAACCGAATCGAGAAACAGTTGTACTTTCTATTGCTTATTAACGTGTTTTCACAAAAAAATATATAGAAAAAAAAACATGGGGAATCGTAATTCCATTCAAAAGTTAAACAGCAGACTCATAATATCTTAAACTAAAACGAAACTATTACATATCATTTTGATCTTTCCCAAAATATATACGGATATTCTGAAAAGTGGCAACATAGTGTCGGTTTTCAAACAAACCTGAACCAAATTACGGTTCGTTTTCTGAAATAAACGGACACATTCTGTTTCAAGCTTAAACCGAACTCAATCCAGTTAACTGCCAGAGATGGCGTGGGTCAATGAAAACTTCTTTAGTGTGGTTACGTTAGTTTCTGGAAAGTTGTAAGTTACTTTTCTTCATTTCAAAACGTCTTTCGTATTTCTTTTATCATGATATAAGAAAATAATCTTCGGCATATTTATATTAATAACCTGAGTTTTAGAAGATTGGTTTAGAAGTTTGTTTCTTCTTCACACGAAACTACAGATATGACAGATTTAATTCTCATACTCTGCATTTGTTTCAAAGCAGTCGCCATTACGTGGTCGAAGACATGTCCGCTACGATACAATGCATTGCATTTAGCTAGCTAAAATAGTTAGGAATCACAATCACAGTACGGAGAGAAATGAAGAAAGTTAGTCAGATGAATAAAAAGTTATGAGAAAGTGTGAACAAATAGTTGTAAATGAAGAGGAAAGAAACTACTTAGGAAATAATTTTACGAAAAAAATTGTGTTATTACAAATGTAATAGAAATATATGATATAACATTAAAGATGAAGAGAAAAACTTGCAATTAATGTATGAAATTAAAGAGGTGAATTCTTAGGTGGAACAAAGAGATCGTAAGTCAAAGTAAACAAATTCTGAACTAAACTCGTTTTAGCAATGCATAGCGCAGTAATATCTGTCAAGTAGGTTTGAGAAACAGGTCTTATTGGGGGCACCCATCCTTTATTCAATATCATTCACTTTACATAACAAAGAGAAACGAAGAGCCTGAGACCTATTCTTTCTGATAGAATTATCCAGAGTCCGATTTCATAACTTCAAAGTAAAGAATATATTGCACTGCTTGTCGTCTTTTCTTTAGAATACCTACTAACGTGAGGCATTCTAAGGAGTCACAAGTGAATATTGCTATTGGTGCGTTGTGTTCAGAAGTTACGTTCACGCTTAGGATTACGATTAATTGGCTAGAACCTTAACTGGTGCTTCTGATTACACGTCAACATTTTGGTATATTCCTTCATAAACAGGAAAACAAAGTAAATATTTTAATCATAAAGACCAGTATAACAGAAATTAGATATTTTCCAAGAAAACCGTTTTATGTACACGAAAGTGCAGATCACTTTTTTTTTTTTAAAGGGTTCAATAATATTGATCTGGAAGCTTGATAATGTTGGGTTTTTCGTAGTAATTCAACACGGTGGTTACGAAGGACAGGAAGATAGTATACGAATAATGACTGGAGCTTGAAACGGTATAGTTAATGAGTGTACAGACGATCATACCAAATCAATCCTCACAGTATTTGTTGTTCCCCACTACACGATCTCACCTTCAACAGGCTGGATTAGAGTTCTACAGCACTGACCCTGGCACCTGGTAATACGGACATACACTAAACTGTGTGCCTGTATACCTGGTACTTCTAAACCTTAAGGTGAGTATACCTGTATTGTTAAAATAAGACGCCTCATATGCCTATATCTGCAAACGTATCCTGTTATATCGTTGTTTTTTTTATAATGGTTAATGAAAATGAAATGAAATCTTTAAGTCTTACATCCCATAATTATGCCGGCTAGGCTAAAGGAGACGGTGATGATGAACCCAGGCACATGGTGTTTGTCCACCACAAAACCCACTTTCTGAGAGCTGGGATCTAACCAAGGACTCCATGCACCAGAGGTGAATGCTCTACCACAGAGCCACCGCGGCCCTAATGGTTAAATGAATTTAGGTAGACACGGGAAAAAAAGTGTGACAGTTGACAAATTTTCACTTGCCAATAACTCGGGAACAAATGAATTAATTTGGGTCTTTTTGTTGCTCTCCTTAGAATAGTTATAACTTGATAACTTGCCAAAAGCAGTACTCTAATAGGTTAAATTGTTGTCGAGTTATTAGGAAAAGAAATTTTGTCAACTGAAGAATACTTTCTTTCGTGACTGTACCATAGATTTCTCAAGAAATTTAGCAACGTCAGTTTGAGAATGCGGATGCATAGGAGGTCCGTAGAGAGAACATGTGTGGTGCGAAGATGTTTCTAGTTGAATCGTAGAACATAATTTATGGCGAATAAATCATATCCACATAGTTTTCTCAGAACTCTTCTGATTCTTTCCACTAATTCTCCGATCATAATTCAATTGCATGTTTCATTTCATTTCATTTCTGAATATCAACCAAGATTTCATTTTTATTTCATTTTTACTAGAATAAGAATGAATTTGCAGCAACTGGTTAACAACCTTCACACTTTTGAGTATTTAAGATCTATAGTACGGAGTAGAAGATGCTGTACAAACGTTGCTTTACTAACAAACAAAGGAACATCGTGACCTTGCCTTGAAACGCAGGTTTGCGTGTTTCTGCTGAAAGAAGGCATGGTTGAATGAAAGAAACCCAGGATCAAAGATAGACATCTAACCTTGAATATAAACAGTAATTGATATTTAAAAAAAAAAAAAAACGAAAGAAGAAATTGCATAACTAAAAGAAAGAAAAGTCCTTAATCAATCAAAATTATAAGCGAATCGAAATGTAAGGTAATTCATCATGTTTCACTTGAAATAAGAAAAAGCGGTAATGTTGGAATTGTTTTATGCTATTACGCACTCACGCTGTGCTTATTGGTTTTATTTCACTTTTATTAAGCCATTACTTCATGATCGGTTATTACTGAACATTCATCGCGAATTCAAGGGATAACCTACAGATGTTTGTGAAACATCCTACAATCGCATCGCAATCATCATTGGTATTCACAACATATTCTAATGACAAATCGAATTTTACTGTGGGAGGTTATTTTCGCTATACAATCATACATCTATGTTTGGCTTTATATGACTGAAGAATGGCCTGACAGCCATCAGTTTCAATACAACTTTCATCAATGCCTTGATCGGAATGATAGCCAGTGTTTCTTTCAGAAAAAAAATCCGGGGGGGGGGACACTTAGTATTCGGAAGGGCACTGCTGGTACTATTCTATTTATTATTATATATAGACTTATTATTTTAGTCTTCTCCGGGGGGAAGCACTCTGAGCTCCGGGGGTGGGGGGTACCGCCCCACAAGAAACATATCTGGAAGAAACACTAATGATAACATGGCTGTAATCTACAAAGTAGTAATGTACTCGTATATAGTATGCAGTTTAGCAACTACGGTGTATTATTTGGAAATTGACAAAGAGGAAGTCATCAAATTCGTCTATAGCAAATTACTTGTAGGGAACTGAACACAGGAAACTAAACTAACGAGCACTGCAATAAAAGTAAAATCCAACCAATGAAGAGAAAGCTACAATACCGTGTCTGCGGGTTTTCTCAGGGTTCTCCCATTTCCTTTCACATTCTCATCCCGTCAATTCTTCCATAATCACTCACTCAATTTAGTTCATTTATCTTCCGTACATAAGCATGGGACGCAAAACTTTCAGATTTTTTAAAGATTGTTTCTAAATAAATAAATAAATAAAACAGTATTCTTGGAGATGATTGAATTGTGCAGATTTCCACTGAACTGCATTGCCTTTGGCAAGAAAGAAAAAAAAAAGCTTGACGCATCTAGTAATTACATCATGTAGAATTAATTGAGCATTCTCTGATATAGCATTTTTTTTCTCGTTATAAATGCCACTGTAATGGTTATTCAATCGGGAAAGACGTTCTTCCTCAAAGCATTGTATTAGAGTTATGATACTGCTTGCAGCTACTACAGAATGTCTCCTATTATAAACCAACTCGTTACGGCACATACTGGTAATGTGTAATGATGATAAGCTGGAGTGCTACAACAATAATTATTACTCAAGGTTGAAGCAAGACAATATAAATGTAAGGGAACGAATATACACGGTGAATCGTGATATTGTTGTGCATGTTGTCCTTATTGGTCGTATATACAAGAATACAAACTCATTTTTAAGCAGCTTTATAAAAACTCTGGGGCCTTATGCAGAGTTGTTTTCACGTCTGATTAAAGCCTTACTATGAGTTTGACTAACGGTATTCAGAGTCTTTGATTAGGACGTAGTAGTTGACGAAGTTAATCACATGTGACTAATTAATCTAGAGCAGAGGGTAATCTTTTAGCCACGGTTTAGGTTGTGCGACACAACATTTCGAATTTCGTATTTCATGTATTTTCACTTTTACAGACTACACATGCGCACATCTACCTTTCCGTAGTTGTCACATTTATTTTTCTCACTCGATGCATTGAGGTTATATTAGTTAATCATACCCAAATCAACTTTTTAGTTGTACTCAAAGTAGATTCTGAATACCAAAAAGTGGACCTTCCTTAGTAAATACCTAGAATGCCACTAACCAATTCATGACTAACCCTCGATTAACGAATTCTCTCTGAATACCGCCCTTGATGTTTACTCATTAACAGAAGAACAAGCCTTCCAGGTACTTATCCATTACTTCAATATTCCATTTTTTTTTCTTTTTGTATAACATATTTTCAGTGGTGGAGATATAGGATGGCCTAGGTGGGCCAGGTCTTCCTACTCGAAAACTTCCCTCCCGTGTCGACCCTTCGCAGTAGTGTCAATATTGTTACCAACTAAAATGTTGAAAAACGTAGTACAGAACTGGTCGATAAATACTTTGTGTTATCAACCATTCAAAACTATTTATTAATCCAATTACAACTTGTGCATTTATTATCCAATTAATGCAATTGAATAATCCTTAGAGTACCCAGTGACGTAGGAAGGGGGGCCCGGAGGGTCCGGGCCCTCCGCAAAGAGGTCCGACAATGTACTCCCATGCGCAAAAAAAATTGCGCGTATACTGTAACTCACGATTTTCCGCATTTATTCCTTTTTCCTTACGTTTATGGGTAAAATTGAGTTATTAGTATGTGGAGATAATAGAGAGCAATCCATCTAAGGAGATATTTCCAAAAAATATAATAAAATAATAAAAATATAAGCAAAAAACAAAATTATGCTCGGTTTTGTGTATACTGGCAGCGATGATTTCTAGGGATTTTTTCAGTAGCACAGCACGATTGCGGAGGGAATTCAGTAGGGGAGTCGAGGAGCTGGATAGTGGAGTAAAATGTTGCATTTATTGGTTAAAACCTAGTGTGTAGATTGCCTGCCAAATATAAATTAGCTTCTGTAACTAAGATATCGTACGAAAATATAGAATTAAACAGAAAAACTCTTATGTTAAGGTTCGAAGCGATACGCACCATGGTTATGAAGATTATTTCTTAAGAAAAAAAGAACAAACACAACGTAGCCTCTGTGGTTAGGTGGATAGACTAGCGGACTCGTAGTTATTTTATTACTTTGACACCACATCGAATCCCATACTATCCCATTTTCTTTTTTTATTTTTTCTTTTTCTTATTTTCTTTTTTTTTTACAAAACATTATAATTTTCATGTTAATAAGAACCGAAGCAATATACTAAGGACAACTTATTGATATCCAGGATTACAGTATTATTGGTAATAGCTATTGTTTTCAGTTCATGTTGTTGTATAGCTTCTCTCACCCTGTTTTCTTGGGAAAATAACAATTTTGTCTCCAACAAAATGTAAAGGATATATACGGACAGAAAAAGACATCTTAGTATCAAACGTGATTTATCGTGATGAAATGGACTAGTTTGCCATTATTTAAAAAAAAAAATTAAGTAAATTACTGAAGTTGACTTCCCTTTAGCTTTTAGCTAAAAAAATATTTTTTTCTTTATAAGACTATACTTTATGAGGCAAGGTGTGTGATCATACCCACAAATTTAGCTAGGGAGTGAAAGATAATCGTTTATACAAACATTTTACAGGTTAGGTGCGTGAAACGCCAATACACCATGGTCTCGCTTATCCGACCATCCTTTGTTACACATACCGTATGATCCGATATATCATTGCAGAAAGCACCAATCGGCAAAAAGAACTGCAAGTTGTGGTCTTAATCTATTTTTCATGCTCTGGAGTATATCGCCTAGCGCGCCCGTCTACACGTTGACTCATACATCTATCATTCAGTGCAGACACGTATCCAGATTTTCTATTCGAAGGGGGCCCAACGCGAATCCTCATAAGCACGTAATTCTAATATTCTAAAAATATCAATATCAATAATAATAATAATAATAATAATAATAATAATAATAATAATAATAATAATAATAATAATAATAATAATAATAATAATAATGCAACAGTTCTGTATTTCTCTTAAAGTTTTTCCTACTTTTCATTTATAAACCGGTTTACTTTGGAAACTGCATTATAGCACAAACAAAATGAAACATATTTTTGAGAGAAATGTAACTAAAGAAAACTGTCTGCTACGTATATCACATAACAAAAATAGCAAGAAGACATTGAGTGTATCGTTCTAATATATTAAAGTTAAAAACAGAACGGAAACAAAATGTTAATCCTATTTAATTCCTGTTCTTTAATTCCAAATGGTATAATGGCATTATGGTATGTTCTTAGAATTATAACAAGACAACAGCACATTGCCCAAAGTTTGGACACTGACTATTAGTAAACTGATATAAAAGAATCTCAAAAGGGTAAAAGCATGTTTATTAAAAAGTGCTTGAGTTTCGGAGGGGGAAAGCCCTCAGGCCCTCACGCTGGATACGTCCCTGATTCAGTGCAGTGCAATTATTTGTTATAAAACATTATTATTAGATGTGTAATATGTAAAATTATATCATAAGTTTTACTTTTAATAGGTCTTTTCTTAACACATCCATATTATCTAGCGTTCTGCCTGCCTGTTTATGTCGGATAAGCGAAATTCTACTGTATTTCCAAAGCTAGCATATACATGAACTAGAATTGTATTGTCCTAGAACAGACAATAGTGTGAAATGCTTATATTAAAAGGCTTTAATAAAAAATAAATAAATACTGTTTTGGTAGCGTGAGAACAAATTAAAAAAATTCAATACATTTCCTAGGTATTAGATTATCATCTTATTGTGTCGATATGTATTCTTTTTTTAAACATAGTTTTAAAAGTCATACCATTCTCAATATTCCTAAGGAAATCGAAAGAAAAACTCCTATGTGCCTCTTGTGGCAAAGCGGCTTAAGTGCGTGGTCTGAAACGTTAAGGTATAGATAGAGTACCCGTACTTCAAAAATGCACTAAATTACGATACTAAATTACGAGAATCTTTGAAATGCTTAAAATTGAAAGTGTTGAATACTAATTTACTTTTCTCCATTAGATAGAGTTGTTCAAGCATTACGTTATCACATTTTTATTCCTTTCACTAGACCTTCTTCCAAGGGCGCCGATTTCTCTGTAAATTTTTTTTGGGAGGGCATTCAAATGCAGACAATATATATTAGGATTTTAAGGCAAATTGCATTCAAATTATGCCAAATATTGTATATTCATAAATACAAAGGGGGCCTACATGAGCTTTGGGGGGCCCGGCCCCCTAGGATCGGCGCCCTTGCCTTCTTCCTAGTTAAGCAAACGTAAGCAGATGATTTACTCCCTTCCCCTGGTAAGCAAAATTGTTTTTGTTTCTCAAGATTTGTTGTGTTTCGTGAAATAACAGCAGGAATTTCCAGATTACTTAACCATCTAAATGAATGTTTTCACTTAGAGCCATCCCGTCGATTCGCTTTGCCTAGGACTAAAATAAATTAAGGGTCAATAATGAAAGAGACATGTGGATCGACGATCTTTCTTTGTTCGAACTTTGATTTTTTCAAATCCATGATGGGAAATTATATTATGTGTACAATTTTCGAAATTAATAGTATACAATCGTAAAAATATCTTACAAAACGATGGTTTATTGCAGAATACTTTGACTCAAAGAATAAATTACAAGTAATAAACTTGTTACTTTTCCTGAAGAGTCTAAGTCTTGAATGAGATAGAGGCTCTTCAGCGTAGTGCTTGGAAAGATTGCCTCACTTGTTCTACCTTCCCGTGACGCAGCCTTGATTCGACTTGATCCTAAACGGATTATTCAGAAGTCGAAGTCGGAAGATGTTTCCCATTTTTTCCCAAACACTCTTGGTCGATTACAATCTGCCTCACTTGTGAGGGGACAACCCCATGCCGTAAGCGTCGGTGGACTACCGATAGGCAACTAGCGACATGTCCCCAAAAATTGGTGGCCCCGCAGCCAAAAATTGGTCCCACTTCCGCTTTGAAAATTATACCACCACCGGCAGAGAAGCGACGGAACGCCAACGAACCACAAAATTGTTCCCCTAAAATACGTTAAATCGCCTTTGCATTAAGGTGAGTCTACAAACATTTTTTTAAAAAAGTAAAAATAAAGTGCCCCGAGCTGGGCGTGAACCACCAACCTTAGGGTTATTAGTTGCGTGTTCTTCCGAATTAGCCACGGAGGCGATTATGAAGACACAGCTTGTAGAGTGATAAACCGTTGAAGTATTTTCAATATTTCTAATCAGAGTGCTCCATTAACCGTGTATATTTGACGATAACTGTTTGGAATCAGATCAAATGTACTCGTCATGTAATTTTATAACAAAATGGCAAGCGTCTATTTACTTTTTTCATAGTTCTCCCATATTCACTTGCTAGTGATTGGCGACAGTTGCCAACTAAATTCATACAATTATACGCAGCCATCTCAAGATTTTTCACTTCATGAAGTAAAGGCAGGAGTTACTCTTGACCCCCGGAGCTCAAGTAATGTCCTTATAATAACAATTCGTCAGGGAAAAGTAATATATAATAATAACCGCATGCACATGACTGGCGATAGTTCGTGTTGGTCCCTTTGCGATTCTCCGTGACAAATCAAAGGAGCGGGGATCAAAATGAAGTCCTCGCTGTTACGTGGTGGTAACTTCAATATCCCGATTCTAGATATCTGCTTCGACTCGACGAATCCCTGCCACTAGTGGCACACTAGCGGCAATCCTTCGACGCGTCGCTATATTGACGATCGCCATTTACCAGCAAGTGGGCCACTAGGTGTTGGCGACGTTTACGGCATGGAGAAGCTAATAAACAAACAAACCAATAAATAAATCTAAAACCTTATAAAAAAGTTTTCCCAAAATTTACATCTAGCAAAATCATTTGTTGGTATTCCAGAACTGCAAATTCACCTGTATTCATAATTTACTTCTATCGTAGTTTTGATATGAGAATGATGTGTCTGAAACTGTAACACAGGTCATTAAGACTTTTTTTTTTTTTTTGCTTTAGTCAGATTTAGCAGTTTTACTTAGCAGTTAGTCAATTTGGATCTGTGATTTCAGAGTTTTAGAGATTTCCTTAAATTTTTCATTTCTACAACAGTTTGCAACTAACACCATTAACGTATCTCTTTCGATATTTCCATAGGCAATGGCTTGGTCACTCCCAGTATATTTCATACAATGAACTACGGTGTCTTACTCCATTAATCCGAACTACATTTAATATCCAACAACTCTGTACATTTTCTCTTAAATCTGCAAACTTTCTACTAGGTTAAAACTGAGAATTTTCTATTTTCTTCCTTTCTTGCTAAAACGAAAGTGTTCTTTAGACAACCTGAAATGATGACTCTATATTACATTATGTTGCATAGGGCATTTTATGTAGCATATCATTTGACAGTTGGACACTTTCTTCGTATATTGAAAGCAACAGGGATTAAGTCCTTCTACACTTACATGAGAAGTAAACAAACTCTTTTTAATTCGTGGAATTGTGCCAATGCACTAGGTCCAGAGAGTTTTTAATTTAAGATTATTATTATTATTATTATTATTATTATTATTATTATTATTATTATTATTATTATTATTATTATTTTATTGCCTTAGGTTTTCCTGAATATTAAGCAATATTTCACAAAAAGCTGGTATTTTTAAACAAATGTGTTCGATATCAAGTTTTCATAAAGTAGTCACTCTCTCCTATAAATAATTTCAGAGGGGCCGCGGTGGCTCAATGATAAAGCGTTCACCTTTGGTGCATGGGATCCTTGGTTCGACCCCAGCTCGCACCAAGTGAATTTTGTGGTGGACAAACACCATGTGCATGGGTTTTCTCGGGGTTCTCCCGTTTTCTCCCACTTTCTTCATTCCACCATTTCATTCATTTCTCATCATCACCGTGTCCTTTAGCCTAGTCGGTATAACCGTGGGTCGTAAAACTTAAAGATTTGATCTCAAATAATTCCAACCCAAACAGTTGCAGGAAATATGTCATTTCGAATAAAACAAACTACTCTATAAAATTCTGAGTATTATTATTTTTTAAATATACAATTCTAGCGGACCTTATTTCTAAATCGAAGGGTAAGAAGACTAAATTCACTCTTATTATTATAGATTAATTTCAATTGAAGCAGTTAAAATAGTTGGGGAAAAATTAGAAAGCCATACCCTATATTCCAGTGTGCCACAACCGGATAACAGGCACACTGGCGTGCCCAGCAAATTACAAGAATATTTGTCGAGTTTAATTTATTTATTATTATCAACGATTCTCCCATGGATCAGCTGTCTGTATACAGTTAAACAAACAAGTATCACGTTGAGGGAATGAGTGTAATTATTTACTTTAATAGTAATAGAAAGGTATATTTTCTTGTATTTTCTACCGGGAATAACTGCATCCGGTCTAGAAAGCTGGGGCTAACAACGAAGGAACCCAATGTGCCAAACACACACCACTCTATAGTCATGAGTGCCACAAGTCCTTTTCTACGTCTTGGCACCCTAAAGGTTGTTGCCTTCAAAGAGAGAGAGAGAGAAATAACTTAAGTTTATTGCACTTCCATGCTTAAATAAATACATTATGTAAATAACTGTTTCGTTTTCTGTGTTTATTATTATTATTATTATTATTATTATAAATTTCTTAGGAAGTTGACTGCCATAGGTATGCACCCTGCTCTCCCGTGCAGCGCCTCGTATATGATTTTCCATACATAAACTATATATTCCAAGTTTGTTGTGTTCGTTCTATAGGTGTGTTTGTAATTAGATGCATATGGCGTAGAAGTCAAAATTTAATGTCCACGCTACGTATATGCAAAACCATAGACAAAGAAATTTATGAACAAAGACATTTATGGCGCTAAAACAAAGGGCAAAAATAAAAAATTACTGGCGGATTGTTGCCCGTAGTGCACAGGTATTAACGGTTAACAGTGTTAAATTTAAACACATAGTTTCAATTAAGCACGAATTTAACTTATAGAGTACAGTGCGGAAAGGCTGAGGAGTTTGCTAGGATCGATACAATATCGAACCCCGTAAAATGTACTGCAAACCTGTCCGTAAGCCCACCATAATGTTCAACAGATGTTGTGTATTAATGCTCATTTCAATGCAAACCTATATAGACCTACGCACTTCAATACTCAACGAAGGTGCAGAGACTATTCATGAGTTCCAGTATTAAACTCTCTCACCCAATGTATTCTCCTAACATGTCTCCCAGCGATTACAATATTTTTTGGTATCTCAATCACTTCCTAGTAGGATAGCTTTAACTAGAGACCACTGATTAACCTGGTATTGGATGTTTCACTTTCTTACCTTTGGAGTTACAGTCATGGGTTGGACATTTTACATGCAAATATCTAATATTAACAACGTTTCTTCTATAATTTCGTAATATTGTATTATTTCTTTGTATTATTCATTAGCTTGGTTAGACTTGTTTAAACACTTTTCTCTTTGCACCTATTCCTTAACGTTGGATAAAAATACACTAGCTCTCACCTGGAATCAAATCCAGAACCAATGGCCACTTGAACGATTTGGCCACAACAAGGCACATTTAAAAAGAAGTTTCGATTTTGTTAGGAAAATTGTGATTGGGTGTAACATTTAAAAATATATTTAAGAATGGGTACGGATGAAACGCACTGAATTTTCTCGCTCGAATTTCTTAAACTGACTCGTGTTAGGCTGCAGCTATTACTGAAACATTTATTTGGGAAATGCGAATAAAATAGTGTGTTTTAGAAAACTTTGTTCGAAGCAACTTACGTCCACAAGTAAAGTACCCATTCGTCATATTTCTGTTAGAAATAACTTATGCCATACATTAGAATTATTAAGGAGATAATTGTATGTGAACTATGAGCAAAAGCGTCTGAGTACTTTTTGAGAAAATCGTTAAAAAAGTCATCCCCAAAAATAAAATATCCCTTGTATATCTTTTCAAGACAAACGAGTTATGCTATTTATGAAATACGAACAAAATTGCCTGAGCCGTTCTCGACAAAATCGTAGGGTAAAACTTGCTCCGAAAAGTAATATACCACTTCTAGCTTTTTAGGATGATGGAATTATACCATATCGTTAGGTTATTTATGTAACATCTATTTATGTAATATGAACAAAATTGGGTCAGGCGTTAATGGGAAAATCGTCGAAGAGTAGGCTAAACTACCTCTTCTGAATGTTTACAGGACGAACGAGTTGTGTCATATTGTCAGGTTATTAATGATACATTTATTTATAAAATGTGATTGAGAAAATTGTTCAAAAAAATGCATCCCATACATTTTTACGTATTTTTTCAGAGCAATGATTCATACTATATTTGTAAAAATACAAGCAAAATCTTTACAGCCGTTTTTGAGACAATTTAATGATTTTAAATTTTCATCCTTCAGTAAACTACCCTTATTTTTAGGTGTCGGAGGATATAGAATTCGAAACGATAAAGTGTTATAAACACAAATCTCAGGGTGTAGATGAAATTCCGGCTGAGTTAATTTTAGCTGGAGGCGAAAAATTGTGGAACAAGATACACAAACTCATTCTCCTTATATGGAACAAAGAAGAATTGCTACAAGAGTGGAAAGAATCAATCATTGTTCCAATTTACAAGAAAGGCGACAAAACTGACTGTAATAATTATCGAGGCATTTCTCTTCTGTCAACATCCTATAAAATCCTTTCAAATATTCTGTTAGCAAGACTGACCCCATACGCAGATGAAATTATTGGAGATTATCAGTGCGGATTTAGACGAAATCGATCAACTATCGACATAATATTTACCATTCGCCAAATACTCGGAAAAAAGTGGGAATACAATACCCCGGTACATCAATTATTTATTGATTTTAGAAAGGCGTACGACTCGGTTAGGAGAGAAACATTATACAACTTCTTACAGAACTTGGAATACCGAGAAAGCTAATTAGATTAATTAAGATATGTTTAAATGAATCCCAAAGTAAAGTCCGGGTAGGAAAATTTTTGTCCACGAGCTTTCACGTCGAAAATGGCCTGAAACAAGGAGATGCGTTGTCGCCATTATTATTTAACTTCGTTCTGGAATACGCTATAAGGAAAATCAAAGATAGCAACCAGGACCTACAGTTGAACGGTATTGACCAGGTTATGGCATATGCTGATGATGTAAATTTAATAGGGGATGATAGGAGAACAATAGAAAGAAATGCAGAGATCTTATTAAACTCTTCCAGGGACCTGGGTTTAAAAGTAAATGCAGAGAAAACTAAATACATGGAAGTGCGTCGGGACCGGAATACAGCAAATTATGGATGCGTTAAAATATTAAATAATACTTTTGGTAAAGTGGATAGTTTCAAATATCTAGGATCAATATTAAGAGAGAAAAATCATATTCACGAAGAAATTAAATGTCGACTCAAAGCAGGGAATTCGTGTTACTATTCGGTTCAAAATCTCTTGTTGTCGCGAATTCTGTCGAGGAATTTGAAGCTTAAAATATACAAAACGATAATTATGCCTGTTGTTCTGTATGGCTGCGAAACATGGTCACTTACTCTGAGGGAAGAACATAGACTGAAAGTATTTGAGAACAAGATCCTGAGACGAATATTCGGACCCAAGAGGAACGGGAATGGGGAATGGCGGAAACTTCGTAACGAGGAACTACACAATTTATATGGTCTACCCAACATTGTTAGGGTCGTGAAGTCTAGGAGGCTTAGGTGGGCGGGTCATGTAGCTAGAATGGAAGAAAGTAGAAATGCTTTCAAAGTCTTGACTGGAAGACCAATCGGAAAACGACCATTAGGAAGACCTATGGGCAGATGGGAGGACAATATTAAGATGGATCTCGCAGAGATTGGAATACAAAGTAGAAACTGGATGCAGTTAGTTAAGAATAGAAGTCAGTGGAGAGCTTTTTTGAACGCGGCATTGAACCTCCTGGTTCCATAGGCCATAGAGTTAGTTAGTTTTTTTTAAGTGTTATAAAAACTTCATGTCTAGAATTCGGTCCAGATACGTCGAACAGTATGGCCTCTATTTGAATACATGAAAAAGCGTGACGAACCGACAGACGAACAGATGGACAGACATCAAAATTACTTTTTCGATATGTGGGGGCGTGAAACTTGAATTCATTGAAATCTCGAATTCGATTTTTATCACTATTACTACAATTTCTTCTTTCGTCGCTCGAACGTAAAAACGAATAGGAATACAACGACACGTAAAGTGATAATTTGTAATTCCCAAAATTTAATGAGTTAAGTTTAATGTGTTGCCGTGCTAGAAAAAAAAAAGCTTATGCCTGTTTGTTATATCATTTTAATATCAGTTTTTCACGCTACTATATAATGTAGAAATATGGTATGATTATCGTTCATATTCATGCTATCTTTTGGAAATATTCGTGTTCCGCATACATAGATCTGTATAATTTAGCTTCGTTCAACGAAAACATTCCTTACACAGACTTATGATTGCATTTTGAAATCGTGTTTTTGTCGTCGTTAGAATTTAGTAAATATAAGCATAACACTCAAATTAGTTTTTGACTTTTACAGAAAACCAAATTTCTGTAAAAAAAAAAAAAAAAAGCCCAAAAGAAAAAAACTGCGGCTGACTTAATCCCCACCCTCCTTGTGCAGTGCATAATAAAACGCAAGTGTTATATAAATTATCCCCTACTCTCATTGGTTGCCGCTAGCGCAAATTATAAATAAAATTTTTAAAAAAATCATTCCTATAAATCAAAAAGGCCATCTAATCAAAGTAAATAATTTAAAAAAAAATAAAAATTAAAAATAAAGTAATTGTTTTTAAGCACTCAGGTTGTTAAATATATAATTTGCTTGTAGTTTACTTATTGTATATTATTTGTTTAATCGTAATACATAATACTCGTAATTTTAATCTCACGTTAAATTCTTAGCCGTAATCGCTCGTAACTTTACAGTGTATTATAAAGATTTATAAATTATTTGTTTTAATTATTTTTTTATTCATTATCTTTACGGCAAGCACTTTTCTCTTCCCCAATATCTTTTCAGCGGCCGGTGAAAACGGGAACTGCTTATATAGTTTATAATGACCTTTCGTGGGTGCTAAGAGCCACAAAGCCAAAGTTTAAAGCAAATGGTTAAAAAAATGTCGTCTGTTAGCAATCCAAAATAAATCGTCCTATTCCCAATAAACCCACAAAGGTCGGTCATAATTTCTTGCAATTGTGGATATGAAAACAAAGAGAGAGAGGGAGAAAGTCAATACTCTAAAAAGAAAAAAAAAACACAAGCACACACACACACACACAAACGATAATTTGACATAAGCTTTTTCCTTTTTTCCTTTTTTTCACGACAACAAGCATCATTCGATGTAACGTCATGTCGATATAACAAGGGGTAAACTTGGGAAGACTGTCAAGGTCGCGTATGTTATTTTTCCTGTTCTTGACACACAAATCCGAAGTGAGTTGTCTGCTGTTCAAGAACGGGCATGTAACATACAAGACCATAAACTGAAAACAATAACTGTTTCCAATAGTACACGTATTCTAATACTGAATATATACGTCGATTAAAGGATACTATCAATAAGTTATTTCCTTATTATCTGTTTCGGTTCTTATTAACATCAAAGTTATACACTTCCAATAATGTTTTGTTAAAAAAAATGGGATGGGATAGGATGGGATTCGATGTGGTGTCAAAATAATAAAATATCTACGAGTCCGCCACTCTATCCACCTAACCACAGAGGCTACGTTGTGTTTGTTCTTTTTTCTTAAGAAATAATCCTCATAACCATGGTGCGTATCGCTTCGAACCTTAACATAAGAGTTTTTCTGTTTAATTCTATATTTTCGTACGATATCTTAGTTACAGAAGCTAATTTATATTTGGCAGGCAATCTACACACTAGGTTTTAACCAATAAATGCAACATTTTACTCCACTATCCAGCTCCTCGACTCCCCTACTGAATTCCCTCCGCAATCGTGCTGTGCTACTGAAAAAATCCCTAGAAATCATCGTTGCCAGTATACACAAAACCGAGCATAATTTTGTTTTTTGTTTATATTTTTATTATTTTATTATATTTTTTGAAAATATCTCCTTAGATGGATTGCTCTCTATTATCTCCACATACTAATAACTCAATTTTACCCATAAACGTAAGGAAAAAGGAATAAATGCGGAAAATCGTGAGTTACAAAATACGCGCAATTTTTTTTGCGCATGGGAGTACTTTGGTACTTTGATGTTTGTAATTTTTTTAATATTTTTATGTTTATATATTTTTTGTTCGTATTTTTTCTATATGTACTTATAACAGCACTTCCCCCCCCCCAAACACACATCCTGGCTACGCTACCAACCTTTGAGTTGACTCATAGAAAAAGAAAATCATTTACTATAATGAGTCTAGAGTCTGAACTTCTATTATTTATGTATCACAATTCAAGAAACCAAATCCCAGTTAAGCGGCTTTACCCAAACAGACTCCTAACTATGAAAACATTTACGATCACACCACCTCCAATCATTTCACGGATTCAACCAATTTTATACAAGTTATCAGGATGTAAAATCGAATGTAAATTATTCGGAAAATACTTTCGTACATTGCCAGAGCTGTAACGTCCAAATATTCACTGCAAACTCATAGCCGTATCGAATAAATAATAAATAAATAAATAAAAAAAGCGAGTGTCGAGCAGAAAAAAAAACTACTTTACACAAAAGTCAAAAATTGACTGCATTTAATGATGGAACTCTGTTACTTTATGTGAAAAAAATGGGATAACTTCTGTAAGGATGATGGCCGGATCTCAAACCTAAGATCTCCGTAATGTTAACTCAGTGATGTACTAACTCAACCACAGCCGCTATCAGGGGCGGATCCAGGACCGACTTCTGGGGGAGGCGGTTTGTCATACTACTACTTTTAAGGGCTTGAAACTTTGGGATGGGTTTTATTTATATATATAAAATAAGAAAGTTTCCTTTTCGGGGGGGGGGGGCGATCGCCCCGATCGCCCCCCCTGGATCCGCCCCTGGCCGCTATGTGGTGTGTGTTAGTGTCATTGGGCCCTATGCAGGGTCGTTCTGACGCGTGATTAGTGCCATACTAAAGAGTTCGACTAACATGTTTCCTGCAGTAGTCAGGCCTTTAGTATGGCGTTAATCATAACTCAAAACAACTCTGCATAAGGTCCATTATGTTTAATTTTTTACAAACTGTGTTAAATATACAAATAGCCTCCTCCCGCCTCAGTGCTCTCCCTAAAACTAATTACGCTATTGCATGTTCTGTACAAGAATTTACAACGTTGAAAGTGTCTTATGTCTCATGTTACTCTTCCATTTTCCTATTTCTTTTAATAGTAGTGAGTAATTCAAAGAGAACAACGTTGGTATTTGTATAGTAAACCAAGTAGTCAAGGATACCGTAGAGAGAAGTGTGTATTGTGCGCCCTCATGCAAAACCGAGGTTATGTAAGAAATGGTCTACTATTAACGTGTGTTCCGAACCATGACTGTGGCTTAAATATGGTGTAGTTTTCGTGTGAAAGAGAACATCGTGTAGGATGAACTCGAATACAACGTTCCTCATTACTATCTCGGAATATATAATAGCTGGAAAGACTTGCCTCCGAGACAAAGAGTTCAAGCTGTCGCATCTCGAAAAGGTGTGGAAGTGAAGTTTCGTCTCGGAAAGTATATCTGTTGCTATTGGGAGAGTTCTGTCTCTTAGTATCTTATCAGGAAAATGGTTTTTACTCGTCGTGTGGAAGTCTTACAGATAGATTACAGGACCATGCAATCTTCAATAAATGAACATTGGTGGTAGAGGTCTGCACGGGCCGGAATTTATAATGTGAGGCCCAACCCGAGTCCGAAATATGTTTTAGTCTTTAGGTTCGAATCAAATAAGCCCGAATTACAGATACCTTATAATTAACTCAAAATTGTATTTTCATCTACAGCCATTAGAGATTTAATTTTACAGTTGTGCTTTAAAAGTTCTCCAGAAGAACGGTTCGATAAATATCGTTTTGTACAGTATATTTACAAAGTTAGGCCCGAAAAGGTCCGAGAAATATGGTTGTATATTTAAAAATTTACGACCTAAGCCCGGGAAGAGCCCGAAGTAATATATGCTTTGTACAGCCGGATCGGGCCGGGCCCGAGCCTGTGCAGACTTCTAATAGGTGGGTGTTCAAGACCAGGTCCGGACAGAAGGATTGACAGGGGTAGCACTTGTAATTGAACAGTAACTTACTGTGACTTGGTGACCCGGGACTCATACCATTACTGATATCGACGAGACACGTGGGCTCTAAAGAAGGAAAACGGAGAATGCGATCCTTCGAAGTATCCTGCTATAGAAGAATGTTCAAAGTTAATTCTACAACAGAAAATATGAACCTGAAGAATTTTCAGTGTTGTCATCCATAGAAATTACAGTGTTGCCAGAATAACTTTTTTTCTCCAAAATTTAAGTTAAGGCACCGACTAGAGGAACGAACTCAATTGCATTTGATTACGTATCATGTTGTTTTGGAATCCTGTGAACTACTTTTCAAATAATAATTGTATTTAGTTTGTAATAAACAAAATCCTTTTAACATACAGTTAATAAAATTAAATAATTATGTTATTTAAAAAGTAGTTCACAGGATACCAAAACAACATAATACGTAATGAAATGCAGTTGAGTTCGTTCCTCTAGTCACTGCCTTAACTTAGATTTTTGGGGAAATGTTATTTTGGCAACACTGTAATTTCTATGGATGACAACACTGAAAATTCTTCAGGTTCATATTTTCTGTTGTAGAATAAGATTGTCTATGATTGTGGTAAGTAGCATTTCATTATCTCCTGTCACTTATGAAAAATAGGCAAAAGAAAAATGCTAAATTTTGTTTTATTTTTCCGTAAGAATTTTCAGTGTTGCCATCCATAGAAATTACAGTGTGACCAGAATTTGAATTACTCAAAAATCTAGGTAAAGGCAGCGACTAGAAAAATGAACTCAACGGTAATTGATGACTTATCATGCTGTCTACCTTTCTTGTTTACTACTTTTTTAAAAAATGTTTCTACTTATTTTGTAATAACTTATTTATTTTGTAATAATTTATGTAAGTTTTATAAAATAAATAGAAATGTTATTTAAAAAGTAGTAAACAAGAAAGGTAGACAGTATGATAAGTCATCAATTACCGTTGAGTTCATTTTTCTAGTCGCTGCCTTTACCTAGATTTTTGAGTAATTCAAATTCTGGTCACACTGTAATTTCTATGGATGGCAACACTGAAAATTCTTCCGATTCGTATTTTCAGGTGTAGAATAACATTATCTATTATTGTAGTAAATTACATTTTATTACCTCTTTCCACTTACGAAAAACGGGCAAAAGAAAAATTATTAGCTTTTCAAAAATATTTAGTAGTCTGCACCCTTAAGTGAGTGGATAAGGTATCGTATGAAATATTAATTTAAGTGATAGGATAGAAACGAAGTATACTGAATAAAAATTTCGAAAAGAAGAGATACGAAGACTGGGCACATTGTGAGGTGAGACATGAAGCAATAGGGATATGGATTATGGACGGAATGGCAGAAAGAAAAATACCCAGACGAAGGTCATGATTGAAACATAAGGAGCAAATAATAAAATATGTAGATAAGAGAAAACTAAAAATGTAACGAATACTCTAGTTGAGGATAAAAAAAAAAGAATGTTAAGCTGCGTCAAAGCAACTGAAAGAAATGAAATGAAATGAAATCTCTCAGTTGCCCATCCCACGATTATGCCCGTTAGTACCCCGAGAAAACCCACGGACACAATGTTGTCCACCATACACTTACTTGGGATAGCATTAAACCAGGAACCCCGCAAACCAGAGGTACTTGCTCTACCACTGAGCCACCGTGGCCCCAGACTCAAGAAGAGGAAGAACAAGAAAAGTCGGGGGGAGGGGGAGGACGCAAAATTAAACAATATTTGAAATAAGTGCATCCAATCTGGATATTTGCCTTGTTATACCCTCTATAACTAAATAATCCATAAAATCTCCATTACTACGACAATCCAAAACAGGCCAATTTCCATTTGAAGACAATGACCAATTGCAGAAAAAATAATGACTCATTCCTTTTTATCACTCAGCCGATCATTACAAATAATACAAATATGGATGGGCAATTATACCAATAAACGCTACACCTACCAATCCAAGATGCTTCTTCCGACGATACTTGAATACTGCTGAGAGAGCTTTGTAATTGGGGCAGTGTTACGGCCGAGAACCCAATGATGATTCCCAAGGAAATGCATGGTATATTAGCAGCGAAAGACGCATATACCTGGAAAAAATAAGAACAAAAATTGATTAATGTTCCTTTTATGAAAATTTACCTTCCATAAATAAATAAAAGAAAGCACTGATTGTATTACGAAAAAACGTTAATTGTTAAACATACGTAGTTGGTACCTATCTCGAGCTAGATTTTAGGTATGTTCCTTTGATTAATATGAGCATTATAATTTAAAACTGTACGCCAAAAATATACAGATCCTTACAAGTTAGGTAGATGAAGCATGTAAACCCTATAATTTAAATCGACGTTGTCTGTCTACGGTAAAGGAGAATTTCCAAAATACCGATTTGCCTTAGATTATACTAATAAATGAGAATATTAACTTAGATACCTAAGATTGTGGTGCGGCAGTGTAAATACTATCACAAGCAGACGGATTAGCAAAGAGCAAATCAAGTTTTATTCAGAATTTTAGAGAAGTTCTGAATAGAGAAGGCATTGAAGATAGATTCGCAAATATTATTATCCGAAATGTCCCTTCAGGTTCCGAACAGGAAAATGCTCTCGCGGCTACAAACATTTCATGAACCACCCTCAGCGTACTAATGCATCAAATATATCGCCTATTAGGAGAATGTGCACAATATATATAATAGTGTCCACATAAAATGCCATACAATAGATATATTTGATGTACACTTAAAAAATTACTTTGACTACATAGTTTAGCATGTAGAACAAATATTGTGTAATGTACTAATCATTTATGTATACTACTGAACACTATTAATGGGTATACACCTGTTGTGTTCAATATACAATAAATAAATAAATAAATAAATTGAAATATCGCTGACCACAAATGGCTAGAAACTGGCAACTTCGAACGCAGAATTGGTCAAAATTGCAGCTAAAGTAAATTTTTACTGGCTGACACCATGTGAAAACGGCTACTTATAGCGATAAAATGGAGCTGTTCTAATTTCTGTATTTCTTTATTCAATCGATTAGTTTTGTAATACCTCGGAGGTGTTACTTTTATATCGCTAGAGCACCGTGTCTGTGTCAAGGCGCTAACACCTGTTCTGCGATACCCTGAACATCGAACCCTTGATGTTGAAATAACGGGATAAAGTGGAAGTCATGCTGAGAACCTTGGCCTGTGTTAAAATTGAGTTGTTTTCACACATTGTTTACTGTGTAAAGACTATGTCTTTGTTAAAACCACACTATGTTCTATCATCTTGCTAGTGTTATAATCAAAATCATGATGAGGGTATGCTTCGGTATCATTTTTATTTTAATAGGTAGCATGGTTGTCGAATAGACAGAATTTGTGGGTTTATAAGAAAATTATTCTTGTCGATTTTGTCGCAAATATCGCACTCAGTCATATAATTTACATCAATTCGTATAATTTTATTTAGCTGAATGAGGTAGATCTATCATTTGATTTATTCCTCAGACTTTTTCTTCGTTAAACGGTGATAATATTGTTAAATCATAGATCTAGAGGATGCAATTATAAATGTTGAAAAATAAGTGTTACCTCACACCTTTAGGCTGAGGAGGAGATCGATAGTTGGACTTTAGTATATGTAAACGAGTAATGCTTTTTCCTTTTCTTTTGTTTATCTTTTCTTTTTACATTACCTTTAGGGTTGTCATTCGTCCCGGAAAATCCGGGACCGTCACGGAATTGAGATCTGCGTTCCGGCCGGCGTCCCGAAAATATTTCTCGGGACGCTTAAATTTCCTGCAAATTTCAGCGAAGAAGAAATGAAGGGAATATTATAGTTTGCTTTTTCCACAGGATTAGGTATATAATATTCTCTTAACAGAAATAAAATAAAAATTCAACGAAAAAAGTTCTTTGAAGATAACAAACGCCGCCAGAACATGCCGTCAATGAATTAAACTTTTTTTTTTTTTTTAAAAAAAAAGCAACACGAACAGACAAAACATGTGGAAAGAAACATCATATCTTGATTGAGCTAAAACAGACTCCAAAAGCTACGAAACATAATAGATCCTGAGAAATTTAAAAAATATATATATGCTTATCACAGGGTGGGGGGTAAATAATGTGCTTACGTTTGCTTAACTAGGGAGAAGGCCTACATATTAAAATGACTAAAAATGTGATTACGTAATACTTAAATAACTCTTAAGCATTTCAGAGATTCTCGTAATTTAGTAGCATTCCGGATTTTAATTTTTGAAATATGGCAAGCCGAAGTACGTTAAAACAAGAGAAAATGTGCGTTCTCATACACAAAATGAAAAGGAAATGAAATCTTTTAAGTTTTACGTCCAACGATTATGTCAGCTAGGCTAAAGGAAACGGTAGTAATGAGAAATGAAGGGAATGAATCAAGTGGGAGAAAATGGGAGAACCCTGAGAAAACCCACATATACCACAAAGTCCACTTGGCGTTCTCATACACAACAGGCGCACCTTATAAATACTAGGGTCCAATGGTGTAATCCTAAAATTTTCAAAGGGTGTACACTGTTCTATGAACATCTATACCTAGTAATTGACATAAAAGACATGATAAAAGAGACAAAATGCATGAAAATATAAAGGATGTGATGCTATTTTATAGTGTAAAAGTATTTTATGTTATTTTCTTGATAATATTCCTTAGATCAGTGGTTCTCAACCTAATTCCTATCATGACCCCCATTTTATCTCACTCTCTTGCCACGTGACCCCTTACAACTTCTGGCTTGTAATAAGTTTGTGTGCGACTGTTAATATACCTATTGCGGAGATCTCATGATATCCATCTATTTCTATAATAGTAGAATTCACTTCTTGTATATAGTCGATACAGTAACTTCCCTAAAAACGAATGGATTAAAACCAAATTTGGTCAGTTTATTCGTATCACAAATATCGAATCCGATACGTCATATTATTTCAAAATGGAGGCCGTCTGAAAATTTAAAAACTTCGTAACTCTCTTAATTTTGGGTCATATGATAAAAAAAAAAAAAACATGGTTTCCAAAAAAATAAAGTGAGTATTTTAAATGGTTTAACGTGAGTCACGAAGATTGAACGGAACACTGCCGCACTAGTGAAATCATACTATATACATGTATATCATTAGATTTCAATTTTAATGTATTTCAATATGCACGTTTTGTTGCATTTGTATTTTTCTGGTATTTCAATATGGAGTTATCATATCTCATTTAAAATGATTTTTACACAACTCTGCACTTGTTGAAAATGTTTAGTAGACCTATTTTTTGTTGTTCATAACAGTAGGCTATGTATAAAAATAAAAATACGCCTCTCAGAGCAAAATTCAAAATAATATATATTTTTTTTAAATATTAGATACTCTCTCTTCCACTTATCTTCGCGACCCTCTAGGGGTCGCGACTCCCAGCTTGAGAAACTCTGCCTTAGATAAATTATTCCATTAATAACATAAATTGATGTAGGTACGCTGAAGGAACCAACCCACGGCGAAAAGGAACAAAGAAAATTGCGCCCGATATACCAAAAGGAATTAAAAAAATTGTGGTGAGGAAATGAAATATTTCAGTTTAACGTCCCACAAGTAGAGTGGACATAAGGACATCACAGTTAAACAAGGTCTTTGTACTAATATGCCCTGATCACAACACGAACTTGGTGAAAGACAAAGCTAAAGTAATATTTCCATTTTTAATTTCTTTCTCCTTGTGACCGCAGAGTATAGTAAGAAAGACAATTTTTTCACATGATCAATAGACTTTAGTATAGAAGAGAAAACAATATAGTCAGTTTATCATTGGAGTCAGGACCCAAATAAATAAATAAATAAATAAAACAAAACAAAAGTATTATTCGTCTTGAAGCAGAAGATATGCTCTAATGACTAATAGGCAAAGATTGTACGGCGTATACCAACGCTATCCTCGACTGCAGCCCTGCAAGGGTCAATCCGAAACGTTTGCAATGCAGATACACCGTGAAGCATTATAAGTAAACTTTTTATATATATATATGTTGAAAGCAATTTGACTTCAGCAACACTACATATCGTAGTCTTTCTCAAGGGCGTCAATCCTATGGGGGGCCGGGCGTCCCAATGCTCATATGCCCCCGATGTATTTTTATATGTATTTTTTATGTTACAGTGAAACCTGTCTTTAGCGGAATCGAGCGGGACTTGCAAAAATTTCCGTTAAAGTCAGGTTTCCGCTTAGTGGAGGTAGACCTTTCCTTAAAAAAAAAAATATACATGCTTATAAAGGGGCATACTGAGAAAATATATTGCTGTACGTACATTGTTCGATTACAGTACTTCTTTCTTCTACGAATAAATACCAAAAAAAAAAAAATTAAAATGAGTATAAAATATACTATGCACATGTTTTCTTTATTTTTCTAATAGTCAAGCAGGGTTTTCTGTGTACATTGCTGCATCGCTGCTTGACTTTCCGCATACACTTTAGCCTGAGAAATTATGCTAAGTGAATCAGAATCATTTTTCCGTAAGACAAATTTTTCAGTTCCTTTAAACTTCTGAGAGCATCTTGATATGTATTTATTCTACACTCTTCTTCGAACTCGGTATCGTATTCCTCTTCTTCCTCTATCTCGTTTTCTTCTTTCCGACATTCCGTATGATTTTTGATTAAGTTGCGGGGATTAAGGGCAACTTTTGGGGGTGAATATGAGTAGTGGTTGGGGAAGGTAAACACTGTCCAGAAACATTTAACAAAAGAACTAACATTTTATCGCAGACAGTGTAATGTATATGTCTCACAAAATGTCTAAACATCTTCTAAACGCTGTAGTCCGGAACTCAGAATTTTCCGTTAAATGTTTATTTTTCTTTCCGTTGTCCGCGTAACACAGTTTCCGCTTAATGAAGGGACTTTTTACACGTTTTGTTCTCCAAAATTCATGGGACCGTGAAATATTTCCGTTTAAGACAGTTTTCCGTTTAATAAAGGGTCCGTTGAAGACAGGTTTTACTGTATATGTATTTTTTAATGATATACAATATTTGTCTTAATTTAAATTCAATTTGTCTTAAAGTCCTCATTATGCCTTCTTAGACCCTTGTCTGCAACCACACATACATCTGAATGCCCCTTCCCCCCAAAGTTTCAAAGAAACAAGCCCCCTTGGTCTTTCTTTAGGCAAAGTTAAAACAGGGAACTATCAAAACTGGGAACACTCGTATCAGAAAACGAGGAATTATATAATTGCGGTTTCAACTTTTGTCTTTCAATATTTGTCTTGTCAGCTAGTAAGGAATTTATTAAGAAATAGTTTATTTGTAATAAATGCATATAAAGTAAATACATTGTAGAAAGTCTTCAATAAATGTTCCTTTATCAGAGGATTCATCACTTCTGCAAAAAGGAAAAAAAAAATAGAACGAACAAATAGCATATTCTATGCTACATAAAAGATAAAACTAAACTCCTCGCGCAACAGCCCTTAGGGGCCAGGATTTACTAGCTTGCTTGTCTCACTCATGAGATTGCGGTTAGTGATGGGTAAATTCCCGGGGAGATATTTTTCGGGAATATTCCTAGAGAATATTCCCGGGAAGATTCCCCAAAATGGGAATTTTCCGGGAATTTATGTACAATCACAAAGAAAATTGCATTCTATTACTATATTATAATTTCAAAGTTAAATTCGTTTTTATATCGCAGTATAGGTCTATTATTAGGCCTACTGTTGTCTCCAGACGAGTCTCTAAAATGTATATTCTGAACGATGTTATTTTATTAATATTTTATTATATTTAGAGAGTACGCATAAATGGATATTTATTTACAATATGTTCTACGAAAGTAAATATGTTTCAAAAATGGTATAGTAAGTCCACATATTTTTAAACCGCTAAAGAGTTTCAATTTATATGTAAGTGGATTTTCTAAACTTGACTCTACTACTGATATTATAAACATATTAAATTTTTAAATGTTATGAACATATTAGGTTGGGTAACTGCCAGAAGACACATGTCCCACCATTTTGTCAACATTTGCGCATAAATATGTATGTTCACAATATTTGCAAAAAAATTTCGTATCTTTATAATTTTGCATGTAACATTGCCCCACAGGACCTTTCTTCCTGCCCGTTTCTCGAAATTTCATGCGTTAATTCACATGTAAAAGAAGTCCGAGTACCTCTTCAGAAATTCGAGTCAGAGAGAGGAGACAGACCGACGTCTATTACTAACGGTGGTTCAGGGTTTATTGACCCTTTTAAGTTTTTTCGGTCGTTTTCGACCGATATTGTAGTGTCTTAAAGATTCGTTTAAAAGAGAACTAAGAATGCTATTTAGATCCGTTTTTTTTTAATTTTCCAAGAGAGGAGGCATTCAAGAAAGCCTTGGAAGGGTCTATACGCTTCCGAGCGTCAGAACATAGGGGGGTATGACGTCATCATTTTATAAATTCCCTTTTTTACTGAGGTCTAACTTCAACATTTTTTGGTGAGCTTCTCTTTAATCCTAGAATCCTAACATTTTCCCTAAACAATCAGTGGACCAATTAGTTTTTATGAGAATTTTTTCGGATCTCTTCGTCAACATAGAAGGGCGTTAAGAGGGACAAAAAGGGTAAAAAAGGGATATTTTTTGACCAAAAATCCCACTTTCGTGATTCTTGCTCCGCTCGGCTACATGATAGGGACATTTTAGTAGTACTTTCTGAAAGCCTACTCGATTCTGAAGAGAACGACGTATGAATCACCATCCTACGATAATCAGGGACGTGTCAGGAAATTTTTGAAGTTTGTATAGTATCCTTGGGAAATTTCGGAAATATTCGCAGAAGAGGAAAATATTTTTCCCGCCCTTAGTATTGAAGATAGGAGATTGGTATTTGGCACAAGTAATTAGTACCATAAGTAATATTTTTGAAAGGGATTTCCAGATCTCTATGTTAACCCTGGGCCGCGCCAGAGGGCCCCAAAACGGGGAAAAGGGATTTTTTCTGCAAAAATCCCTATTTTCTTCACTTGTAACCTCCTTAGGAACGTCCTAGGGACATGCGGGTGATACCGTCTATAGGCCTACTCTATTCTAAAGAGAACGACGTATGTATCATCATCCTACGATAATTAGGGACGTGTCAGGAAATTTTTGAAGTTTGTATAGTATCCTTGGGAAATTTCGGAAATATTCGCAGAAGTGGGAAATATTTTTCCCGTCCCGTCCTTAGTATTGAAGATAGGAATTTGGCGTTTGGCACAAGTAATTAGTACGCTACGTAGTATTTTTGAAAGTGATTTCCAGATCTCTATGTTTACCCAGGGCCGCACCAGAGGGCCCCAAAACGGGAAAAAAGGGATTTTTCAGCAAAAATCCATATTCACTCAATTTTCCCTCCTTAGGGACGTCCGAGGGACATGAGGGTAATACAATCTGGAACCCTGCTCTATTCTGAAGAGAATGGTGTATGAATCGTGATCCTACGATAATAATTAGGGACGTGTCAAGAAATTTTTGAAATTTATATAGGGTATTCTGGGACATTCTGGGAATATTCCCAGAAGAGGAAAATATTTTTCTCGTCCTTAGTGTTAAAGATACGAGATTGGTATTTGGCACAAGCAATTAGTACACTACGTAATATATTTGAAAGTGACTTCTGGATCTCTATGTTTATCCAGGGCCGCGTCAGAGGGCTCCAAACCGGAAAAAAGGGATTTTTCAACAAAAATCCCTATTTTCCTCAATTTTTCCTCCTTAGGGATAACCGAGGGACATGCGGGTGGTACCATCTTAAAGGCTACTTCATTCTGAATAAATCGACGTATGAACCATAATTTTACGATTATTAGGGGCGTGTCAGAAATTTTTAAAAATTTGTAGGGTGCATGTTAGGGAAATTTTGGGCGTTTTTTTGATGCTCTCTCAACACGGGTAAAAAATTTTCCTGCCCTTACTATTCAAGATAGGAAATTCGAATTTGTCACAAGTAATTAGTACACTACGTAGTATTTTTCCAAATTTTTGGAGGTTTGTGCGCAGACCCGGTAGAGCCTCAGGGGGCCCCAAACTTTGAAGAAGTTTTTTTTGTAAACAAATCCCGATTTTCCCTCAAATAATTCTCTTCTGGCATATTATAGGGGCATGTAAGTGATACCGTTTGAAAGGCTGTTCCATTCTGGGAAAACGAGGTATAAACCATGATCCTAGGATAAATAGGGATGACGCTGTTGCTTAATATCTGAGACTCAAGAAAAACGCCTAAAAAGGCGAGAATTTAAAAGGGTTAATAGTAGTTCGTCTCTATTTCTACGTAATTCTACATCACTTTACAAAATGGATCCTTTTCATCATTTGTAAATTAGTACTTTGTTACTTTTGGCTATTGTTTAGCTTTAAGGGTCAGATTTTGCACCAATTTTTTTTTCGATATTCTATTCCGATGCGGTTGTTTGATGCCTTCATACATTAAATTACGTTACCAACAGCCTTGCCGAGTGAGCGTAAGCGAGTGGAGGCGGGCTAGAGCACCGCAGGGCACATTGTTTTCTATTTTCGTTACCAACATTTCACTTTCTCTTCTCACATAAATCACTACCAGTTACCTTTACGGTTTTTACAAATTCCCTACTGCCATTAAAAAAAATAAAATAAAAAAATAAAAAGTGTGTTCGATACTTTCTTGCCTGCTTGAACACCACTATCAACTCGTTTCTTCCGTAAATCATTCTGTTTTTTGCTAATTTTGGCACCCCAATACGAAACAATTACCCTACTTTAGTGTGAATGGAAATGAAACTTAAAAAATCATATTATTAGTTATATAAAGTACAGTCAAATAATTTTAAATTTTTTAACCTCCAAATTCTTTAAAACCTAGAAGTAAATCATAATATATTAAAATAAAGTAATTGGTCATATGGTTCTTATAGTTTGGAAGATAAAGTAAAGAAATGGAAATAAATTCCTTCCCGGGAATTTATAGGCCAGGGAAAAAACCCGGGAATATTCCCATTTTTTAAATTCCTTCCCACCGGGAATATTCCCATTTTTTAAATTCCTTCCCACCGGGAATATTCCCACTGCCCATCACTAATTGCGATGATACTTGGTCGACACCATCTGGTTCATGTTAACTTTGCTTTAGTAATTAAAATAGAAATAACCATAAAAGTTCTGAGTAAAACACAATCTTTTATTAAAATATCGATGTGTAACAGTTTCGTCTAACCTTTGGTTCATCAGACAGATAATATGTCTGATGAAGTAAAATGTTTAGTTAGTTGGCGAAACTGTTACACGCAGTGGCGTATTTACGATTTTGTTTCGGGAGGGGCTTTGCTAACTTTCGGGGGGGGGGGCTTTGCCTGGAAATGTGAAAATTCTGCAAGATATTTCATTTACTTTACTATACTAAGTAAGATTTCGGGGAGGGCTTAAGCCCGGAAGCCACCCCCCTAAATACGCCACTGGTTACACGTAAATGTCTTAATAAAACATTGCTCTTTGCTCCGAGGCTTTGTGTTATTTCTATTTTGGTCAGCAGATGGATTCCCTCACCCTTTATGTTACATAATTCATTTCAATTTGGCAAGTAAATATTTATTTATACATATTTCTGAGTATCACGGGCAACTACGGTCTTCAGCCCGTCACGTATGAGAGATGATGTCCCTCTGCGAGCACACTATCCGGGAAAATGGCCTGGAGCGTGTGTATATTAGGCCTCATTCCAGCATTTGCCTGGCATGAATGAGAAAAACTCAGGAAAAAGCTGAGTCAGATTGGATTACCTTTTAAAAGAAATAAAGAAAATCTGTTACACATGTTCTGCCGAGTGTTATCTAGAATAGAAACAGGACCACTTGCACCAAAGGCGAGAATGTTAGTGACTACGATACGCGATAAATAAAAAAGCGAACAATGTCAAACAGATATCAACCACTGAATTCCAGAGGAGAAGGAGATGGGAGACTAAGTTGTTCCCTGACAGCCCCCACACATGATGTATTTTAATGTAAATTAAGTAATATAAAACTCTTCTTTTCGCTTCATACACCAAAAAATAGCGGCACCCCCAATGTTTTTGATTCTCTGCTTGCCCCATAAAGTAAAACTAGCATTGATGATTTTCTAAATGATGATGTGATGTCAACGATTATTTAAATAATAATAATAATAATAATAATAATAATAATAATAATAATAATAATAATAATAATAATAATAATAATAATAATAATAATAATAATAATAATAATAGATTGCATTCGTGCTTGACAAAAGCCGTAATACCTCAGAAATTAAGCATTTTGGGGCAAATTTTAATTTATTTTTCTGATTTACATGTTTGGAATCCATTTATGAACTTTTGCTGTACAATCTTGAAAACCTCTAAAGGCGATGACGGCAGAACACAGTATTGTTTTCAATGGCATATTGCTAATAGTTGTGAAGACAACAGGGTTAAATGTTTTAAATTAAGACGAATGAAAGACAATAATGATAGGTTGTGCAAGCACATTTATGGTCCTTGCACATTTAGCAATTCAACCTTGAACTTCCCTCCTTGTACTTTTTTTTTGCTTCTCTCTGTTTTCTTTTTTTTAATTTCGTAAACCTCCGTAGTTTTCTTCCTTTTCTGTCTGTGCATTTTCGTATAAATTCGTACTTGCTAAATAGCAACTAAAACTTATGTAATAGGGTTAGCGTGTCCGTGTAATTTCGAATTTATTTCCAGGATAACGCACAGTTTGATTTCTTGCTTCCTGTTTCGTTTTTTCTGGCATTACAAACTAGTTGGATTCAGACCATAAGTTAAAAAATAAATAAATAAATAAAAGTGTAGAAACATATTTTCTGTGTAGCCTAGAGAATGGTAAATTACGGCCCACAGGCCAAATATGCCCCTATGAAAAATTCTATTCAGCCCCTGATATGATTCTTAATCAGATAAATGGAAAGAAGAGAGTTCAATTAGAAAATGACTGACATGTGAGTGTTTAGCTCAGGGATGCAAATAAGCACTCGCCCACTCGCCCGGGGAGAGTGGTTCATCGGTGCGGGCGAGTATTTAATACCATACCGAAGGTAAGTAAATGATTTCTATTGTGAGATGTGGGCTAATAGTTTTCTTCTTGGACTAGTAAGATTTTGTTGCTTATTTGCATCCCTGGTTTAACTTCATTTCTAAGAATTTGTGTATCTCGGTTTGAACCAGCTTATGGGAAACTTCAATCATTAACAGTATGAGAAGAATTTTATAAAATGTACTAGTTTGTTTCAAATAAATTAGATTGATCCGCTTGTTTTTTCTTTCGACCTTTCCTAGAAAAGCTGACCGTCACTGAGTATAGTTTATGTTTTCCGAGTCCGAATTCCTTCACTTTTTATAGCTAAACCCTGGTTCATTCATACTAAAACTAGTGAATATATTTATTAACACTAGCGTCAATTATGCGCTTAGCTGGGTTAAAATAAGAAAAATTAGTAACATGCAAGGGCGCCGATCCTGGGGGGCCCGGGCCCTCCAAAGCTCATGTGGACCCCCTATTGTATTTACGAATATACAATATTTGGCATAATTTGAGTGAAATTTGTCTTAAAATCTTCACATATATACATTCATCTGAATGCCCCCCCCCCAAATTTACAGAGAAATCGGCGCCCTTGGTAACATGTTCCGTTAGTCAGTCACTTTTTGTTGTTATTGAAGCGCTCTTTGATATCGGTCATTTTCGATTATTTGTTATATATATATTTCCTCCTCCTCCTTCCCCAAGTTGCGGAGCTGTATTTGGATTTAAACGGCATCGGAAATGTGACTGTTCATTTCAGGCGACCCCGAAAACTATGGATTCGACAGTAATATCGGTCATTTTCTATCATTTTATATTTATATTATATATATATCCCCGTCCCCCTCTCCTAATTTGCACCGTTGAAGTGAAATGATAAATGCCATTCCAGGCCCGAACCTCATCTATGTTGAAAATTTGATCGAAATCGGTTCGGTGGTTCAAGACTTATTAAATTAAATGGAAGTTTGGAGAAAATATACACAAATATATTTTTTTTAAATCCAAATCTTTCCGAAAAAACATTAAAAAAACTATTCTTTTCAACGGTTTCAAAATTTCCGGTAAGTTTACGTCATTAGTATAAGGCTACGTTCTATGTTCGCCGGCTACCAATATATTCAAATAGTTGTCGGAAATTGCAGCAAAAACATTTTCTTTGATTTTTGTTAATCATACATCTCGTTTGTTTGATATTTTTAATTGTATCAATTTACAATTTTATATTACATAATTTATGTTTTATTCAATGTTTTTATATAGTATGTATTTTTTATTCAAAAAGTATTATTATTTGTTAATATATGAACTTAAATCTTTTCTTTTTAAGTTTTACGTCCGACGGTTATGCCGGCTAGGCTAAAGGAGACGGTGATGATTAAGAATGGAGAAAATGGTGGAATGAAGAAAGTGAGAGGAAACGGGAAACCTCGAGAAAAACCCATACAAACGGTACACGGTGTTTGTGCACCACAAAGTTAACTTGGCGCGAGCTGGGATCGAACTAAGTACCTCATGCACCAGAGATGAACGCTCTACAACTGAGCCATCGTGTCCCCTATTTTATATACCTTAAAATCCAGCGTATTTACTGTTTAAACAATCATAATTTTGAAAATTCGAGTTCATGGGAGCCAGGAGCAAATTAATCCATTTTCTACTATTTTAAAGGGGGAAACAATATCTTCGAACTTGACCGTGTTCAGAAACGAATTAAATTCGAACTCTATCACTATATAATTACCGAAGAGACGATTATGTAGAAGAGCGCTCAGATTAGTGTTACTCAAGAGCGAGACTTAAGCCTGTCTCGTCTCCAAAAAATATATTTCTATTGGAAAAGCTCTGTCTCGTCTCGCATCTGACTGGAGTCTCTCTCGTTGATAATAGTTAATATCCTATCCTAATTATATATAAAACTTGGCCTACATGGGTTGACATAAATTTTATTGAGCACTTCCTGTGGGGCTGCAATGATTAAATTTGGCATGATTGTAGCTTTCCGGAACTAACCCGCAGGAAAATTGGCGAAAGTGAATATTTTTAATTTTTAGGGGGTCTAAAGAGGGGATGAAGAATTTCCCTATGTTATTTAAATGGGCCTTTTTTGGACTTATAATCTCATGTTTTAGGTACTTAGAATTAGAATAAAAACTTGAAATTCGGTATGCTTCTACGTTTTTGTTAGCTTTACCTAAGTGAATCATCAGAAATAAAGATTTCTAACCGTAGAGTGGTTTTATGGGGAACTAAAAAATCTTTCCCATGTTATTTATATGGAATGTATTCTACACCCGAGAATGTTTAGGTACTTCCTGATGAAATTTGGCATGATTGTAGTCTTCCAGGACTAACCGACAGGAAAATTGCCAAAAGTGAATATTTTTAATTTTTTAGGGTCTAAAGGGGGATGAAGAAATTCCCATGTTATTTAAATGGGCGTTTTCTTGGGATACAAAATCTTATTTTAGATAGTTGAAATAGGAAAAGAAACAATAGGAACAAGGCCGTGGGCCGAGCAAAGACTGTGTGTAGGGGCGAAGCCCCCACATGGGCAGTTTCAGGAAATATAAAGAGCAAGTTCATGAAATTCACAGTTGATGCAAAGGCCGATAGATAAGAAATACGAGGCCGTAGGCCGAGCAGACTCCTAGGGGCGGAGCCTACAGCTAGCCAAAAGCTAGTCTCTATACAAAAGCTTTTATACACATATACCCTCCAGTGGTCTAGCTCGCATTCGCGGAGTTTGTGAGTAAAATTAGATGAAACCTTTCAGTTTTACATCTCATGCTTATTCTATGTAGGGTAAAGGACACGATGAAATCAGAAAGAATGAACTGGCGAAATGAAGAAAGTGAAAGGAAACAGGAGAGTCCTTTGAAAACCCACGCACATGATGTTTGTCCATTAGGGTGGAGCGTTTTGCACTTTTGTTGGAAATACGATGACAGCTAGTGCGGAAAAGGTGCCATTAGTGGCACCAACCTTACTGATTTTTTATTTGTTTTGTTATTTTGGACAACCCCTTACCCTGCCCCAATGGACTTAAAGTTTTTTAAGCGTTTGGTTAGGCAACACACACAACACCAATGACAGAAAAGCTACTTGCGATCGTTTTAAGAGTTGCTTGATGGCTATAATACAATAAAAAGAAACTTGTAGCAATGCCAGTAAATAATTTTAAAATGTTTATGAGTCAAAGTACAGCCATATTAGCTCAGTTGTTGGAATTAATGTCCAGATTTTGTTTGGAATGCCACGTTAACAATGATTATAGGCATAGCCAGGGCCGCAACTAGGGGGGGCAGAGGGGGCACGTGCCCCGGGCGCGTGGTTGGAGGGGGCGCCGGAAAGAAGATATATCAATTGTTTTAAAAATCGCACCCTTTCACTTGAGGAACTTATTCTAGAGGTTAAAAGAAATCAAAAGTTTACTTGGCCTTTTCCATGGGACCTCTTTTCGTTGATTATATATATATATATATATATATATATATATATATATATATATATATATAGAGAGAGAGAGAGAGAGAGAGAGAATCTCATCTAAATAGGTGTAATGTCATACATTAAAAACCTAATATTGCATGCATTTGTTCCCTTGGGCGACCACAGAGAATCCGTCCCCCTTTCTTTTTCCTACCACAAGGAGCTGTTTGTTCGTATAATTCCATTGAGAACAGCTCTGAAGTTTAAAACGCTGTTATCAATAGGGGCGGGGGCGAAAAGTTCCCGATTTTTGTTGCTTGCTAGTGGTTGAAGAGTTTAGCTCAGACGCACCCCCTGTAATGTTACGTAATTGCTGTAATGTTTTTAAACTAGAGGGCAGTTTTGTGGCGGAAAAGATAATTTACACGCCTCGGTGTATTTAATTGTTTCTTGTACGCCTACCAAGAGATTTTGCGAGTGAAGGCTGTATGAAGCTTTATCTATTAGTTTTGCTTGAGAGCTTTTCGAGGCATTTTGAATTGTTATCTATCAGTCCAACTTATGCTTTATTATGCTTTATTGTTAATTTCAATCATTTTTTTTACATTAATCGTATATAATGTATAATATTTACTATACATTAAATAATCTAAATATCTTGATCTATTTATTAATATTTTATGAAGCAATTTCTTTCATATTTAATGAACTTTCTAGTTAATGCACTGTAAAGAGAGAGGCTTTGCTCGAATCAGTTTTTTCTATCACTTGTGTGCACCTTAGAGGTGCATATATACAGAAAGAGAAAGTATACAGAAAGGTGCCCAAAAGGTACAGAAAGTGCTCAAGTTCGAGAGGTACACATAACAATATACTGTGGAGTTCTTGTGTGCTTCATTGTTGATGGAAAGTTTTCTTCTTTTCTCCACATCAAAGGATTACACCGAAAAATTTACAGAAATAAAAATAAGCTTTTCATTGTTGCATTGTTATGTTCTCAATGATTTTGGATCGTAAATATTGGTTTTAAAAACATTTCTCATCAGAATTGGCATTTTGCAAACTCATTGACCATCTGATCAACACTCAAACTATAATGAAAAAACTTTGACGCTTTGGAACACCCGTGACATCAATAGTCGCGCGGGCTACAGATGTAGCCCATGAAACTTTCAAGCAGAATAACAATGAGATCCTTTCGATTTTACGTTTGACCACACCCTAAACACGCAGAATGATAGTTGAGAGAAAGGTACACAGACACCCTTTGAGTTATCATCTCGAATTACTTTGCGGCAAGGAAAATAAAAACGCTGGGCTACAATGGTAGCCCGCGCGGGTATTGGAGGGTTAAAGTACTTAAAAATCGATATAACTGGTTTCATTAAGAATGTTATTTACAGTTGCAATCCATAAGTCCATACTTTTCGACTAAACCTTGAGGGAAGGGGGGGCGCTGAATTGTGTGTTTGCCCCGGGTGACAGAAACCTTAGCTGCGGGCCTGGGCATAGCCCTTGATATAACACAATTTTCTTTGTGCAACTCCTCGCTTATTTTCCTCTGTACGCAAAATAACCCAGAACTCACCACGGGGAGGTGGTTGCACATCGAGTTCCGTCCACCCATCCCCCCAGTAGGCATACGTTGACACTTGACCTTAGGTCACGTAGTTCTTGGTCTTGAAGCGGGACATTCTTGTTCTAGACTTCAGTTTGGCTCTAACGTAGATATCTCGTGCATTCTGGCCGCACTTTTTCGACGCTGCCTCGGACACCAGCTTTACTGTGCGTTCCACAGCTTGACTATGGCAAGGGAATGTTGTTGTTAAAGTAGCTGAAGTTATGATGTTTCTTCAAGCTGCTGATACGTTATGTTTCGTATGATTGGCGGCTCTGTTAGACACTTAGGCCAATTAATCATGTCGTAGTAATTTTCAGCTGTAAAGTTTAATTTCAGAACAATGAATTCACGTGGACAGCTTGATCTCGGAGTCTTCTGGCTGCGGCACTTTTTTATCCTTCTCCAGCCTAACGTTCGAATATGCGGATTTTCATCTGCTGTCATCGCTATCAGCATGAGCGTAGTATCTGTTTGTTTGTAGAATAGAATGAACTATGTGTTTTAGATTTTCTGGCAGAAAACGTTATACCTTAACTATGCTAAACAGATGCATGTCGCCCATTTCGCACAAAGGATTTCGCCGTATTGAAAACCAGACGGGAGCGTATATTTTAACAATGTACTGGCAAAGTAGACACAAACTTGAACTAGGTTTATCAGTACTTATGTAGTGGGGAAGCATCCTACAGGCCAATGTAAGCCATCGTAAATGTGATAATGATCCTGGTTTTCTGTTTGCTAGATCGGTAGTACACATTCCTATAGCAACAGCCTTACAAATTTCAAAGAGATAATTCTGGTCGCTGCTTAAACCATCTGGTTTTCCATTTCAGACAATCATTCAACGGGAATGGGTGTAAAGGTGACGATCGGTGAACGTTCACAAACCTTTAATTTCTTTCCGATGGGGCCGGAAAAAGCATTGGGTCCGGTTGTCCCACCATCCAATTCGGTAACCAGGTGTTGAAGTGGCAACTCATTGGTATGAAGAAGGCAAATAAGATGCTGCAGTTCCTTTCCTAGGGATCTTGTATCTGACTTATCACGCTGTTATCCCATCCTGTGTTCGTGGCTTCACCACCGCTGCCGACTGCCGACTGCCTCAAGACTTGACACGTCGTACTGGCTCTTCTCTAAAAGCTCCAATATAGAATCGGCAATATCCTTGCCAGTGCCTGACTTAAATGTGCCATGACCCAAGCACTCTGAACCGGGCTCCGACAGAACTGTGATATGCTTTTCTGTAACCTCTCGTCTTCGTAGTTTGCCGTTAATTTTTTCTTGCACAAGAGTTGCATCATTTTTTCCGTCGAAGTAAATACTTGTAATCGCCCGACCTAGGTGAGCCTCTTCTTTTTGGATCTTCTCATGAAGTTTATCTTTTCCTCTTCGTACCTTAGATCTGTCAACAACAAGATTTTTGTCCTCTGGCGTTATGAGTCTCATGTCCTGAAGTACGGCAGAAGCGATTAAAGCAACCTGTCTGTCTGAAGCTCCAGTTCTAAACGCTGCTTTCGCTGTATTTTGAAGACAGATGCGCTTTAGGCTATGTTTCCTTCTGGGTCGCGCCTCGAAGACGGATCCCGACGTGCTTTCCGATTCAACAGCTTCGCTGAATTCCCCTAACGACACTAGTATCTTTGATCTGTGCCTATGCCTAATCCCTGATGCACTTGCTTCAACACTTCCAGCGTCTTTCTAGGTTGTCTGCCCCTTAAGTCTGCTCACTTTACGGGAAAACATCTTTGACAGAGATTGGCTTGTTCGGACGTCAATGTTACCAATGCTCATTTTCCGTGATGTTCTCTGCTCCAAAAGAAACTTGAATTCTCGTTTTGGAATCTTGGAATCTTATTAGCATCACAATTGATGTAATTGCTTGACGGATTCGTAGGGTAATGTAAGGGTTACAAGTTAATCTGCAACGTAGGTACACACATGTCCAAAATGATTGTCGCATATCTATAACTCTCTTCTCGTAAGACTATAATTTGATAATGATTTTGCAGGGTACTTTTTATACTGATATTATATGTATAATCGAGAAATGTATATTTGTGGTAAATTTCGTAGGAAAGGAATTATAAATACAAAAATCAGAATGGGTAAAACAAAATGTTGCTAAATGGACAAGGAAAAAAGTTATATTTTCGTTTTATTGTTCTTATTTACTGCTCTTTTGACATGAAATTTGCCACATACATGTCTTTGCCGATAATACACACACTAACATTACAAGAAATACAGGGCGAATTTGTTATCAAATTATATTCTTAGAATGACATATTTATAGACATGCGACAGTAATTTTGGACATTAGTGTACATAGTGAAATTTTGATTCCCGATAGGGGCTGAAGGAGGCTCCGGAGAGTATACCATTATAAAGCATTTTCGTTTTATTTTGACTTGAAGAATAGAATTCTGTTGTCCGTGGACCCCTTCCTTGATGATAGAATGTTCTCTTTTGACCTCAAATAGCTGTGATAAATTCCTCTTTGAAAACTCGACTTTTCTTTAGCTATCTCTTTGCTTTTCAATAATGCATACAAATCCACTATGGACTAGACGCCGTACTACTGAAAAGCTGGCCGTAGAATTGACTACAAAAAGGTCATGTGTACTTCGACATTTTACAGCATTTGGACTTTCAAAACGCAAGATCTCAGTTCAATATTCGGAAATTATATAACTAGTGAAAACACGGGAGTAGATCAGCACCCCCTTTTCTGTCTCTGTATTGATTCAAGTTTTGGGGTAAAAAGTTCATAAATGTCAGCTGATGTCTCATCCTTTCCTTTTATGGCGAAAACTTACGTTAGATCTTTCTCGTCTGCAATCTTGGAACATCTTCCATTTTTTCATTATCGATATATACATAACTATACTCAAACATGGAATCTGCAGTTTTTAACAGAATAATGCACACTCAATGAAACATATAAATGTTCTATAAATTAAAGTTTAGATGCGATACTTTATAAGTGAAACATTACAAACTGGAAGCATGGATACGACGAGTTCGTTCACGAATAATGCTTCTAATTCAGTATAAGAATGCTTTCTCTGACACTAATACAATGACAATAAAGACTTATAGCTCTTTGGTTTTATTGTCATTCCTCATCCTGCATATATTTCAGATGTGGCTCCATCAGAGTTCCATCTTTGTCTGAAGCTTAAGGACACCTAAGAAGACTTCATTTTGATGTTGACGATACAGTGAAGCAAGAAGTCAAGCTGTGGTTTCGTAATCAAAATTAATAATTTTACAATGAGTTAATGAAACTGGTCGGAAGTTGGCAGGTGTATGTTGATTGCCAGGGTGATGATGTAGAAAAATAATGATTGAGCTCTGTAGATTAAAGTAGATGTGCTACTAGTGTATATGCACTGTTTTATATGGATACCTGTAATTGTTTCCACATTACTTTTCAGCATGCGCTGGTACTGATACAAACTTAACGTGATCATAAATAGCCAAGTAAAAGCTGTTGGGACGCATGTTAGGTGGAGGTAATATAGCGTATGATGGTTTGTAATCAGAATATTTCAGCTCCTTTTATTTGTTTATTTTAGATGTGGTGGGGTACAAATGAAAATAGATTAACTTTTGTAGTTTTGCATATGGCGCTTAAGACTACAATTGAGATATTCAACCTCCTGCAGCGAATCAAGTTTATCAATGTGTTTGTCACCTTTACTATAGAGATGAAACTGCCGATATCCACAGTCATAGATAATCCAAATTAGGATAATGCACGTACTGTAAGGACTCCACTGGCCAACAACTCCAAGGGCACTTCCCAACTCTGCAGCTACGCCGGAACAGGGTTATGAAAGCATATTTTAGTTCATAGGTGATTCATACTACGGACAGAAATATATTTACCATTGAGGATATAACCGCCACCAGGTTATAGAAGTATTTTTTGCGGACGCTATGTATATTTCGTAAGGACAGTGATTATTTTTTCGATTTATACTTTATTCTGCGACGCAAATAAGTTCTTTCTTCGGTCGGAATTGCTTCTTTTCCACGCAATTGAACAAAGAAATCTTTCATTTTTTTTTTCATATATATATTTAAAACATTGTTTTGTGGTGAGAACATTTCAGTAAGCGACGAAGCTTCTCAGTGTCTCTCCATGACTTATTATTATGCACAGTATATATTCTACAGTTATTTGGAACTGAATTAAGTGCTTTCTTTAATCGTTTATGGAAATATTGCAGTAGATTAGAGCAGATCAGAGTAGAACAGATGTTCATACACCAGAGCGACGCCAGCCACATCGCTTTTATAGTTCCTTATCTGTTCTTTCACACGCCCGAGTTATCACAATGTCTCGTGCGTCGTGGCCAGTGAACTAAAATTGTCATCAACTCTTTTTTTAGAGCTCCAATCAATAAGTCTCAGGTTCATATACCTAGTGCGTAAAGTTATAAACGCACTCTCCAACATTAGCATTCCACTTTGGCGACTATGTAATTTTACTGAAGACTCGTGTCAACTCTTCAGGACTGTTTGGAGCAGCAACTAGATTACTACGTGTGATTATCCCGGCGACACTCCTTCCCCCAGTGCTAATCTCCCAAGTGCGTCAATGGTGTGAGAAAAGCATTTATAGTGAAATCTCAACTATAAAAAATGAAAATGAAATGAAATCTTTAAGTTTTATGTCCCACGCTTATTCCGGTTAGGCTACAGGAGACGGTGATGATGAGTAATGAATGAAATGGTGGAATGAAGAAAGTGGGAGGAAACGGGAAAACCCCGAGAAAACCCACGCACACGGTGTTTGTCCACCTCAAAGTTCACTTGGCGGGGGCTGGGAGCGAACCCGGGACCCCAAGCACTAGAGGTGAACGCTCTACCACTGAGCCACCGCGGCCCCAAATCTCAACTATAATATCTCTCTCTCTCTCTCTCTCTCTCTCTCTCTCTCTCTCTCTCTCTATATATATATATATATATATATATATATATATATATATATATATACTAGCAGCGTTCACCCCGCTTCGCTGCGGTCACCCCGGAACGCAATAAACTTTGTTACTTAGATAATTTTTACTTTTTCGCTTTCAAGTGATATGATAAAAACCATAGAAGATTGCAGTAAATGTTAACATTATATCGCCTGTCATTTATGTTAACCCGCCCCGCTTCGCTGCGGTCACCCCAACCCGCCCCGCTTCGCTGCGGTCATCCCGGAACGCAATAAACTTTGTTACTTAGATAATTTTTACTTTTTCGCTTTCAAGTGATTTATAGCGCCTGTCAGTTATGTTAACCCGCCGAGTCACAGGGTCATGCGGGTTGCATATAAATACGTTTATTTTTATACCTATGATGAACTAATAACAAAGGATTTGTACGTATGGACACCTGAATGGTCAATTATCTCAAGACACTGGTAATTGAAAATTAAAGTGATATGATAAAAACCATCTAGGGTCCACATCCTAACAACCCCCCAAAAATGAAAGAAATCGCTTCAGCCGTATTAGCGTGATGAGCGGACAAAGGATTTTTTGTACGTATTGACACCTGATTGGTCAATTATCTCAAGACACTGGTAATTGAAAATTAAAGTGATATGATAAAAACCATCTAGGGTCCAAATCCTAACAACCCCCCAAAAATGAAAGAAATCGGTTCAGCCGTATTAGCGTGATGAGCGGACAAAGGATTTTGTGCGTTCTCTTTTATATATATAGATATATGGAACAACTTTGCAATCCCTTCTTGGAGTGGTCCTTCAACGTCCCAAGGTCTCAGGGGAATACTCATTGGCACAGAGGACAACGGAGGACAGACCACGACCAGGCGATTACAAATAAATGGTACCCGAACAGCGACCCGATATTCTGGGCGATTACAAGGAATTCTTGAACGTCCAAAATGACCCAGTGTACATACGATATCATCTAAAGAAGCCGCTATGGTAGTTCCCAAAGTGCATCCCGGCATGGTGTTCTTGAAGATGTCATATCATAGAATCATGAACCTCAACTTCTGCAAAACGAGTGAAAATGCATGCTGTGAACCATCAGTCTGATGTTCTGATACCTATTGTTTAACCTCTCAGTCACACCTTCTTTGCCAAATCCACTGAGTCTTACAACAGGATTCATCTCCGTTTCGTAAGTCGATCCATGTTGCCAACCTTTTCACGGCGGTCTAAGGACGGGATGGAAGCCCTCGTCTCAATCTCTTGGACTATGATCCGTGATCAAAATTGGAGACCAAGATGTGCTCAAGGTAATACAAGATATTCCGTCCCTGAAACACTCCCTTGTGCAAGCAGGAGCAGCGTTTCCTTTAGAAGCCTAACTGCTGAAATTAATAGCTGGAGTACGTGTTTAGGAGTCTGTGTGAAGCTCACACTGTAAGCACTTGCGGCGCACTGTATCTGTCGATTGTGCACTATACTGTAGCCAATAAATCTTTGTGAAGAAGATACCTATTCTTGTGTATACCACTCACCGACATGTACAGTCAGTCCACGAGTTGTTAATTCGATATATGCAAATTCAGTTACGTAAGAAGTTGCAAATATAAGTAAAGCTTACGAATGGCACTTACATCTGAAATAAGAAATAGAATTAAATTTCTAAATTCTATCTTTTGAGCAATCTAGTGAGTGAGACAGGAACAACTGCTAATTTGGCGTAATTTGTCGATTTTTCATACTTGTTTACGAAAATGGTTATGGTAAAAGAAATTAGATTTACGTAAATTTCGAATTGCGCAAAGCCCTTGAACGATCTATTTAAGTGAGGGCTGGTTGCATATCAAAACCATTTTTTTCCTCCATTCGTCATTAAAAATTTTATCAAATTTTACTGACATCTTGTTAACATTGTAAACACAGATTGAAATGAAATCTTTGAATATTACGTTCCACGGGTATGCCGGCTAGGCTAAAGGAGACCGTGGTGATGAGAAATGGGAGAATCCCGAGGAAACCCACGCACAAGGTGTTTGTGCACCTCAAAGTCCACTTGGCGCGAACTGGGATCGAACCAAGGACTCCGTGCACCAGAGGTGAGTGCTATACCACTGAGCCACCGCGGCCCCTAAACAAAGATTGAGAACCCTCGGTTGGGAACCACTATTATACAATGAATAGGTAAAGTATTTCATAATTTCCAAAGCATTATGAATAATAAGTCAAGTTAATGCAACGTATGGTTTTTTAATACATTTTAAAATCCAAAATAAAAATGACAAATTTATCGCAGATTATTCCATCTAATATGGTTGCAGTTACGGAAAACAATTATTAATTTGTTGTCTTCGTTTTTCGTTTGTGTTTATCTAAACATACGAAAGAAAATATATGGTACTTCAATAAATCTTTTAAACTGTTTCTCAGCATGCTTTTCCAGCTTCATTCTTTTCAACGCTGTTACGATTCTCGTATTTTCAACCAGTTCTCATTCTATTCTTGGCCCTCTTTCAGATTCTTCTTCGAAATTCCGCTTTCTTTTCCAAAACTAAAGAACTTTCTTCATTTCCTGGGCATCCACATGTGTTTACAATTCATCGAACTATCTGGATATGGATTTACAAAGTCCTCCTTAAATACATTAAACAATGACAGAAGTTTAACACTTCTTTACACAACAATATTATACAGGAAAGCTGCTACACAATTAAAACTTAACACAACACATATTATGGTCCACTTGTGGTAGCCTCATTAGTAAAGAAAGTAGTATTTCATATTAAGCACCGGATATTCGGTTGGTTCAATAATTTCTAAGAAAACTGTTGAATCCAATCTCATCAAGTTAACTTCCCTGTCTAATTCTTATACATACTGAGCTGCATTATTGTTGTACAAGTAGCCGAAAAGTTTTGTAAAAATTTTCCATTTCTCCTAAAGTCCTTTATGTGAGCCAAGGCACGGCAGCTATATTCATAATTTTCTTTTTTTTTTTTTTCATGTTCCAAAATGATTAACAGTGCAATCTGATCTTTGGTGTAGGGGTTCTATTATTACTGCTGTTGGCGTAGTTAACAATTGCCAAAGATTCTCCCGTATTGGAGGCGTCTCTAGTTCTTCTGGACGGCTCTCATCGTATAACAAGCGTTTCCTTAACGACAGCCACCACTACAGCAACACAACAGTCTTTTCCACCATGGTCTCTTCTGGTGTGAACTTAAGCTCTCTGTACTGGAGTTGAAGATTATTCCGTCAAATTCAGATTCCGGGATATCGCTCAAATCATCTTCCGACAGTTCGTTAATGTGATCATCTGATCCAATGGTAGTAAGGGAATTATGTGTATGAATCCCTGCGAACACAATCTTCGAAAACGAAAACTGAAAAATGTCAAATTTCTGTTCTTCTCCTTCATTATTTTTTATCTTTAAATACCAAGAGGAGTCACTCTGTGTGTCGCTCAATGAGGTGGAAGACAGATCGGAATCTATTCTCTGCATTGAGGGATCCTTATGTAGCTCACGAAATCTACGAAAATCGGTTCTCACGCTAACGTATGGAAGGATTCCCTTAAACTTCATCTCTTCCAGCGAGAACCAGAAAACAGCGAAACCAGTTACAGTATATATGAACGATGATCTTACAACTTCTTCATCACAGCGATACGTATATATTAAGTTGCCGTTACTGTCGTAACTTTGATATTCTCTACATCTTCGCTCGCAGCTGATAGTTAAGGGTGCGTCGTCAATATAAGGAAATGATTGTTCGAATTTTGCAAGAAAAGAAGTTTTCTTCCAATCAGTCATCGCTTTCTTTTTAGAGACAAGTGTCAACGTACGTCTGCTACAAAGATCAATGGCGCTGCACTGAATTTTCAGGCTCTTAGTAACGATAACAGTGAGCACAAGAATTGAAACTCTATCAACAATGCTTTACAATATCTTATATTAGACATAACAAAGAATAAACTAAACATATTTACATATTGAAGACAGGTCAATACAACATTATGAATGTTTACATATGTTTATGTTTGTGTATGAGTGTTCTGCTCCAGGGAAAATTTTATAACTATTGGCGAGCGGGGTTAGGCGGAGTATTAGAGAAATATAGAATGGCTAACGTTGTCAGTTTGTTCCTCAGTAATTTGATTCTACGAGAAAGTGGAAGTTAGTGACTTCGAAGTCAAGGGATAGCTTAGAAATTAGGATCAGGGATTCCAAGTATATGGAAACTGAGAAATGAGTATTTTACCCTTTTATAAATAATAAAAAAAAAAATATGTGTGCGGAGGAGAGGGAAGCATGCTGGTACAGTGGTAGAGGGCTAATATTTAGTGCAAGGGGTCCCTGGTTCGATCCTTGGTGACACGAGATCTCCGGATTCTCCCGTTTTCCCGACATTGGAATTCCATCAGTTATACCTTCATTCACTTCCCTTAATCACCCATCTCCTTTAGCCTAAAGGGTATAAACGTTGGATACGAAACTGGAATGCTCATTTAATTCCATTCGAGTTTCTGTGTATGCATCGTTATGCAACACCGGGATTATGAAGGACAGAACCCACTATTGCCATGAATTCAGAACCATGACTTGGGATTGAATCCGGTCCATCATCTAAGATCAACGCTTCGTGTAAAGACCATTCGCCATTGCACTATATTTCCTCTAAGGCAGCTGGACTACAAGATCATGTAACTGGCCGTTCATTTGAGCATATTAATACCTATTCCTGCGACACAAGGAGTCTTGTAGCAAGAAGCCAAACGCTCAAGTCAGTATAAAAACAATATAAGTCACGAAAGTATTGATGACAACCAACAAGAGTCTGCATGTGAAATGAAGAAACTTAAGTATTCTTCAGTCTAGGCAATTTTAGACATTCAGCAACTGCTTAAACCACTCCTAATTCTAGGGCAAAGTATAATTACTTGGTAGAACTAAGGTATTAATAAGCTTTATATTATTAATTAAAAACGTAAAGCCTTGTATTATTCATGCAACAATTTTTTTAACTGGCTCATCATTCACGTATATTGTGATCAGAGATGGCGTGTGTTAAATAAAACTTGCCCTACTGACCCACCACCCACCGTAACCCACCACGCAACATGACCCACTCTCTCTGATCACCCACCAAAACTCATTATCATCAACTTTGGTCCATTATCCACACCCTTTTGTCCACTGATTGAGTTCACACTTGCAATAAAACAAGGCTGCGAAATATATTGAACTGCAGCTCCTTAAGTTGAACGGCTCCTGAGATGCTCAATTTTTCGGAAAAATTCGGACTCCCACTCTCTTAGGATATGTATTATAATGGAAGCGATATGATAACATCCCAGTTGGGATCAGGGTGTACCTACATACCAAAAGTCATTTCATTTGGGTTTGGCATTTGGCCGTGATGATCACGCACACATAGTAATATTCATTTTTTTATATAATACTTCATATATTACAGGTGATTCAAAAATATATTCTTTCCAGTAGTCAGCTCCTCTAAAAACGCATAGGCTGCTTCTGGAAAGCCAAGTTTACTATTATTACAATTACAAATATCAATATCCAAAAGTGCCTCTTCATTTAGATATATATCTTCTCAGGTAAGTAAATAGAAACAAATGGAAAGGGAAGAAAAATGCACTGAGCAAAGTGGGTCGGTGTGCCGTAGTAGGTTAGAGTTGGCCAGTGAGTCACACACGGTGGATCGCAGTGGGTCACGTTCTGTTGACCCATGACCCACTCACAAATCTTGACCTACGATCCATTGATCCACTCCATCTCTGGTTATGAGGGGATATTTTTATAAGAAATTTTCAAACAACTTAAGAGTTAGTTGGGTTAGCTGTAGAAAGGAGGCGCTCAATCCGAGAAAGCTTATTACGGAAGTAGCCTGGAAAACTGCAAACTAAAATAATGCAGTTCTCTTGCCATACACATAAATCTAATAGAAGATAGGGCAGTGGCTGCGATAATTGATCCACAGACCTAACGTGGCGTGAGGATGGAGAGGAGGACATTTTCAGGGGCTGCCTCAAGTGATTGGCTCGTACTATGCTCATTGGACAATCTTTATACACCCACTGAAAGATAAGAATTTTTTTCAATGATATACACCCATGCACACTAAATCTTGCGCGTATATTTGTAATACACAATTTTTCGCGTTTGTTACATTTTATTTTCGTTTTTGGCTAAAGTTGAGAGATTAGTAAATGAAGATGATAGAAAGCATTCCTTGTAAGAAAATGTCCCTCCCGCCCCCCAAAAATATTAAAATATTATAAAAGTATAAGCGAGAAAACAAAATTAAGCTCGATTGAGTGAACCGTGGCAATCGTAACTTCGAGGGATTATTGTAGAAGTGAAGGGAAATTCAGAACTTCCCTTAAAGGAGATAGGTAAGGGACGGAAGGGAGGAGTGAAGGAACTAAAATGTTAAATATGTTGGTTCAAACCTGATGTCTAGAATGTCTGTCAAACATACATTAACTTCTCACTTCAAGATTTCGTACACAAATATAGAAACAAACGAAAACTTCTTTTGAGGCTTAAAGCAACGCACTACGGCTAGAAAAATCTTAAAAATCTGAACGTACGGTAAAAAATAGGAAGCTCATCCAACGGAAGTCTTATGGATGAATGAGTGGAATGAAGGACTGCAAACTCGTATATCATTTTGACATCGGATCCAAATCCTATTTTCTTCTCTTTTTCCTTTCCTTTTTGTATTTCTTAAAATAGCAGAATTCTTGTAAGATTTTCATATTCATAAGAACTGAAACAATATAATAAAAACTAGCTTTTGTTTTGCTATGTATCTATTCAGAAGCTCAGTAGCAATGTTGCCAACCAATTTTTCGAAAAATCAGGATTTTTTAAAATCCAAAATCCAGGAGAGACAACTTACTATCTAAAGATGTTAATTAGGAAGATTTTTTTTTTTACAAGGCAAACAGTAAACCATAAATGATTATCCTTAAAAATAAAAACTAATCTTCTTCATCTGCATACCTATTAACATTGACTCTGCTGGTAGGAGAGTGATCCACAGGGAATCCGCAGCATGAGGTGTTGGAAGTGAGCCTTTTTGTGTGCAGCAATCCTTGCAAAGTTTGAGTACTCAGTTTGTTTCTTTGTTTTGTCTTCATCAAACTTACGATAGAAAACAATTTTTCTACAGCGGCACTGGAGTGAGGAAGGTAGAGCACAGACATCTTTTTTCTTTTTCTTTTTCTTTTTCTTTTTTTAGTGTGAGAACACATTAACAATAATTCATAAAATTTCTTGGGTTACGTATTACAAACATTGTCTGTGTGTATTCTTTTTTAAATATATTTTTAAATGTTACGCCTATTTAATATATTCCTAAGAAAATTGAAACTTAAAATCTCATGTGTCTCTTTGTGGCCAAGGAGGCGGTGGCTCACTGGTAGAGCGTTCACCTCCGGTGCTTGGGGTTCCCCGTTCGATCCCAGCTCGCGACGTGTGGACTTTGTGGTGGGCAAACACCGTGCTTATGGAGTTTTCTCGGGGTTCTCCCGTTTCGTCCCACTTTCTTCATTCCAAAATTTCATTCATTTCTCATCATCACCGTCTCCTTTAGCCTAACCGGCATAACCGTGAGACGTAAAACTTAAAAGATTTCATTTCATTTCTTTGTGGCCAAGCAGCTAAAGTGTGTGATTGGGGATCCAATTCCTGATGGGAGCTAATGCATTTTTATCCAACATTAAGGTATTGCGTAACAGAAAAAAAAGTGCTAAATGAACTCAATCAAACTAATCAGTCAAATTAAAAGTACAATGTTACCAAGATATCGAAGATAAGTTATTAAGTTGGTACGACTGAAATGTCTAACTGAAATGTGTCACTTTCAAAGGTGAAAAAAGGGGTACACAGCCGGTCAATGGTAGTGCGCTTACCTTTGATGTGTGTGGTCCCTGGTTCGATCCAGGACCAAGTAAATTTATGCTGGACAACATTGTGTCCGTGGGTTTTCTAGGGACTCCGTTTCCTCCCACAACCTCATTCTACTAATTCTACCATAATTATAATTCACTTGCCTTAATCATAATCCCCCTTAGCCTAAAGGGCATAGTCATATGACGTTACACTGAAGTATTTAATTTAATTTCATTTCATTTCAAAAATGAATAAAATGAAAACTACAGTACCAGATTAGTCAGTAGACTCAAGCTAAAGCAACACACTTTAGACATCGTTCAACAAACCATTAGGCTCCCTGACGAAAGATGTCTGGAGCATGAGATGAAAAGAAAATCGTTAATCACACGTTGCACAGGCCACGGGACACCATGGAAATTCTTCCCTACCAAGAAGTAATCGAGGTACCGGAAGAGGTAGTTGGTTAGAGTTTAGCACCCTTTTAGCAGCAAGGCTATATGAAATGCGTATCTGCAGCCTAACAAGGAATACAAACGACATTAGCTTCCGCCAGAAATCTAACCTGTATCTCACACGCCAGGAGAAGAGATAGCAGTGCCGTAACTTAGACTTCTTTCTGGGGGGCAAGTATTAATACGTGCATTTGGGCCCCATAGAAAATGTTGTTTTTCTAATTCTTGGGCCCCTCTTTCCATCTTTCTCTTACTCTTTATGGGCCCCCGGTGCCTGTGGGCCTTTCCACACGGCAAGGTTTGCCGTTAGTTACGCCCCTGGGCTAGTGATGAGCACAAGAGTTTTGGTCTTGCAGTTTTTGCAAGAGTCTTGCATGCAAGACCAAGACCAAGAATCCCGATGTAAGACCAAGACCGAGACCATACCTGCAAGGCGAAGATCAAGACTCTTGCGCAAGAGTCTTGCACAAGTACCGGCACTACTTGAATATTTTTATATAATGTAAAATAGGAGATGGACTTCTTGGCTTCAGTAAAAATGCTGCTGGAGTGAACGTGTTACCAGTAGTTTATGCAATCCGTGTGAGTCGATCTGCCCCTGTAGCATATAGCTACAATATGTCAATTTCTGAATTGGTTGCTCGCGTTTTCTGTAGATATTGCTCGTTTTCAAGCCCCACTGGTGTCATCTTGCGAAATGTGAGCTTTTTTGGTGGACAAACACTGTGTACGTAGATTTTCTCGGCGTTTGCCGTTTCCTCCTACTAGATATTTCGTTTCGTTTCAAAACATACTAGTGGTGTTCTTCTTACAAAACTAAAGAGAAATGTAGTAGTGAACATCGGTAATACCGTACACCATAGGTGCTGACTACATGGGTATGGCCTTGGCTCCGAGACTCAAGCATCCGTTGGAAATTTTTAATATGTGCTCATAAAATTAATTTCGAAATAACATTTTCATGACATTGACAAAAACTTAGTGCATCTGACCGCAAGTTTGATTTCATGGGAGGATGCTTATACGTTGTACAATTGTGTATTAATATAACTTTTAGCCTCCTTAGGTATACGGCACATCGAGGATTCAACGATATAACCAGACCCGCAACATGAGGGGGGATAGGGGGTCTGCCCCCCTAAACTTTTCGTGACCCTCCAGTCATCACTACAAAAATCATAATTAAGATATTTTAAGGAAATTTTTAATAACTTGCCCCCTAACATATTCGTGCCCCCCCCCCCAAACCTCTGTGGCTGGTTTCGTGCCTGGATATAACATTATACTATGTATATTATAAAATTGAAAGTGACTATTTTTGTGACTCCTAATCTCTTGAACCACCCCACCGATCTCGATCAAATTTTCAACATAGATGAGGTTTGGACCTAGAAGTGTTTTTATCATTTCACTTTGACGGTAAAACTTAGGGGAGGGGATAAGGGAGAGTTATAAAATAATAAAACTTAATAACTCTTGAACCAAACGACCAATCTCGATCAAATTTTTAACACAGATAAGGTTCAAGCCTGGAATGTTATCTGTCAGTTCACTTTGATAGAGCAAGTAGGGGAAAAGGAGGAGGGGTAGATGTACAAAAATCAATATAAATAAAAATAAAAGTGAATAAGTTTGTAACTTAATAACTCTTGAACCGATCTCAATCAAATTTTTAACATGTATGAGGTTCTTTCCTGGAAAGTTTTTTCGAGCTTGTTTCAGTTTGATGGTATATATAGGGGAGGGGGAGGCAGAGGGGAGGGGATGTGTATATATATATATAAAGTAAAAACAATAAATTTTGAAACACCCGGCCGATCTTGATCAAATTTTCCACATAGATGAAGTTCAGGCCTGGAGCGATTTTTATCATTTTACTTTGACGGTGCAACGTAGGGGAAAAGGGAGGAGGGATATATATATATATATATATATATATATATATATATATATATATATATATATATATATATATATATATATATATGTGTGTGTGTGTGTGTGTGTGTGTGTGTGTGTGTGTAAAAAATTAAAAATATAAGTGCTGTCTTTGTGACTTCATCACTCTTGAACCAGCTGATCGATCTCAATCAAATTTTCAACATAGATGAGGTTCGGACTCGGGGTGGTTTTTATCAAATCACTTTGACGGTAGAACTTAGGGAGGAGGAGGAGGATGGAAAATACACAAAAATAAATAAAATTTAACCCTTTATGGACGGAATTATTTTCCTGTTGAAGAAAAAAATTGTTTTCGGTATCAAGCTGTGATCCACACTGAAGACGCCAGGCTTCGCTACTTGTCAAATATAATCCTCGAAACGTAACGGATATGAAACGTTCGTCGTTTCGAATAAAAAAAATGCTCGGGCTTGCAATACAACAATGCGTTGAAACGTTACAAATTTGTTTTCGTCGTCCATATCGGGTTAACTCTTGAACCACCCGAACATACTTCACACTCAATGCTTACAGCTGAAGTTTTAATCGGAAAAGTTATTAAATAATATTAGCAGAATACCGGTACCCAATCTCAGCATGGGAAGAACACTTTCATTTCGGACATAAAGGGCATCAAAAGTGGCACCAATCAACTTAGGGACCCCCAAAACTAGGAATTCGACATTAATATCGGTCATTTTCGAATTATTTTTACATGTCACGATTCCCCATTAGGAGTACTACTGGAGGCTGAATTTGGATTTAAACGGCATCGAAGTGCCGCTGTTCGTCTCAGCGACCCCGGCCCCGAAAACAATAGGTTCATCACTATTATCGACCATTTTCAATCGTTTTTTTATATCTCCCCTTCCTCTAAGTTGTTGGGATGAATTTGGATTTACATGGCATTGGAAGTGTCACTGTTTATCTTAACGACCCGGAAAACTATGAATTCGACACTAATATTGGTCATTTTAGACATTTTTATGTATCTTTTCCCTCCGCAACCCCTAAGTTGCACCACGAGTGATATGACAAAAACCATTCCAGCCTGAGTCTAATCTAAGTTGAAAATTTGATCATTGATCGGTCGGGTGGTTCAAGAGTTATTAAGTCACAAACATGGTGACTTTCATTTTTATATAAATAGATTATAATAATACCGAAATAGCTTATTAGCATTTGAGAATAATAATACAGTCAAAGTGTCGAACAATATAGTTAAAGCGTAAAAGTCACATACACATCTAGCATACATAATTGCTTCACCACGTTAGAACTTTGGGAAATTCTAGACTTTTCAACAATACCTCCTATAATTCCTAAATCAAAAGTCGAGTAGCAGTTTCATTTTCAGTTTCGTGTTCAGCTTCTTGAATTCATAAAGTGAATTTTCATCCATGTTGCGAAAGAAAGTTAATTATTTTGACCAGTATAATTTCGTTAAAGAAAAAAAAAAAAACTTCCGTTCGTTGAATATTGCATTTTTTTCCCTTGAGGATTCTCAATCGTTTCACTTGCTTGGAGTTGAAATTATGGGTCAATAATAAAGTAAGAGTGTATTCTCCCCGCGATTTTATATATTTTCAGTGAAAAATCGATATTTCCCCTGACTTTTCTATTACACTAAAAGTACTTCACAGCTAGCTGATTACGGAGAACACTTCCTTTTGTCCATGAGATGATTCTAACTGCTATAACTTTTATTATTATTATTATTATTATTATTATTATTATTATTATTATTATTATTATTATTATTATTATTATTATTATTATTATTATTATTATTATTGAACCAGGAAGGAAAGAGGTAAAGGAGGGAAATATGTTGTTGGCGAAACCAAGGATACCTCGGTGGATTCCTCGTGGCTGAGTGGTTAAAACTTCGGTGTCTATGCAGGAGGCTGGGTTTGATTCCCGGTGGTAGGTACTTTTGAAATCTTTGAAAAATGAAATCTTTCCCTTTCACCTTCCACAAGTATGTCCGTTAGGCTAAGAAAGAGGAAATGAATTAAATTAAAGGAAATGAATGAAGGAAAGGTATCAGCAGAAGGCGAGAAAAGTCAAAATACACACAAACGCACTTTGTTGTGTGTTATGGTATACTAATGGAGTAATTATTTCCAAAATTTCAGATTTTTTTATCCAGGCCCATTGGAGATATTGGACAGTGAAATATGGCAAATTGGCATAATTCCCCAAATTTACGATATTTTGTCACGCATTTAGAAGCAGCTACAGGTCTGCATATTTTTGAGTATAAACGTATGACCCCGGACTACATGCAGACACAAATTCAGATCTGTACGTCAGTTGCTTCCTCTTCCCAAACACGTCTTCAATGTCTAAAAATGTTGCTACTGTAGGCCCTGATTTCAGCCCTTCCAAGTGTTTTTAGGCAAAAATGTTAAGAGGACAAAGTTTTAGCTTTGCACAAGTTGGACACGCCCAGCAATTTTAAATTTGCTAGGACAAATACATGCTGAGATATTTAAAATAACGTAAACGCCTGAAATCAAGAAAACGCAAAATAGCGGCAGAAGCTGCGTCGCTACGAGATCTTTTAATAATTAATTGTGCTTGGTTTTGAAGTACCCTGATATATATATAAACGTTCATGAAAAAATTAGATTTTTTTTAAAAGAAAAAGGTCGAGCGGCTATTTTTATTTTTCTCGATCACTTGGCATGGACTGACCCTATAGTCCAGGAACTTTAGCATTTTTCTTCGGAAAAATTAGAAGCCAAGGTTTTTCTTCACAAACACGTTCATTAGGTCATTCTAAATGACATATCAAAAGTCCCCGACTTTCTGATGTACGCTTCCCCTTTTTTCGGGGGGTGGAAGTGGGGGAGGAAAACGCTATTTAAAATACAATCAAATTCAGCTTATTTGCGTGTTAACCTAAATATTCCGAATTAAAAAAAAAATTACCGGGAACGCTTAGCACATTTGCTCGTAAATGTTGCACAGGAAGTCCCAAAGAATATCGGGCCGGGTTTCGGAAATATGACGTCATCAAAATGGCCGACACCAGAATTTGTAGTGTTTTGTGGGAATGGTTATAACTTCCCGCAGGATAGTGGTCGTTTTTGTTTCAGATTGAAGATAATTAATTACCAAATGTACGGAATGAAAAGTGCTGTCTGCATTGTTAATTTCTATCGAGATACAATAACAAAAAAAAAAAAAAAAAACTAGTTTTTGAGTACCTGGTTTTAAGTGTAAATGCAAATAACTCAGTAATCATAAAATATTTCAAAACATATCTTCAAATGGAGGTTGTAGAGCATTATAAATACTTTTCAACGGTATCTGTACCTGCATTTTTTTGCATTTTGAAATGTAAGGAAGGTATGTTGTTTTATTTAATAGACCGACTCTTGTAAAAACAATATAAGCCTACGTTTTAAAATAATTGAAAAAATCGGACATAAGATTTAATATCGCATTAGAATCCGTAAGTCACACACACCCCAAACACAGATACAAAAATGAGGATTTACAACGTTCGGCGATAGATTCTTATCGTCTGTAGAATGAGAAATGTAAAATTCAGAGTAATAATGAATAAGGAATGTAAACTATTCAACTTACCTGAAATGGTTTACTTATTGAGTTCCTTTGCTGATTGATAAATAATAATTGTAATTATAGCATGTCCACCTGGTTTGGGATATGCTATAATTACAATTATTATTTGTCAATCAGCAAAGGAACTCAATAAGTATTCGGCCTCTATTTCTTCGGCTTTGGCGTGGGAGACCCGGGTTCGATTCCCAGCGGGAGCTCATGTGGTTCGGATTCCACGTTAATCAGTAGGTCCACGTCTCATATAGCCTCGCTGCTGAACGGGACGATAAACTCGCAATCAACTCAACTCAACTCTATTTCTTCGGCGTCCATGAATATTTCACGCTCAGAGATTTCTTCCGTTGGAGTGACATTCAAACAGGATTGTCCGTGACAATTTGCACAAGCAAGAGAGCAGAACAGACCCAGCTTTCGACATCCACACACATTGCCGCATCCTTTAAATCATGAACAGAAAATCATTTTAAAGGGACGGTGGTGCAGGTGGCTGCATTGATCGAATTGGTACTAACAAATTGTCTTTCATAACCCAACCCTACTCCTCAGGACTTAGTTGGTTTCCGTGCCATGTTTGTATGTGGTAATAAACCCGAAACAAATGTTGTGCTGCAGCTGAAGACGGTGGTATGGCTTTTAAATCGACATACTTATTTCTCTTCACGGATTTGGTGAAAAAATGATAGCGGTAATCATTTAGTGAAATGTCATTTGCCGATGCACCGAATAACCCCCCCCCCAAAAAAAAAAAAACTGTATGCCATACGACATGTATTAAATCTTGACGTTTTTGTAATAATTTCAAACAAGCTGATTTCCCCTTCTGAAAAATGGCAGATGTTCCATCACAGCCTAAAAAAGCATGTAGAAATAAAATGTGATTTTTGAATACACCTTCTAAACTCCATGATGAGTAAATCTTCTGCTCTGTCTTTCCTTTTCCTGACTTCAAGAAAAAAATTCTAAATTCGGCGGAGATCGAGTTGTCATGATTACTAACAAATGAATATCCTCACCAACAATAACTGTAGAATTATAATTAATTTTTGAAATCGTGAGTGCGGTTTCTACAATGAGGACCAACCTACTTTTGTTGTTTGCATTGGCGAGAAAGTTTTCTTGGCTCGTAGTCGCAACCATGTTTCCATCAAATATAATTGTTTTTGATGCTGCTTTCGAGCACCGTCGAAGTTGCTCCATACCTTTTACATTTTTCTGAGGATTACCATATCCATCAAATACGATGACAGTGTTTTGACCAAAGCGTTTTTCCACATGTGCCACATATTTATCACAAGTATCCATGAAAGAATTGTTTTGACGCCACACCACTCGATGAAGAAGGCACCCTCCATCAACGACGTCGTTTGCGTTTCCGAGATCAGGATGAACATTGGTCGGGTTGAAGATGTTGAATAAAGATGATTTCTTCGTTTTTCTCATTCCAGTTGCATCAAAAAGAGCCATTGGGTAAGGATCCAGTACGAAATTTCAACATGCTCGAAGGTAATCATCTGATCTTTTGATTACGCTGAATCGTTGAAACAACAGCAGTGGATCGATGGGCACAGTAACATCATGTACCGTAAGGTGACTGTTCACTGTTTGAATAGAAAGAACCCTATCAGTACGAGAATATTTTATGTCATGAAAATTGTCACCAACTTTTCTTCCCATCATGGTTGCTCCAATGTTCAGTGCATCGTAGCAGTTTATCTTCTCCACATTACCTGTAACCCCTATTGCTATAGACATGATCGCTTGTACATTTGGGAAAGGGTTGTGGGCACTGAACCACTCTGATACTTTCCTAATATCTTCTTGGTCCCGTTTGATTCGAGATTCTCGTGCATCTACGTGCTATTCTCCACTTGCAAACGAAATCCCACAAAAGTTTTCTAGTCCTTCAGAAATGTTGCTCGCACTTAACAAACCAACAACAAACTTAGTTAAAACATTCTTTTTTGTACTTCTTCCATGCACAAACCCACCTCGTATCTTTGAAGACTTCATGAGTGACTGTTTTATACCACATCTGTTGGAGTTCCACTAAAAAAAATTGTCTGATTGCTTAACAGTGAAAAAGTATGCAGTAAATTTTCTACAGATTTCTCCATCCATTATGTTCTCCAACTTTACCATGTCTTGTACAAACAAGTTGGCACTTTTAGCGTACAAAAAATGTCCTGTGGCGTGGAAATACGGAATCATCCTCTTCACTGCAGACAGATATGCCTTCCAGTCACTCATCCTCTCTGCCCCAATAAACTCTTTACGGATTAACACCATATCTAAATACTGGTCCCATAATTGTGCAGTTGGACCTCTTACTTGGTTTTAGTTACAAAAAAATGCAGGTACAGATACCGTTGGAAAGGCTTTATAATGTTCTACAACCTTCATTTGAAGATATGTTTTGAAATATTTTATGATTACTGAGTTATTTGCATTTACACTTAAAACCCGGTACTCAAAAACTAGTTGTTTTTTTTTTTTTTTGTTATTGTATCTCGATAGAAATTAACAATGCAGACAGCACTTTTCATTCCGTACATTTGGTAATTAATTATCTTCAATCTGAAACAAAAACGACCACTATCCTGCGGGAAGTTATAACCATTCCCACAAAACACTACAAATTCTGGTGTCGGCCATTTTGATGACATCATATTTCCGAAACCCGGCCCGATATTCTTTGGGACTTCCTGTGCAACATTTACGAGCAAATGTGCTAAGCGTTCCCGGTAAATTTTGTTTTTTTTTATTCGGAATATTTAGGTTAACACGCAAATAAGCTGAATTTGATTGTATTTTAAATAGCGTTTTCCTCCCCCACTTCCACCCCCCGGAAAAAGGGGAAGCGTACATCAGAAAGTCGGGGACTTTTGATATGTCATTTAGAATGACCTAATGAACGTGTTTGTGAAGAAAAACCTTGGCTTCTAATTTTTCCGAAGAAACGCCCATTTTTTGACTAAAGTTCCTGGACTACTAATATAATTTCAAGTATCTACTGTAATTAAACTTACAATAAAAACAGTAATCAAAACACTTACTTGAGTAAGAATGCTCTTGATTTCAGATCTTTTGGGGTTAAATTGTTGATCTACAGCTACCTCCATCTTCTTCGATGCCTGAAATTAATACAATATATTATATTTTTGATGGATCTGTTTTCAAAAGTAATTAATAATCCTTCAGATATACGGTAGTTTGTTGACTAGTTTAATTTTTAAACGAATTTTAGTGAAAAGTTCGAAACTTAATGTAATAACATTTTCCCAATTCAGTATTTTGATTTGGTATTCTAGCACTTTATATAAGCTGCCATTCATGAATATATCATCAAGATCATCCCGTCAATTTTCGGAGCTTGGGGCAAAAGTAAATTGCGGAGCAATAGTGTAGACGAGAATATCATATCCAATATGAATAAATTAACGGCAACGTTCACTTTTCATATCACTGATAGTGATATATCAGTAACTATCTAAAATAAGGATAATAATAATAATAATAATAATAATAATAATAATAATAATAATAATAATAATAATAATAATAATAATAATAATAATAATAATAATAATATGCTCTGGCAATGGTCTAGTGGCTAGCGCATTAACCTTTCGTGCATGTGGTACCGAGTTCGATTTGTTGTGGAAGAGCACATAAATTAATTCCACAATCATTCACTGTCATTAATTGTTCATCTCCCTTAGCCTAGACGACATAAACGTGGGATGTTAAACTTTTAAAAAGTCATTCCAGTATTATTAATATAACGTATTAAATTATCAACGCATTCACCTATAAAGACACTATTTTGTTAAATAGCGAACACTCATATTTAGAAGATAATCATGTAAACATTCACATCAGCTTCACATGAATTTCACAACAGAATTCTGAAGTGTCGAAGGTTAAGTCGGATATTCACTACAGTTATGGAATGGAATGAATAGGGGGATATGTTTAATGTAGCAATTGTTGACGTTACGAGTGCATATTATAGGTCTTTAAAATGCCGTACAAAATGATAGGTCATTATCTCAAAATATCTTGAATCCCAAGAACGAATTACAATAGTAAAATTGTTACTGTTTCTGAAGGATGTAACTCATTCTTACCGTAGTGCAGAGCCTGGTATAACCACCACACTTACTCCACCCTTCATATGATGCTGGACTACTTCCGTTACAAAAATCGTCATTGAATAACCGATAAGCAAATCGCCCCTAGAAAGCAGAAAGGTGCAATGCGCCATTCTCCTTGATTTCCAACTTAGCGCATATCCTGATTACCCATATCATGTTTAATGTTGTGCAGAAAGGAGTTGAGTTGTTGAGTTGATTTTAGTTTAGCGTCCCTTTCAGCAGCGAGGCTATATGAGACGTGGACCTACTGATTAACGTGGAATCCGAACCACATGAGCTCCCGTCGGGAATCGAACCCGGGTCTCTCACGCCTCGCCAGGAGCGAGTGGTTCATCGGTTCGGGCGCGCTATTAAACAGTAAGGCTATAAAAATCACGATTGGGACGTGGGATGTGGGCTACTAGTTTTTTCTTGGACTAGTAAAATTTTGTTGCTTATTTGCATTCCTGCTTTAGAGTAATGATAGAAGATAAAATTGAAATCCGAGATTTCAGCGGATTTACACTTTTCGCTGCCTCTACACAAGAAAGTGGTTTTTCGATGTCCGTTCGTCCTGGATATTACACTCGTCTAGAGACCATATCATCCAAAATAGCCATACCAAATTTTAAACCTAATATTTTTTTTAGATTCTCCATAGGGATGCGCTCGAGACAAGATTTGAGATTGTCTCGACTCGAAAATGTGCTGTAAAAGTGATGTCTCGACTCGAAAAATATATATTTTTCTATTGGAAGAGCTGTGTCTCGACTCGAATTTTGTCAGGAAAATTCTGTCTCGACTCGACTCGAATGCATCCCTAATTCTCCAGATAAGATAGTTTCGATTTTTCTTCCTATTCACTGAAAATGAAAGTAGTGAAAGATAAGCTTATGACATTCTCGGAAATGGCTCTAACAATTTTGTTTTATAATCATAACTTAGTATTTCAAGGCGTAATTTACTCTTGGAGATGTCATTTTTGGAAAATTTTCTTAAAAAGGACTCAGGGATTTTTGTCTAAATTTCATTAACAGTCGTACAATATGACATGTCATTTCTTCTGAAGAAACAAAATCGCAACGGACAATTTATTCCTGCGGGTGAGTTACTTTTTGGAAGTTCTTCAAAAATTATTCAGTTGATTTTCTTCACATTTCACATATAAATATTTCATTAATAGACCAACAATATGGCTTAAGGAGTAGTTTAACTCTGAGAATTTTTTCCGGACAATTTTCTTTAAAAAGACTAATTTTGTTGATATTTCATAAATAAGGTAGGTGCAGATAAATATGTGTTGTATTTTTTTTATGGTCTTAATTTTCATGAAACACAAAGAACAAGACATGTGCGTTGCAGAGTAGCTTTTTCCGCGTGTAGAAAAAAATGTGGGAATGATGCGATTCATTTCTATTTTGTACCCAAGGTGAAAGAAAAAAAAAGTGTTACGAAGTAGCATATTTACCAACACGTGCAGGTAATTACACCCAGTTTAGGATACTACTAGAAACCTGTAATAAATCTTGTATCTGTTTACATCGTCTGTATTATATCAACTCGAACTCAAATATTACTACACAACATGGCTGAAGCAAAAAATAGAATAACCAAAATACAAATTGAAGATGAAAATATAAAATGTAAAAACGATAATCTCCAAAATTGAAGTTCCAAACTGAAGGTAAAAGCTGGTGGTCCTTTTATCTATGAATTTTGTAGTGATGAGTGATATCTGGAAGTGGTGAATGATTAGTGGTAGTAATGCGGCATACCTCAAGTTTCACCTCCTATTTAGTTTATATTTAAGTTTTATTATTATTATTCACATTTTGTATAACTTCAAAATTAGCCAATTAGCTTCCCGTTAAAATTATTATTAGCGAACGAAGAATATGTAATAACAGTTTTATTTTAAATTTATAATATTAGAAGAACAATCTGAATATAGAGTATGAGTAGACTAATTCTTTTCAGGTTTCTATTTTCAAATTGCAAATGCAGTATTAACCTAGTTTTTTTTTTCTTTACCTGCATCATCTCTCAGTGTAGCATTTGTTATCACTGATATAAAATGTTCGATATAGGTTTATTTGTATTTTTAGATTACAAAATTATATTACACTAGTTAACAAAGGTTTTGTTACATAAAAGGAAATACCTGTTCTTAAAGGAACTTTTTGCGCTGAATTCGAATATGCACTCGGTTTTTCTCCATCACGTACGATTTTCCCTAACAGAGGGATTTTCGGGAAAATCCCTCAAAAATTTCCCTTTTCGTTTATTTTACACCCCAAGATCTTGTCCCCTTGCATATACTAACATAGAAATTATACCTAAGTATACTTTGATTCATATTTAACAAACCCTCCAAGTTTCGTAATAATCGCTTTATTCTTTCTAGAGAAATAAATATGTTTGTATGTATACTGTGTGTACTGTTTATTGCACCTTATAGTAATGCTTTCAGATCTCTTAAGTTGAGGTAAAACGTTTTGCTTTATTACCACAAACACATATATAAAATATAATACAATATAATTTACAAGTGTGACAATTTACAATAAACAATAATACAAATGTACCAAAAGGTCATGAAAAGACAATCAAAACTATCACAATATATGAAACTTCCATTGGGTTACAAAAACGTACACTACTTCCTTCTTTTGTAAGAAATGTTGCATTCTCTAACAAGACCCCAACAATAGTCCCCCATCATTGAAGGATCCCATCGTCCCTGGTACCTTTTCTCCATTGCCATTATATCTTGGTGGAATCTTTCCCCCTGTTCGTCGCTGAGAGCACCTAGGTTAGCAGGAAAGAAGCTGAGGTGGGAGTGCAAAAAGTGGATTTTTAAAGACATCCTACAACCCAACTCTTTGTATTTCTGTATCATGTCCTGTACGATTTCTGTGTAACTCTCAGCTTTGTTATTGCCCAGAAAGTTGCGCACAACACACTTAAATGCTGTCCAGGCAGCTAGCTCAGCACTGTTTAACTTGCTGTCAAAGCTATCATCAAGCATTAATTTCCTAATTTGGGGACCAATAAACACTCCCGCTGAAATCTTAGCATCACTCAGGTTAGGGAACTTATCTCGCAAATACTTGAAACCTTCACCAGATGTGTCCATGGCTTTGACAAAGTTTTTCATAAGTCCTAACTTGATATGAAGTGGCGGTAGTAATATCTTATTAGGATCTACCAAAGGAGCGTATTTGACGTTGCATTCTCCAGGTACGTAATTCACTCTAGGTTCCCATTCCTTCACTTCATAATGTTTGTCATCAGCTCGGCTATCCCATAAACATAAAAAACATTGGTACTTCGTGTAACCGCACTGCAGTCCTAATAAAATACCAACTACCTTGAGATCACAACATATTTGCCAACAATGGTCCTTGTAATTTATAAGATTTAGCAAAGTTGACATGGTGTCATAGGATTCCTTAATCTTCACTGAGTGCGCAAGTGATATAGAAGGTTTTTTTATTTCCATTATGTAAAAGGACAGCTTTAAGGCTGACCTTTGACGCGTCGATAAATAACCTCCATTCTTCTGGAACGTAAGGAATTCCTAGCTCCGCCATCAACCCATTTATATCCGTACATACGCACACATTATCTTGCATTGAGAAATAGCTTGAAAATTGAACATGCCTTTTCCTGTACACTAATATGTTCGTTTCTGCATCCAATAAGTTCCACTGCTGGAGCCTTGATACCAGAAGTTCCGCCTCTTGTTTTGTCAGGTGCAAATCACGGACTAGGTCATTAAGTTCACATTGCCGGATGAAATGTGGCTCGCGAACACAGTCAGGGATGAACGTTGGATTCTTGGATGTACATGTTGATGTCGATGGTTCATCAAGGTCATGATCATCATCAGAGTCTTTTGGCCATATCTCTTCCCAGTTGGTACGGGGCTCGGGAAGTGGAAGTTCATTCCCGTGCGAAATAGGTCTAATTGCGGATTTAACGTTGGGATAACTTATTGTGTATTTGCTTTTTTTAGAATGTCCCTTAACTACTGTGAGACAAAAATAACAATCATCCAGATGGTTGGTGGGTTCTCTCCACACCATTGGTACCAAATTTCACATAAGTAAATCCCCACGCTAAGCGGGTTTGCATATCCAGGCTCCTAACTATGAAAATATTTACGATCACTCCAACCCCAATCATTTCACAGATTCAACCTGTTGTATATAAGTTATTAGGACGTAAAATTGAATGTAATTTATACGAAAAACCCTTTTATGCATTGCAAGACCTGTAACGTCCAAATATTCACCACAAACTTATAGTTGTATCGACATAAACAAACAAACAAAAAAAAGTGTGGAGCAGGAAACCACTTTACACAAAAGTCAAAAGAGGTCATTGAAGACATACGAACTGGTCGAGCGGTTTGTGTCACTAGTCTATCAATCAGAAGTTTCTGTGTTCAAACCCTGTAGAAAATATTCGTTTTTTTTTCTGAAAAGTGTGTTCCTATTTTCATCAGAGGACTCAGAACATTTCTTTGAACAAATCTTTGGAAACTACTTTTCTCTCAAATTCGATTAGAAGCGAACATTATATGAATTGCTAATCTAAAATCCACAGCTGAGAACAAAATATTAAGTATGTTCAATATGTCATTATTATCCTTTGATTTGTAATTAAAAACTAATTATAAGCATTGACGATTTCAGAAGATTCTCCCCGGTAATGGTCAATATATGAATGAGAAAAAACTGATAAAACATTATTAGTCTACTTTGAGCATGATCGAAAATAACTTATGGCCACGAAGGGGAAATTTATGTCGACAGGGTCTCAAATTCTCCGACGGGTCATGACCTGAAATTATCATTGTTTGAAAGGTTTCCTTAACAAATAGAATATTATATTTATTTCTCGTTCTACGTTTTGAAATGGAAAAATCATAATTTTAAATAGAATTATAATACGATAAGCATAAAGATTTATACAACTAATGAAGTAAATATTCTTGTGTAAGCTATCGATTTCTATTCGGATTAAAACTCGAATACTCGTTTGCATCGCACTTTAAAGTAATTCCTCTCTATATATATATTTCCTACTGGAAAGCATGTTTAACTCCAATCACTTAATCAATATTTTTAATAATATATTTTTATTGTAATACTCTTACTATTCAATGTTGTATGCACTTAATTTCTCAAAGCAAAACCTCACAAATGTATAATTGACTAGTAAATATTATCAAATAAATTATCATTTAGTTTACGTAAACATTGCATCGCCTGATTTGAAACTTCGTATTTTAAATAATAATAATAATAATAATAATAATAATAATAATAATAATAATAATAGTAGTAGTAATAAAATCATAGCCATATCTTTATCAGAATTTCAGGCTTAGTCAATAAATGAATTCAACATAGTCTCTATTCGAAGCTCTATTTAATCGAATCAGATAGAAATACGAAGAGGAACTTCGAGAACAGGTAAAAGAAAAATGTTACTTTGGTGGGTTTGGAAGTAACTTTTAAGAGGTTTTTTTTTTTTTTTTTTTTTTAACAAATTACAGACAAATGCCTTGGACACTTTTTTCTTTTCTTTAAGTTAACTGATTCACCGAACGTATCTGACATATGAGTAACTTGTCTCTATTTTCTACTCGGTTATACACGTTTTACAATCTTTTCCATTAACCTTGAACGACAAGAACACGAACACAAAAACATCCACATAGGTATGACAGTTAAAATTCCTAACTTCCCCCACGGGGAATCGAACCCGGGACCACATACACCTGAGGCGCACGTGCTAGCCACTAGACCAGCGGGAAGAGCAAATGAAATGTATTTTGTAGTTTCTGAAGTTTATAGCTATTTCACCCTATTGTAGTATGTCTATTGATTTTTTAATGTTTACCGTATTCGTTACTTTGAGGAATGATATATATTATTGATATAGGCTTTATTACATATTCGGCCATAAATATTATATAAATTATCAGAATTATTCATGATCTTCCATGGAAATTCACTGGTGCATGCACAGTAGACAGACAGTGTAATTGGAAGATGAGTTCAACAGAGGTTATATATTCCGCCGATTATATTTTATTTAATAACTATTTAGAAGAGATAACGAAAACGAGTCTACATAATGAAGATGGAATTTCCGTAGAAGATAGAATGGTGAGGTGTATACGGTTTGGGGTTGATATGGTTGTTGTTGCAGAATCTAAAAAGAAAATTAATAAGATGTAGAAAACTTGAGAAAGGCTTGTGAAGAATATGGGCTGAAAATAAATGTTAGAAAGACAAAATCCATGGTGATTGAAACGAAGCGATCGGTGTGAAATATAGAAGTAGGAGCGGGAAAAAACAACAAGTGATTAGTTTTCGATATCTGAGTACTATTACTAGTGATGATATGACATGCGAACGTGAAATAAAAGCAAGGATAGAAATGGCGAAAAGAGCCTTTAGGATGGAGGAAATAGTATTTTGAGGGGACCACGAATAGAGTTGTAAAGAAAAAGACTCATAAAATGCTTCGTTTACTGTATTTTACTGTATTTATAGGACATAAACATGGACGAAACTGTAGAAACTGTTAAGAAGGAACTGTATCATGACGGATGTGCTAGAGTGTATGGTGGCAGGGAAGAGAGGGAGAGGACGAATTAGACTATATAGAAACAGAATTAGGCTATTGGCGATATCAAAACAGAAAAATCGTATGTGAAGATGGAGAGGTTAACAGAAGATCGTGGAGCATGGCAGCTTCTGAGCTGCGGTAAGTGACCCGCTGGTAATGGCGGAATACTTCTGATATAATGATACTGATTATGCACAGTAGGAACAGAAATATCCACTTTACTGTCATTGCTAATACGAATCACAATGCAAATTTCTACAGGTTGTCAAAATACCTCGCTCTAAAAGCTGTAGAAAACTATCTGTTACTATGCGAGGGAAAATCATAGGTCGAGCAACAATTAGACAAATTGCCATTCAGATAGCTAGGGGTATGAGCTGTGACGAGAAAACAGTGAAGAAATTGATTTAGCGGTATGAAGAAGGTAGTGAATATTTCACATCTTGGCCAAGAAGTAGGAGACCAATAATAATAATAATAATAATAATAATAATAATAATAATAATAATAATAATAATAATAATAATAATAATAATAATCCCAGGAATTTATATTTATTTCCAGCAAGACTTTTGCATACCCTCCTAGTGCAATATGATGTTTTTGTAAAACGGCAATTATAAAATTGTCAAGCTGAATTTGAAAGTCATAATAAGTAGTGCTTTATTTATTTATTGCACAATTCTTTTATGCCAGTAGCTTTCGCCACCTTACTCGCTCTTCATGCTTACTCAGAAGGAAGCTGCGGGTCCCTAGGTTGGGAACTACTGCTTTGCACCAAGGAATTCAGACATCCTGTTAGAAATTTGTGTTCTGACCAACATCAGAAAGTTGTGTTCTTCTGTTTCTACTGCGCATGCACCAGTGAATTTCCATGGAAGATCATGAATAATTCTGATCATTTATATAATATTTATGGCCGAATATGTAATAAAACCTATATCAATAATATATATCATTCCTCAAAGTAACGAATACGGTAAACATTAAAAAATCAATAGACATACTACAACAGGGTGAAATAGCTATAAACTTCAGAAACTACAAAATACATTTCATTTGCTCTTCCCGCTGGTCTAGTGGCTAGCACGTGTGCCTCAGGTGTATGTGGTCCCGGGTTCGATTCCCCGTGGGGGAAGTTAGGAGTTTTAACTGTCATACCTATGTGGATGTTTTTGTGTTCGTGTTCTTGTCGTTCAAGGTTAATGGAAAAGATTGTAAAACGTGTATAACCGAGTAGAAAATAGAGACAAGTTACTCATATGTCAAATACGTTCGGTGAATCAGTTAACTTAAAGAAAAGAAAAAAGTGTCCAAGGCATTTGTCTGTAATTTGTTAAAAAAAAAAAACTCTTAAAAGTTACTTCCAAACCCACCAAAGTAACATTTTTCTTTTACCTGTTCTCGAAGTTCCTCTTCGTATTTCTATCTGATTCGATTAAATAGAGCTTCGAATAGAGACTATGTTGAATTCATTTATTGACTAAGCCTGAAATTCTGATAAAGATATGGCTATGATTTTATTACTACTACTACTATTATTATTATTATTATTATTATTATTATTATTATTATTATTATTATTATTATTTAAAATACGAAGTTTCAAATCAGGCGATGCATTGTTTACGTAAACTAAATGATAATTTATTTGATAATATTTACTAGTCAATTATACATTTGTGAGGTTTTGCTTTGAGAAATTAAGTGCATACAACATTGAATAGTAAGAGTATTACAATAAAAATATATTATTCAAAATATTGATTAAGTAATTGGAGTTAAACATGCTTTCCAGTAGGAAATATATATATAGAGAGAGGAATTACTTTAAAGTGCGATGCAAATGAGTATTCGAGTTTTAATCCGAATAGAAATCGATAGCTTACACAAAAATATTTACTTCATTAGTTGTATAAATCTTTATGCTTATCGTATTATAATTCTATTTAAAATTATGATTTTTCCATTTCAAAACGTAGAAGGAGAAATAAATGTAATATTCTATTTGTTAAGGATACCTTTCAAACATTTAAGATTTTAGGGCATGACCTGTCGAAGAATTTGAGACCCTGTCGACATAAATTTCCCCTTCATGGCCATAAGTTATCTTCGATCATGCTCAAATGGACTAATAATGTTTTATCAGTTTTTTTCTCATTCATATATTGACCATTACCGGGGGAGAATCTTCTGAAATTGTCAATGCTTATAATTAGTTTTTCACTACAAATCAAAGGATAATAATGACATATTGAACATACTTAATATTTTGTTCTCAGCTGTGGATTTTAGATTAGCAATTCATATAATGTTCGCTTCTAATCGAATTTGAGAGAAAAGTAGTTTCCAAAGATTTATTCAAAGAAATGTTCTGAGTCCTCTGATGAAAATAGGAACACACTTTTCAGAAAAAAAAAACGAATATTTTCTACAGGGTTTGAACACAGAAACTTCTGATTGATAGACTAGTGACACAAACCGCTCGACCAGTTCGTATGTCTTCAATGACCTCTTTTGACTTTTGTGTAAAGTGGTTTCCTGCTCCACACTTTTTTTTTGTTTGTTTGTTTATGTCGATACAACTATCAGTTTGTGGTGAATATTTGGACGTTACAGGTCTTGCAATGCATAAAAGGGTTTTTCGTATAAATTACATTCAATTTTACGTCCTAATAACTTATATACAACAGGTTGAATCTGTGAAATGATTGGGGTTGGAGTGATCGTAAATATTTTCATAGTTAGGAGCCTGGATATGCAAACCCGCTTAGCGTGGGGATTTACTTATGTGAAATTTGGTACAGCAAATTTCATGAACCTCCGTTTCCCTTTGGCCCATGCAAGTAAAGTGACGTAGCACGACGTACAAATTATGTTGGATGCCCAAGTTTTGTCCTGATCTCCCACACGACATCCGAAATATATATAATATGCTTGTTTCACCGATGGCGTAATGGATCTACACTGTCCTTTAACTACAAACTGGCCACACACATAACAAAAACTATTTGGTGAGTTAACACACGAACGCCGTCCTCTTGACGCCATTGTACTGATCACAAACTAAACTTCTGGTCTTAGTTGGGTATAATGCCGTTAAGATCAAACATGAAAGCACTCTTAGCAGCAAAGATAACTTTGAAAGTGAAGTAGTGTTAAACCACACGTCAATATAAAAATGTACAAAACTCCCTCACCAGGTGTCAAGAACACAAGAAAGAATGAAATGCGCGGGGGGAGGGGGGAAACGATACCGTAGTGGAAAATTCAGACTGCATTAGTTCATTGTTGTCAACAATGAGTCTGTATTCCATTCTTTCTTTCTTTTGCATTCTGTTACATTTGATAACAAATATTGATAACCATTTCATGAACAAAACGAAAAAAACTTGGAGAACTGTATATATATGTATTAAGATATACATATACTGTACGTTTAAAAAAATATATACGTTGGAAGTACATTCTATTTTTATACACGTTTCTAATTTACAGAGAGCAATACAAGTGTATTGTTGACTATTGTAAATATTCATTTTTATGTCTGTGTTTGTAGTAATAAAGCAAATCGTTTTTACCCCAACTCAGGAGATCTGAAAGCATTACTATCAGGTGCAATAAACAGTGCACACAGTATACATACAAATATATTTATTTCTCTAGAAAGAACAAAGAGGTTTTTACGAAACTTTTAGGGTTTATTAAATATAAATCAAGGTATACTTAGGTATAATTTCTATGTTACTATATGTAAGGGGACAGGAGCTAGGGGAATAAAATATCTGAAAAAGGGAAATTTTTGAGGGAATTTCCCGAAAATCCCTCTGTTACGGGAAAACTGTACGTGATGGAGAGAAACCGAGTGCATATTCGAATTCAGCGTAAAATGTTCCTTTAAGATCAGGTGATTTTTCTCATGTAACAAACAAAAAGTTTAAATTTGTTAACTAGTGTTATTTATATGTAAGGAAAGTACTAATATTGTATCAACTTGCTCTAGTATTAATATCATCTTGCTCCGGTATGTGAGGTAAGATGATATTTTTAACCTAGTCATTAAAAGAAAATATCCCTCAGCAACCACTGAGAAACATCAATACCAATTTGTTCGTTTTTACTAGAATTATGAATCTTTCTGTTGGTGTAAAAGCTACGACTTGCGATGAATAGTGCTTTCACCACGTGATAAAAAAAACAACTGTATCATCTTGCCCCATCTTCCCCTGTATAAAAAAAACTTTGAGTTAAAAAAATCATAAATCAACCTTGGTCATACTTCATTAACTATACTGCATATTCATAATAAAAACATTGAGTAATGTATACTTCAGTACCAATTTCAGCTTAATAAGTGGGTAGTGGCTAGGTGGGTAGCATACGCGCCTTTGACTTAGGAGAGATGGGTTCGATTCCCTGTGAGAGCACACGTAGTGCGGATCCTAGGTCACGAACTGTCATAGCCAAAAAATCATTCAACTAAAAAAGATCACTTTTAACTAGCAGGTTCAATATTGGACTTAGGAAGAAGTTGGTCAAGTGCTATATCTGGAGCATTGGACTGTATGGTTCAGAAACTTGGACACTACGGAAGTTAGAGAAGAAATATTTAGTACGGTTCCAAATGTGATGGAGAAGACGGAGAAGATAAAATGGACGCAGAGAGTAACAAAGAAGACGTTTTAAAACGAATAGGAGAGAGGAGGAGAATTTTAGCCAGCATCCTTCGTAGGAAGGCCAACTGGACTGGACACATCTTGAAAAATTTGTCTTTCTTATACCGCTGTAGAATGAAAGATGAAAGAAAAGCTAGGAATAGGAAGGAGAATAACACAACTGATTGATAATTTGAAAAATAAAAGACAATATTAGGAGTTTAAAGAGGAAGCTGAAGATCGGGAAAACTGAAAGGAACATTTCCAGCCCCAAACCTAAAATAATAATAATAATAATAATAATAATAATAATAATAATAATAATAATAATAATAATAATAATAATAATAATAATAATAATAGTTCCAGGACCTACCAACAGCCAGAATACTTAATAACAATAAGTTGTTCGTGACTACGTGAATTGTATACGCGCTTTTGCCCTAGGAGACAAAAGTTCGATTCCCGGCGGAAGCACATGCGGTTCGGATCCCACGTTAAGCTGAGTTCCACATCTCATATAGCCTCGTTGCCGAAAAAGACGTTAAATTGAAATCAAATCAAAATTAACAGATGGCGTTTATTGTACAGTATAATTTTTTAAACTTTTTTTGTAATGTTTATTTCGCAAAATTGGTTTAGCTGGATTATCTCGGAAAACTGCATTTAATGATATCTATCTATCGCTATTTCATCTATCGACATTTTTTCGTTAAATAGCAATTATATTGTAGAATTTGAAGTGTTTTGTAAGCTTCGTTACTTTGAGCGAAAGTTAATTTTGAATTGAAGCTCCTGTAGGAGGACGTCGCTAGTCTTTTTGATTCCTTTCCATAGAAATGTAAGAGACACTTATGATGCCAGAGACCTGAGTGAAGCTATAAACAAACGAATTTCTCTTTGAATGTATTGTACACCCATACATATTCTTTATGGTCTTTGACGTCATTCAGATGCCAAACCTTTCTCACATTGCTTTTTTTTTTTTACATCCTCGCTTTCAGCTGTAAATCACTATCAAACAAGCGGGGGACTAGTATTAAAAGTGAAGGTTAACTTGTTGAGTACATCGTGGTACCAGGTACTCCTATTGTTCTCATGAAAGTAATTGTCGATTCAAATCGTCTTTACTCTGGTAGTGTAATTATAAATTCCTTACGTACAAAAGCGTATGGACTCAATAGTACTCACACTCATTGTCAGAAGCATATTTGTGGTCTTTCAAACGAGAATCATCATGAGACTCAAGTAGGGCTATTATTATTTCATTGCTCGTCTTGACTACCAACTATCCTTATCACTGTCTATTCAACTAAAATGTATTCGTGAAGTGTGATGCAATCTTCATTTAGTTCACTGAAGCTATGTATTACACGTATCAATATAATAACTTGATCCAGTATATTTAACTGTTTAAAAAAGTAAATAAATAAATAAATTTAAAAGACATGAAGAGACTTAAAAACACTAAAAGGCAGAAAACAAAAGCACAAAAAATAAAAAGGAAAATAATATTAAGAAAGCGCTTAAATGTAGAAAACAATCTATTACTGTTATCATTTTAAAGATTTCTTGAAATCGTCCGAACCGAATAAATTATTGCCTTACATAAAACTGTTTCGATGGTTACTTTATGAGGTCTTGTATATGTTCGCCTTGGCGGGATTTCAAAACCTTTTTATAAATAATAGTAATCAATTGTTTTCTGCCTTTAAGCACTTTATTGTTATCATTTTCCACTTTATAGCGCTTTTAACTTTTTTCTTTAAATCCACTTTTCCGGTTCTACCGCAGTACTTTAATTAGATACCCAATTTTTCTACGAAATATACGTGAATTGATTATCAAAATTATTGAAATAGTTTTTTATTATAGGTATAAACTTCCCTTGGGATTAGCTCATTACATTAGTGGAAACCAAACCTCTTTTATTAAAGGCAAAGAAACTATTTTATTACTAAGGGAGAAGGGTTTGTTTTATTGCTAACAGCAAAGGGTCCATTTTATTACTAAGGGCGAAGGGTATATTGTGTTACCAAAAAGAAAGAGCCTATTTTATTAAGGAAAGACCTGTTATTACTATAACAACTCAGATTGCACATATTCAGTTCAAAGATGCTGATCAGGCGTATCAACTTACAACCAGGGGTAAAAGTAGGGGGGGACGCTGTCCCTTCACTTCCATAAAATATGTACGGCGTCCCCCCAGTTCCTAAAAAATACAATGAGCAAAGATAGGCTGGGGGACGGTGTGACGTCATGCCGCTACCTACCGTCCCCCTCCCTTTTCAGATCCACTTACCCTTGTTTACAACCACTATATTTCTGGTTTTCTAGACTGACGTTCAACTTAAAAATTTCTGTGCTCCATTGGGGGATCTAGTCTGGCGACGCGCATAAATTATTCAGTTACATGGAAGTAAAAATTATTTAATACCACTACATCTAAGACTTGAGACGTACTTCCAGGGGCGGATCCAGGGGGGCGATCGCCCCCCTCCCAGAAGAGGAAGCTTTTTTATTTTATATATATAAATAAAATCCATCCCAAAGTTTGGAGCCCTTAAAAGTAGCAGTATGACAACCCACCGCCCCCCGGAAGTCGGTCCTGGATCCGCCCCTGCGTACTTCTTTCATCACCATCACGTATGCTTTCCGTTCTCGTAGTTCAAGGTTTGATACCTGGTCGATGTACTCGCCTCGGATAAAACCTGAGCAGTGATACGGATCCGACTGTAAACAAGCCCGTCTCTTTTAGCTTCGGTTGTGACAAGAGAGATTAGACTTCAACCAATGAATTAAATAAAATTGAATGAGACAATGTTTTGCTCGCTAACTCCTCCTTGACCGTTGCACCGAGTTGGACGATTATTGATGCATTAGTGCATCCTAGCTTAACTTAGGTTTTTAGCGCATTCTCAGCAAAAAGATGAGGGATGAGTGGATCCTGGCCTAATTTAGATATTAGAGCATTCTCGGCAAGTAGACGAGGGATGAGTGGATCCCGGCCTAATTTAGGTTTTAGAGCATTCTCAGCAAGGAGATGAGTGGACCCCGGCCTAATTTAGGTTTTAGAGCATTCTCGGCAAGAAGATGAGGGATGAGTGGATCCTGGCCTAATTTAGATTTTAGAGTTTTCTCGTCAAGGAGATGAGGGGTGAGTGGATCCCGGTCTAATTTAGGTTTTAGAGCATTCTCGGCAAGAAGATGAGGGATGAATGGATCCTGGCCTAATTTACGGGAATTAGGTTACCTGTGTGTGCAGATGTGGTGCCAACTCACTCCAGCGACCTACCAAGGCCTCATTGCTTCCATGCCAGGACGCGTCGCCGCTGTTATCCATGCCAAAGGTGGACACACCGACTATTAGGTAGGTGGTCATAATGTTCTGGCTGATCACTGTATAATAGACTATTTTATTTTCTGTAAAGAGCTAAATGTCAATTCCGTTATTTTCTTTCTTTGTGCTTCACTTAACTAATGTTAATGCTTTTTTTTTTTCTCAAAATACCCTGCTTAAACATTTATCGAAAAATCTTTCACATTTTTTTTTATTCCAATAAGCACCAGAAACAAATAAGAATCGGGAAAAGAAAAAAATTAAGAACTGAATATTTAAGTTGATGGTATAAATATACGCCGAAACCGACGGCAATTCCACCATTACCATCCATCGCATTATCACTGTCTCCCTTAGCCTCGGTGCATAATCACGGAACGATTACGAAATCTGCGAATAGTAAACCTTTACTAGCATATCGGTCTGCTCTTATATTTTTCATGCTAATGATGATGTGTGACAAGCGCAAGTTGATTATGAAACATATTGAAAAGTGAGATGTTAGGAGGAAACGAGAGAATTCTGACCAAACATATAGATAGAGTCTCGGCCAGAGGCATTTTAATGTAGAAGGCTCGACTTGACAATTTGGCACTATTAGTTCTTTTAAAATTTCTAAGCCTGGCGTGCAGGAACCTATTATACCAGGGACCAAATTATTTACGTTCCTTTTTTTTCAAGTCAGTATATTTACATTCTAACATGATATTTCACACTCTACAAGATAGGCTACACATAAGACTGTTAAAGATATATTATACGAGTTGAAAATGACTTAAAATACCTCTCTATATATACACAGTGGCGTACGCAGAAGTTAAGTCAAAAGGCGAAACATATAATTTTAGGTGTTTGTATAATCTTAATATGGTAATGTTTATTTTTGCATAATATTTTGCTCAAGGGGATTTAAAATCTAGAAATTACCTTTCGTATGTCACTGCGTATATACTGCCAACGAATGGAACGTGCCTTGTGTATATCTTGACAACAAATGTAAACACTGGAAAGATTGTCATTTAACTTTTCCCTGCTCCCAAATAAAAGTGTTGATGTTTATGTGCTCCAAGTGTTTATGAGCTTATCAAAACAATATAATATGGAAATGATGCGCATTCTCTATAAGCCTACACTGAAAAAAAAAAATGTAGGCGTGTACTTAAGTAGGTTACATGTGTAATTCCTGTAGTTTTTGGACTTAACGTACAGCAAACGTATAACTGAAAACGCATGTTTTATAATACTTTCTGTATAAGCGTTCTATCTGTACGTATTTTCCGTATAAAACAATATAGGTGGTCAGGATCACGCATACAAATGGACGTATATAATATATAGCTGACGATTGTAACATATGTATATGTATGTAAAATACGGAAGACTGTTAGATGTCAGACATCCTGCAACGGCATGATGTACCATCTAAGGGCAGTGTGCGTATGTAGCATATGGATAACGTATGCTTCATACTGATTTCTGTAGTAAGCAAGAGGGTTCCGCATGTTTCTTCAATATACCGCTGTCCGGAGAACGGTTTTTTCTCAGTGTAGTACAGGTCACAGCCAGAATGATTGACTTTTATGCTAATACCTATAGAAAGCCTCTGTGCCTCTTGGTAAACCGTCTAAATGCTATACATAAGGTAGTCTGGCGTAGACTTATTGAGCCTTTTTGTACAAGAGATAGCATTAGTGTCCCAAATCTCAGAGTATATGAGTCGCAGAGTGTCTGTCCTAACGTCATATAATAGTTGAAGTTTGTAATTCTGCAAAAAAGTGTTAAAATGTTTAAAATCAGAAGTAAGATATTGCGCCCTGGAGATGTATGGACTTCTCGCAAAATTGCGGCATATTTTACATTTTCATTTCGATATTGGCGCAAATGTTGGGTAGGCCCGTGAAAATATTTGGGCTGTTTATAGGCAAGGTACACATTAGCAAACATAACAAACAAAGATGGTTCAGTCGCTTTCGTTGTGCAAAATTTCGATGTCAAAGATGTTTCTCGCAGTGGGCGACCAATCAGAGCAAAACTGGAAGATATTCTGACAAAAAAAAAAAAAAAAAAAAAAAAAAGAGAGAGCAAGATCAACATGTAAGCAGGCATGTATCGCTAATGACCTAAACATTTATCACCAAACAGTGTTAAACCATTCGGAGAAAGCTGGCTGCGAAAAGAAGCTCGATGTGTGAGTATCACACAAGGGCGCCGATTTCTCTGTAAATTTTGGAGGGCCCAATCAGAGGCAAAAGGTATATATATGAGGATTTTAAGACAAATTGCATTCAAATTATGCCAAATATTGTATATTCATAAATACAATAGGGGGCCGACATAAGCTTTGGGGGAAGGCAGGATCGGCGCCCTTCGAATCACATGATCTGATTCAAAAACATTTGAACGATCGAATTTCTATCTGCGAATCTATACTGAAATGTAAAGAACTCAAGCTGTTTTTAAAGCGGTTGATCATGAGTGGATTAGCTACGGCAACAATGTGGAAAAAGATAGTGGTAGAACTGAGAAGACGCTTCATAGGCTGTGACAAACGCTACACAAGCACCCAGGAATGTCATGCTTTACGTTTGGTGAGATTGGAAGGACATCGTGATTGACGAGCTGCTGCCACCGGGCAGAATGATACATGTGCTATCGACAATTAAAGCGAGCGCACCTAGCATTCAAAAGAAGCGGCCAGAACTGGCCAATAGAAAAGATGTCGTATACCAAGATGCTTGGGTGGCAACGTCACACTGCATACATCTTTAAAAGCCAATCAAAAATTGAAAGAACTTGACTAGTTGTTTAATGCATCCACCGTATAGCTTGGACCTGTCACCACCAGGTTATCATTTGTCTCATTCTCTGAAGAACTCTCTGAATGGTGTTAAATTAGTTCCAAAAGAGATCTGTGATAGCCACGTATCACTTTTTTTTTTTTTTTTTTTTTTTTTTTTTTTTAACCAGAAACACCAGAAGTTCAACAGCAACGGGGTTACGATGTTGCCGATCAAATAGCAGGTCATTGAACAAATGGTGTATACGTGGTTTCATAATGTTCGTTTTAAATCAAAATAAAAATATTTCTCAATTTTGGCCCCCCAAGGCTCAATACTCTTTATACAACTTAATATTTATCAGAATATATCTAATTTAATCATAAAAGAAGTACTTTATCAATGTCATATGATAAAAGCACAATGACAAGCTAGGCATTCCAGAAAAGTAAATTATGTAATGTTGTTATCGATCCTTCATTCCTGTAAACTTTTTATTGATAACTTAGTTCAGTGGTTCCATACTTGCCTTGACTGAGGACACTGAAGGTTCATAATATTGTGACACACTTATCTGGTGGTTTATTAATAATATTTTAATTTATAGTGCAAAGTGTAAGCCTGTCAGCTGCTATTAAGTAGTGACTCTGCAGTACGGAGCATTGTTGCTGCCGCTGAAGGAGTTAACTGGTATAGTCACTCAAACTTGAAAAAAAATGAAGTAATATATTTAAGCTTTATGTCCCACGTATATGCCGGCTAGACTAAAGGAGACGGTCATGAGAAATCAATAAAATGGTGGAATGAAGTGGGAGAATCCCGAGAAAACCCAAGCACACGGTGTTTGTTCACGACAAGATTCACTTGGTGCGAAAGCTCCTTCGTGGCTAAGCGGTTAGCGTATGCGCCTTTGGCGTGGAAGACCCGGGTTCGATTTCCGGCGGGAGCTCATGTGGTTCGGATTAGGTCCATGTCTCATATAGCCTCGCTGCTGAACGGGACGTTAAACTCAAAATCAACTTAACTCAACTCAACTCACCTGGTGCGAGCTGGAATCGAACCAGGGACCCCATTTTAGGATTTAGATTTTCGGGCTTTTGCATCTATGACCACGTTAGCCCATCACGAATGAGGGATGACGTCCCTTGGTGAACACACTAACCAGGGAAAGGAGAGGAAGAAAGGATTGGGGAAGGAAGGTGAGAATGAGGAAAACTCAGGAAAACCTCATTCAGGATGGTTGACCTGAAAAAACTTTTTACACTTTTTCGACCGAGTGCCCCGAACTAGAGACCCCACGCACTATAGGTGAACGCTCTACCACGGAGCCACTGCGGCCCCCTGTCTCAAATTGATCTTAAATTCATGGCTTTTAAATTCTAAAATTTCGCAACATCTTATGACAATGGTTCTAAATCGTTTTCGACTGACACCGTGACACACTTGTTGGATTTAATGCTAATATAAATTATAATAGAATAGTCAGTGGCTATACAGAGTTTCATGGTGGAGAGGGTTCACCAAGAATTGAAACTAGTATTATATCAGAACAAGATATATATATACACAGAGGGTGTCTCAAAAGTCCCCTGTGTATGTGTGCGTTTAGTTTGCTAGCTTGCGCAAGAGGTTAAAACCTCGAAATTCCCCTTGCAAACGCCACTGATAGTAGTGTAAAAAATTAAACGTTTCTATAAAGTACTGACTCTATGTCCCTAGTAGCAAGAAAGCTTTCGGCCAGTTGGCGTGTGCTTGGCTTTTGGTTTTCTACGCTTGCACTTGAAACACATGCTTTCATATAATCTGCCTTTTGTTGTACTTGCAAGTAAACTATTAATCGATCCTTCGCAAAGCGTCATAGTATCACTGGCCGTTCATTGCCTATTGACTTTACTTGACTTTTAAAACTCTTGCGTCAAGCCTGAATGAAACACTGAATGAAAGGTTGCCCCAATGTAATTTCGTTACTGGAATCCAGCTTGCGGCATGCTTGCAAGTTTTCCAATCAAGCTAGATGCAACCATGCAAGCTTGGCCTACTCGGAATTAAAGCTTACAGCAAGCGCTTTGCAAGTTGTCTCTGCTACTAGAGGTGGTACTGGGCATGTTTGCTGCCATTCGAGGACAGTCTGTCTCTAAATTGATTCTAATTTGTCCATTAAATTTTAAAATTTCACGACACATTATATGGGACTGTACAACACACCGGTGGGGAACCACTGGCTTAGTTAATCAAAGTTTGTTGTCGTTTATTTGTGCACATTGCATAAGACAGTACTTACAGGAGAGCAGGTAGATCAGTAGCAGACTACTCATTTCTCATGCGAAAGGTCGCTGGTTCGATCCCAATCCATGTGAGTTTGTGATGAACATCATATATAGGCCTATATTTAGGCTTTCCCACAGTATTTCCGTTTTCTCCCACATTTTCTTTCGACCTATTCTTTCATAATTATTAACTTTCATTTAATCAACCGTTTCTTTCAGGCTAAAGAGCACAATTGTGGGTCATTATTTGAAGATTTAATTTTAAAGCAGAATTGTTGGAATTTTCCCCAACCCAAATATACCCAGTATTTTTTTTTTTAAAGACTACAGAAAAGAAACGCAATAGAACACAAAGGAACCTAACTTCGGAAAGAAATATACCGGTACTTCAAAACATGGATTGAAATGACAAATTGAATGTGATTACAATTCATTTCTTCAGTCGGGATTCTCAATACAAGTTGGTTTCAGAATTATCTTAAATATGTATCTATAAAAAGCGGATTCTATTTCCGCTAGAACGCATTACGGTTATTCGGATTCCACCTTAAACTATATGTCAACATCTCATATAGCCACGGTGCTGATGATGAAAAGGGACACTAGACTCCAACTCGGACACGGAACTACACAAACTGAACGCAAACACGAGTATGAGCCTTCGCCGCGGAATATCTGGGTTTGATACCCGATGGGAGGTCACGTGATTCAGATTCCGTGGCTGTAGGTGCATGTTTCATATTGGCTCGGTGACATAAAAGCACAGCGATCTTAGTATTTCAAAAACGGACGCTAAATTCCAATTTAATAAACACGTAGAGGTATACTAGCCGGTTCAAAGACGAACAAAATGTATTACCAGGTTAGCACAGTAGAATCTGCAGTTTTAGAAAGGCACGATGCCTATGGAAGGAGGGGGGAGGTCCTTAGTTCAATACGAGGCCATGTGAGTTTGTAGAGGACAAAATAATGTCCGTGGTTTTCCTACAGAATCTCCCGTTTCTACCCACATGATCATTCCACCAATTTCTTCCATTTCTTTTCATTAATGATCAGTCTCCTTGTTAAAATATAGCGGGCACGGTGGCTCAGTGGCACCTCTTGTACGTGAAGTCCTTGGTTTGCTCCCAGGCCAAGTGAGTTTCTGGTGGACAACATCGTGTCCGTGAGTTTTCTCCCACATTACATTCCACCAATTCTTCTATTATTATTCACTTGTTTTAATCATCCCTCTCTTACTCTAAAGGACATAATTGTGGGACGTTAACTGAAAGAGTTCATTTTTTAAAATAAAGATACTAATAAAATGAAATGAAATCTTTAAGTTTAACGTCCCACGATTATGCCGGTTAGGCTAAAGGAGACGGTGATAATGAGAAATGAGTGAAATGGTGGAATGAAGAAAGTGGTAGGAAACGGGAGAACCCCGAGAAAACCCACGAGCACGGTGTTTGTCCACCACAAAGTCCACACGGCGCGAGCTGGGATCGAACCAGGAACCCCAAGCACCGGAGGTGAACGCTCTACCACTGAGCCATCGCGCCCCCCAAAGATACTAATAAAGATATTATTATTATTATTATTATTATTATTATTATTATTATTATTATTATTATTATTATTATTATTATTATTATTATTATTATTAAATTTTGAGTTGATGTTCGTATATAGCAAGCCAAAAGTGTCTAATTCCAAACAAGATATTCATAGTTTTGACTTAGAAGTTGGATGTCTCCTGCTATTTATTTACATCGTCTCGTTCATATTAAGGTCAAGGCAATTCCTTTGACGTTCCGCGTTCTCGGAGATACACTAGTAAAAATGATTAAATAAAAAATAACATTGATCAAATTAAGGTCATACTATTTAACGCGTGAATTATAAAATAATGTACTTACTTCATTCCCAATATTGATAACGTTTTAAAAACACATACACACACATACACAATGTATCTGTTGTTGATAATATCGCTGAAGATTATCACAGGAAATAATAACTTAATATCACAAACACATTATCCTTGTAATGACAAGCCACTGTCGTATGCAGTGAACGAACCAGAAAATCACGTCACTACATATTGTATAGATATTTTCCTGCGGAACTTTAACAGCAGGTACTACCAAGATATGCTACGTTCTTCACTCTTTAGTGCGGAATGCAAAACAAAAACCGTACTCAGCACGAGTGCAATATTATCCCTGAACGTGGCCGAAAGCCAAGGTAGCCGCACGTGATTCGCTAAGACTGGAAGAAAAAAAGAAAGAATTTGTCAGTGTTGACATCAGCGAGGAAACATGACCACTTTCTTCTCTCCTTGAAAATACTATTCATTCCAGTCTACATGACCTACTGTAAGTAAATATATGCAAGAACGAAACGTGTACTTTACTGTTTATGAATTAAAAGGGGCAACGGCGCCGACTCTCCAAAATTTATGTGGGTGAATATCAATGGTGGGACGTATTAGCCTATAGGTTTTCATGGAAGTCTCGATATTTGATTGATTTATTTTTAGTTAAAATCTTTTATGAACACTATCATAAAGGTCTGTGCTCTGATGAAGTAAAATATACCGGTACTATAAGCATAGGCGGAGCTATGAGGAGCATAGGGGGCATTGCCCCTATTTTTTGACAAAAAAATAAAAATACCACGTATAAGATCCTCCAATTCTCATTTGTATTTACCGTGCCCCCAGCAGACAAAAGGTCTGTACCCCCAGAAGACATTTCCTAACTTCGCCCATGACTATAAGGATAAGTTGGGGCTGCCCTGCCCTAGCTCAGTTGGTAACACGGCTGACAAACGCAGGAGAAACGGGTTTAAGCCCGGATTCAAACTAAAAATCTTGTGGTTGCGGCGCAACCATAAGGTTATTTGTGTGGGTGCCGGAGTCCGGAAGCAGCCACGTAGTCGGAGCGCATGAAAAGGGGAAAAAATCAGCGAGTTTGAGTTCCAAAGAAGATTTAGAAGTTAATACTACAGAGAATTTCTGAAGTACCTGAGTACTTTTGTGGCTATACTGTCAGCGCACGCGTCTTTGGTGCGAAAGACCCAGCTTTGATTCCTAGCGGACCTCAAATGGTTCGAATCCCACGTCAAACTGTACGCAGGTCCACTGAGACGGGGTGCAGCCCGTACATCGCTCAGGGACCCTTAAAATTAAGAGGGTCACGAAGCTGCAAGATTGCATAATTTTGACATTTACTTAGTTCATTCAATTTCCCTTTGAGCTATTCAATTTTTTAAATCTGTTTTATTTCACTAAATTTTCGTGTTCTGTATTTCAATTCAATTGACGTGACTACCAGTTCGCGTCAAGTGGGCTTTGTGGTAGACAACTACTATGTGCGTGAGTTTTCTCGAGGTTCTCGCATTTTCCCTTACTTTCTTCATTCCATTGTTTCATTTATTCTCATCTTCAGCATCTCCTTTGCTTTAGCCCACGCAGCATAATCGTGGTACGTAAAAGATTCCATTTCATTTTCATTTCAACTATCGAATATATCTAAAAAAATGAAAGAAAAATCAAAGAAATAATAATTGATGATAATTACTGTGGAGAATAGTAATAATAAAACTCCAGCACGCAACAATTGGACTTTATGATGGAAGAACACCATTTGTGTGAGTTTTCTCGAAGTTGTCCGTTTTCTACTACTTTCTTTATGTGGTCCCGCGTACCATAGTCACGAACGGTCTTTCTTACCTTTGGTGGGAGCGGTGCCGGGTTCGATTCCCGGTGAGGATATTCGTTCGATAAGAGTGTAAAAGCTTTTTCAGGTCAGTCATCCTGAGTGAGATTTTTCTGGATTTTCCTCATCCACACCGAGCAAATGCCAGGATAGTACCTCACATAATGGTCACAAGCCGCTTCCTTCCTTCTTCATGCCTTTACGACTCCTAAATTTCCCGGGCAGTGTGATAGCCGAGGGGACGTTATCCCTCATACACAGTATGTTGGTAAAATAACGGAACTTTTAAAAATTAAACAAAACGAATTAGGTATTTTACCAACCGTAGTTCTTGTTATTCAAAATACACCTCTTCCGCATCAATACACCGCTGGGCATGTTCAACTAATGCTAGTATAGAGGTTTTAATGTTCTTTCTCGGAATCACCTCAATGACTCTCTTCACGGCAGACTGGACGTGTGTAACATTAAAATAAAATGTTCCTTTCATGGCCAACTGTAATTTTGGAAACAGAAAATAGTCACACGACAATAAATCAGGCGAATACGGAGGATATGGAAGCACATACATTTTTTTTTAGCCAAAAATCATGAACTGCGACTGTTCTGTGACACGGTGCATTGTTGTGCAATAAAGACCAACTGCCTGGCAGTCGATACCCTGGCCTTACGCGAAACATTCGCTTTCACAAACGCTCCATGACACCCAGATAATATTCAACATTAACAGTTTGACCCTGTGGAACGAATTTCCGAAGTATAATGCCCCTTCGGAATCGTAAAAAACAATCAACATTGTCTTCTCACATGACTTTTGAAAACGCATTTTTTTTTTTTCACTTTCGGAGAACCTGGGGACTTCCATGTAGTACTTTGGCGTTTTGTTTGTGGGTCGTACTTGAAACACCATGTCTCATCACTAGGCTTCGGATTTTTGCATATTTGCATGTTTTTTCCTGATGTGATATTGATATGCTCTTTAAACAGAAATTCGTTTCAGGTGTTTTGCGGTAAAATAACAGAGTTTTATAGTGCATATATTTGCATATTTCGGAGGTTAGTGCATGTTTATGTCGTTACTGCATATAAATGCATATCTAAAGGCATAATTTTTAACGTCCAACAACTTTCCTCATAAATGGAATTTCAAGTTTCTAATATAAATTAGACTCAAGAACTTAAAATGGTTGATTGTTGTCGGTTTAGAATATCTTCCAAGGTCATGTGAAAGAATAACAAAAGGGTGAGTGATTCATCCTCCCGGCAATGATGCGTGACTTTCACCTTTTTGAAAGAAGATATAAATAACGGTGTCAAATCACCCACAACAAAATTTCCAAGCCATCCATCGCAGAAGTTGTTACTGTTGTGTGTGTGTGTGTGTGTGTGTATTTGAAATTGTGTGGTCTTGTGGCAGTATAAAAATGCCAAAAGAAAAATCTGGGTCCATTTAGTTGTAGTGTGACATCTTCAAATTCAAATTTTAACTAGTTCAGAATTTTGTCCAATTTTTGTCCACCCAAGAAAGAAATTTGTACCATTCAAATAAACGAGGGAGGGCCATTTCCAAATTTGTCCTCATCGATCACCTGTAGTGCGGCGTCTTAAAACTTGAATTTTAACTACCTCAGAATTTTGTTCATTTTTTGTCCACCCAAGAAAAAAATTTGTACCATTCAAATAAACGAGGGAGGATCATTTCAAAATTTCGGCCATTTCAATCACCTGTAGTGCGACATCTTAAAATTTTGAATTTTAATTAGCTCAGAATTGTGTCGAATTTTTAAACATTTTAGTACCACCAAGAATAAATTCTGTACCATTGAAATAAACCAGGAACGGTCATTTAAAATTTGGCCACTGAAATTATCTGTAGTGAGACATTTTCAAATTCGAATTTCAGCTATCTTGATGGTACAAAAATCTACAAAAAATAGGGAAAATTCTAAACTAGTTAGAATTCGAATTTAAAGATGTCTGGTGATTGAAGTGGCCAAAGTTTTGGAATGGCCCTCTTTTGTTAATTTGAATGGTACAGTTTTTATGGTACATAAATGTAAGGAAATTGGGCTAAATTCTGATCTAATTAAAATTCAAATTTGAAAATGTCGCACTACAGGTGATCGAAGTGGCCGAAAATTTAAATGGCCATCCCTCGTTTATTTGAATGGTACAATTTTTTTTCTTGGGTGGACAAAAAAGGACAAAATTCTGAGCCAGTTAAAATTCGAATTTGAAAATGTCGGACTACATGTGATCGAAGTAATAAAAGTATACAAGTATAACAATATACACTTCTCTCTCATACCTATTCTGTCTATCAATACAAAACTTGGTACACACATTTCTTATCCCCTATACTATTTTTCGAGATACATTTAGATTGTCTATTTTTACCCGAGGCCAGTCCATATGGGTCCAAAGTTGATGGGAGGGATTTTTGGAGAGAATTTTCCCAACATTTTCTCACCTGTTTAAGTGCATTATGGGCCCCAATACATAGCACCTCTGGAAAGCTTGTTTCATGCTGAAGAGAATGAACTATAAACCATGATTTTCCAATGAACAGTGTTGATGTAATAGCTATTTCACTGCGATTTTCTTTATACCAACGGAGTTAATGGACCACAGGGCCTTACTCCGTTGTCCATGGTACCTAATTTTTTGTGCATGAACATATCTTTATGTTTATCGAATAGACTAGGTTTGATTCGGATGTCCGGATGGCACGTTCATGTCCGTTCCTTGTTAGCTAGTTAAAATTCAATTTTGAAGATGTCTTACCACAGGTGATCGAAGTGGTCGAAACTTTTAAATGGCCTTCTTTTGTTAATTGAAATGGTACAATTGTTTTCTTGGGTGGACAAAATTCCTGAGCTAGTTATACTCAAATTTGATGATGTCGAACTACAAGTGATCGAAGTGGTCGACATTTGTAAAAGACCCTCTTTAATAATTTGAATGGTATAATTTTTTTCTTGGGTGGACAAAAATTGGACAAAGGTGTCGCACTACAACTAAATGGGCTCGAAAAATCTTCTAGAAGTTATCTTCTGAAGCTGAGAAACGTTAACAAATCAACATGAAAATATATTTTGCAAAGTGTATGCTAAACAAGTAATACTTTCAAAGTAAGTAAGCTTGTTTTCAGAAAAGGACATTTCTATTTTGTTCGACAGCAAAAGCTTAAATTTCAGCAACTTTTTTCTCTTATATTTTCATAGCAGTTTCAAGTCTGGTAAAAAGTTTACGCAACTATGAAACAGCCTAGTTGTAGCTTTCTTTTTGCATACTAGACAGAGTTCATCCCAAAGAAACCGTTGAAAAATGTATTTCGGGAAGAAATGAACAACCTTTTCAAAAATGAGCTCTAAATATGAGAGTATTTAAATATAAGCTTGTGTGGCTTTCATACACACCTCTGTTTCCAAACGTGAATTCCCTACTAAGTCTTCAGTTATGTTTTCGATAACTTTCCTTTCTTCCCATTTATTCCTTGTTTAAATAACTATATTCCATTTAAAGTATCAATATTATAGTCTAAAGTGTAAATTATTGCCGTTTAAGAGGACAAGTTACGGCAGCAGAAAATTGGATACAAATAGTAATTTCAAGTGGATTTATTTTCTTTTAAACAAGAAGATAAGGGTTTTTAATATACACTTTTATTACAGTAAAAAATGCCTTCAACAGGCCCTTTATTAAACGAAAATTTATTTTAAACGGAAATATTTCACGATCCCATGAATTTAAAGGTAAAACAAACTGTGTTAAATTCTCTTGATTAGGCGGAACCTGTGTTGCGAACAACGGATATTAAAATACACTTTTTAACAGAAATTTTCAAGTTCCGTAATACAGTGTTTAAAATTTTTTAAGACATTCTGTGAGAGGTTAAGTATATGAACTGCGTTGTCTGTAAAGATCTTCGTTTACTTGTTACCCTACACATTTACTCTTTAGTCCACCACCATGTAAGGCCCTAGATACCGTGCGAATTTTTGAACGAAGTGCAATTTACATAGTTATCTGCAAATACCAATAACGCGTTCTCTAGTTGCTCTAGAGACAGGAACAAGGAGCATAATATACACAATAGATCAAAAGGGAACCAAAAGTAGAGGGAGGAGCGCTGAAAAGGGCATACAGAGTGTCTACTAAAATTCCAAAATGAAATTTCGTGACATTTCCTTTATCAAACCATAAAATTTCGGAACATTCTCAAGAGCGAGGTTGGATGCGAATTGGGCCGAATTTTCATGCGTGCGATTTGGTAACGATTTTATAGCGTCTAAAGCCGACCATAGACATCTTTGGTTGTGAATTTTGATGTTTTGTAGAACAAAATTTTCCAGTCTGTACGTATATTTGTACAGATTTAAAAAAAATCGTGACCCAAAAGCTAAATTTCTTGACTTTCGTGACCGTTTTCTCATTTCGGGACTTTCGTGACCGATAGACACCCTGGCATAGCATCTACTTCTTGTCTTGGCCTTTGAAACCCTATGTAGGCTTTTTTTTTGTTTGTTTGTTTACTGTAAGTTTTATGTGTATTAATTCGTAGCATAAATAAATAATATAATTGAATACGTTAGGCCTATATACAACATTTTATTTTATCTCACTATGTCCATTGTATGTATGTACCTTATTTATTTTTCTAAGCATAGAGTTATCTTGGTTAACATTGAAACCTTTAACAGAAATATTTGCGAGTCCTGTTCAATTTTGCTAGACAGGTTTTATGATGTGCTTATGCCAGAAATGTTTATTTACTTCTCTTAGTATATGTATTCTTTATTCACAGATACTTGGCGCATTATTTGTAAAGCAATGACGGATCCAGGATATGATCAAGGGAGGGGCTAAACCATAGTTTGCAGCTTTATCCAGTGTTAAGCAGGATTGAAATACATTTTACCCAGTTTATACCTGAGCGTCAAGGGGTATATATATATACCGGTGTATATATATATATATATATATATATATATATATATATATATAAGTAGATTTATTTTAGTTTCACATACTGACTGTGAACTGTTTGAACCCAAAATAAACCAAATTTATTTAAGAAGCCTTGGACGCTTGCGGAGCTGAAAACATTAAAAGCGGCCTTGCGTTTATCAATACTCATTTCAGTTCATAACAAGATTAGAAGAGCGATGATTAGGTCTTTGCAGTGCATTTGAGCTGTTTGATTCAATAACGAAGCAGACGCCCCCAAGACCAATCGGAGAGGCATTTCTTCGAAACGCACATTCAATAAACGCGAAAAATTCTGGCATAAAATTCTTGTCTAATGTGAATAACGACGCACGGATTTCAGATTTATCGGGAAGTTCTTATCGGGATTGTTTCTTTGAAATACTGTCCCTTAACGACCCGTGACACGGAAGGAACATTTTCCATGTACAGTAATGTTTTAACAAATAAATGAAAGTTTTGGCAAGAAAACACCGAAAACTACATAGTTGTATATTGCAGCATGAATGCATCATTGATATACACAAATATATGTAGTTTAAGTAATACAGCATTTTTCTCTAAAGATTAAAAAAAAACAAAAAAACATCCTCATTTAACTTTAGCTTTTGATTGGTGCATATTTACAATTTTTAGTGCATATTTGCATATTTTCAGTGCATATTTTCGTGATTTTTAGCGCATATTTGCATGCATATTTTGCCGTTTTTTAGTGCATATCGATCCGAAGTCTACTCATCACCATCTACAATCGATTCCAGGAATGTTCTGTTCCATCTGGTTGTTTTAATCAGGCCAACGCGAGCAACTTTTTGGTTGTCAATTAAGGTGTGCGGAACAAATCGAGCACAGACTTTTCGTTTCTTTAAATCCTTTCGTGAGTCATGTCTTTCGTCGTATTTAATTCGTCCGCCATCCATCTCAAGTCGAATTCGCATTGTGGGCGATCATTTCACGCACTTGTTCCACTAACTCATAGCGATTTTTGTGTTTCGGTCTGCCTGGCTTTGAGTTGTCTCCTGACCGATTGGTCAGAACTCACGACCGTCCCGGCCGAATCGCGTATACCACTCGAGCACACGTGTACGAGATAAATACTCATCACCATACACTTGTTTCATCATTTTTAATCTTTGTGTAAATATTTAGGCCTACCTAGCTTGAATCAAAATTTAATATTGACTCTTTGCTTCATCGTGTTTTTGTGACGAGGTGACACCAGATACACTCACTTTTTTTTGCTATAACTTGACTCTCCGTTAATCGGTTCTCATGATTGTGGTTTCGTTTTGTTGAGCAGATATCCAGCTTTCCCATGATATATTACGTCAATAGATGGAGCTAGTGGTTATCTGTAAGGAAAAAAAGTTCTGTTACTTTTCGGACATACTGTGTAGGTGACGGGTTAACATGACCATGGATGCTGAAAGCCAAGAAATCTAATTTCTAATCCTAATTCTATTTTCTTCATTCCACCATTATCATATATATATATATATATATATATATATATATATATATATATATATATATATATATATATATATATATATATATATATATATATATTGTACCGTGTTATGCAAAAATGAACTAAGCGCCAAACTTTGAAAATCCACGTAAATGCGACGATTGGCTCCTGATAAGCATTAGAACGTTTTGCACAATCAAAAAGAGAGGAAAACCAACACCTTTCAAAAAAAAAAAAAAAAAAAAAGAAACATAATTTCACTTTTGATTACGGCTACATTAATGCTGGACATCAATCTTTATACGTAATTTTCTTAAAAGTATGAAAGTGGCGCTTAGTTCCTTTTCGCAGGACACGGTACAATATATATATATATATATATATATATATATATATATATATATATATATATATTATCACTATTACTGTCTCTCTTAATACGAAGCATAACCATGGGACGTTAAACTTTTTTTTTAATGTAAAAAGTAATACAAACATTATTTTAATTCGACGCTAAATGCAAAACAGGAGAAACTGATAAAATGAAAGATCGGGTAGAATCTAATAAAAGAACTTATTTAAGTAAACCTTTATGTAAAATATTGCACTTCTACTTCTCTTTGTTAAGGCTCTGGAATATACGGTTCTGCTGTGTGCGTTTTACTTTCTCTACGAACATTAGTTTATGACTGAGTGTTTATAAATTTTTCCATCTATTCAATATACTGTCTGTATCAGTAAGAATTTTTGCGTCAATTTTCTTTAATACATAAGCGCGAGGTTAATGGCCTTTCTTAAATTCGTTGCTATCCTTATACAAGTCCCGAATGTTTTTGTTTTTACTATTATCTTCAAGTTCACTAATTTTAGCTTTCGAAAATCGGGTTTTCTTTGTTCTAAAAGTTTTGGAAGTTTCACGTCTGATGTCAATGGATTTTGTAGCAATCGCAGTTTTGCCTGTTTCCTCTTCTCTGCTAGTTTGGTGCATTCTCGGTCGAATCATGGTTTGTTCCTGAGGCATAACTGCAAATGGAAAAAAACAAAAGGGGAAAACCAGGAAAGAACGTATTAAAGATAGGAACAGGTACAGATTTTGAAGAAATGCATCCAAAAATGACGGTATGCAGTCAGAGTACGCTGTGATTGATTTTAGCTAAGTGATTCAGAAGCTCGACTAGATGTGCTGGTAATGTTGGTCAACTGTTAGTCGTATTACGTAGAAAGTGTAGTCAACCGTTGATTGTTCTTCTGTCCTCAGTGTCTCCGCTTATGTGTGGACGAATTGCGCCAAGGCGTATTGTATGCAGAATATGTAGTCCAGTATTCTATCTCGGTTTGCAACTGCAGAACACAAAGCTTTCCCCGTTGTTTGAGAGTTCTCGAACAAGACACTGAAGGAGTACTCTACACATGAGCTTGCTGATATTCATCTTGTTTACGGAGATACACACCAAAACAACAATGAATTACGGTGTTTGTATCAGAAATCCAACACATAGCTATACTCTTTCCAAGACTTGATGCTCGACTGCATAAATCTCTGCTACCCCGTATGTGGAATTGTGGAAAACTTTTTTCTGCACCATGTGAACAGTGGGATTTGAAAAGGACGTATTGGATGCAATACGGAACCGTCCTGGCACCAGCATACGTGCCATTGCTCGTTCGAAACAAACCCCCCATATCAATGCGTTCCGTGCCCTTCAGGAAAAGAGTTTGCACCCACACAAATTGCAGAAAGTTCGCTACATACTGTCCACGGACTTATCCTGGACATAGAATTCTGCCAGTGGTATGTGCAACAAACTATTGTCATTCCAGATTTCCCAACAACAGTTTTGTGGGCCGATGAGACAACGTTTACTAGAGTCAACATGTTCAATAGCCACAACAGCCACGTCTGGGATGTGGACAATGCTCATGTAACATTGTAAATAAACATCAACATAGGTTCGCAGTGAATATGTGGTGTAGCATAGTGGGGGACCAAATTATAGGCCCTAACATTTTGCTTGCTACTTCGTGTGGTGGACTTATCGTTTTTTCTATATATACCTGTTTTAAAGAATATTTGTGACCTCATACTTCTTAAACCACCCGACTAATGTCGATCAAATTTTCAACATAGATGAGGTTCGGGTCTGTTTTTTATCATTTCACTTTGACGGAACAACGTAGGAGAGAGGAATATATATATATATATATAAGTAAAATTTTGGTGAAATATATATGATTGAAAATAACCGATAGGGTCTATTACTACCGAATACATAGTTTTTGGGATCACTGAGATGAACAGTGACATTTCCGATGCCATCTAAATCCAAATTCAGACTCGCGACTTGGGAGAGGTGGATATATATATATATATATATATATATATATATATATATATATATATATATATATATATATATATATATATATATATATATATATAAATGATCGAAAATGACCGATATTAGTACCGAACATAGTTTTCGGGGTCACTGAGACGAACAATAACACTTCCGATGCCGTTTACGTAAATCCAAATTCACCTCTTTATGTCCAAAAATGAAATGTAATCTCTTCGTACAACAAACGATATTCTACTAGTTTATTATACTTCAAGTTGATTCACCTAATACAGTACAAGCAACTTAATAATAATAAGTATCTCTTTAATCAAAATAATCTGAATTGCACAGAAACCTCTTCGATATAAACGAATAGCTCAACTAACTAGCTCTATTTTGTAACTAACCAAACTAGGTACACCTTCCGGTACACCCACTATGTTACGACTTATCTAAATAAATGAGAACGACGGGCGATGTGTACATATCCTAGAGCCTTACTCATGTTAGTTACATAACTCACATTATATTCAAATCCACCTTCATTTAAATAGTTTCATACCAAAATTCGTACGAAACATTTTATTGTAATCCATCTCCTCTTACTGGTAAGCTGCACCTTCTATTCTATTTTCTATATATATTTTACTATATATTCTATTTTCTTTACGTATTTATTACGTTATGTAATTGCTGTTATTTGAACATATCTCTTACTTTGAAGTAAGAAGCTATCTAGTTATTGGCAGTTTCTGGCTTAATTTGTAGTTGAATATAGCGTTCTTATTGTTGCGGTCTATGACCTAGGTTTTTATTGTTATATCTTTTCATATTAATAGCATGAATAACGAATAGACACGGTACCAAAATCATTTTAGACCTAAAATTTTGCTGAGGTTATTAAAGTAATTTTGACTTTTGACGTTTAACTTTAAATTACTTCATATTATTCAGAAACATCTGGTGTAATTTGATATAAGAACTATAGGGATTCTGGTCTTACAAATGCTGCATATTATCTCTTAAATAGTAAACAATAATGGTAAATCAGAAATTTAGGAGAAATTGACTTTCAGATTTAAACAGCAACAGTGGCGGATCTACCCCAGGGATGGTTTGCGTATGCCCTCCAGTTTTATTTATTTATTTATTTATTTTTTGAGTGACAAAAATTATTTAATCTATTATTTATATATTTTTGAAAGTTTATAGTAAACTTGTGATATAGTACTTATTATAATTTGGGTTCTGGCTTGAACTCCAGTTTTTACCTTCAAGGCCCGTTACTGAACAGCAAATGGTTCTCCAATCTCTCAGTTGAGGTTGCGAATTCTGTAGTTTTCAAGTTCGTACTAGCTCCATTAATTCTTCTTGTTTGTTCTATATAGTTTTCGTTGTTTGGTTTTACTTAACTATCATATAAATTTAATGTTAAATTTTCAAACGTATTAATAGAATGTAATTCTATTTGTTGTTTGTGTATTCATTTACTTTCTTCTTGTTTTTAGGTTAATTTACTGGGTTCAATATTACATGTGTTCTTACGCTGAAAAAAACGAAGTCTAGGTTTAAGGAGAAAACGAGGATAATATTCTCTCTGTTGGGAACACGATGTCAAGACGATGGTGTCAATCGTAATATTGGGTGAAACACCCTTGTTTACTGTGGCGACGTACAGTACTTCAGTAAGTGAGAGTGGTGCTTACTGTTTTCACAGGATTAATTGGTGCTGTCACTTACTGTCTGACGTACGTCGACACAGGAAATAAGGGTGTTTCAGCCAGTATTGCGATTGACACCACCATCTTGCCATGGTGTTCCTAACAGAGAGCATATTATCCTCATTTGCTACTTAAACCTGGACTTATTTTTCTTTTCAGTGTGGTATCTTGTGTAAAATTAGTTGTATATACATAAATTCAATGGTTAAATTAAACAATTGATTACAACATTAATAATAAAAATAAACTTCTTAACATAATAACTAGAAAATCGTAGATAAACAGAAATGAAAATGAAATGAAATAATAAAATAAATTCTCATTTTAGATTGAATCAAATTATAATGCTTGTAATGGGCTGGTCAGAGGTCCAATACGTAGCTACTGTATTGTTGATACTGTATGATTAGGGCCTCAGAGAACAATCTGCTTAACTGATGATATCTATTTTTCATTTAACATACCACGTTTTATCAGTATGGATCCCAAACGACTTGTGGGATTGAGAAAAGACACTATTTTAGATTGAAAACCATCTATTTCCAAAAAAACTCTCCATTGTTTCCATTTCTTCCTATCTTTACTCACAATGGAGATGGCTATGACCCCGGACTTTTGATACACTCTGTACAACATACTTCTTTCGATTCAACTCGAAAGAAATTGTGCCAATAGTAGACCTACTGGCGGAAATATGTCGCTTGACTCATTCTGTATATTATATATTCAAGGGTGTCGGTACTACGTAGACACTATGTTGAATGCAAATTTTTCACAAATATTTGCCATGGAAATGGAGCAATTGAAACCAATAATCATGACGGAGAATATTTTGGTATATAGAGTTGGTGCTATTGCAAATTACAAGGAAACGAAGTTCATTGAAAATATCTTTCTAGCTACTCATGAAGGCCAACTGTGCAGGTACTTTTTATAAAATAATAATAATAATAATAATAATACTGTATGGTTTAACTCGTTTTATTATGTAACCCTATATTACAATACAATATACAATATAATAACGTACGTAGCTATTTGACAAGACAAAGAATCCCTTATTAAAAAAAAAAACAGAAACTTTGTCCTGTGCTATTTGGGAAAATCGTCATGGGAAGCGGGCATCTTAATTTACTTTCTTCAGTGTACAAGTTACGTGCGTGTACTGACCATTGTTAACAGATTGTAAGTTATATATTTCAGCATTTAGTATTGCACGAGAATACTTCTTTTCAGTGTGTAAAAAAAGTTAACCAACAATATATTGACTAACGGAAGTGAAGAGTTGTCATTGCATTTTTTTGTTCGTATTTTGTATTAGGGATGGGCGGAACCGGTTCCTGGTGGAACCGGTTTTCAGCTCTAAACGGATCCGGTTCTAGAAGATCCGGTCCCGGGACAGAAATTTTGGATCCAGGCCTGGAACCGGTTCTGAAAACCGGATCTCTTAGAACCATCCCTACGCTAAACCCGAGCTGCTAGCAGGCTGTGAACAGTGTGCTAGATGAAATGATGCAAGCGACAGGCGGCGACCGCTTGTCTCATTTGGCTAAACAAACTGGGTAACTGGCAAACTCATTGGTTAAACACCCACTGGTGGACCAAAATTTTTTTTCTGGGGGCATAAGCGCGTGGTCTTCTTTGCAGTTTTGAAGGTGAACTTTGTGCCTCCTTTACCCATCTTTGGGAGGTGTCGGATCCTGGTCTGGACCAAGTTCCTAAGATCCGGCTCTGAAACCGGGTTTCCGGATCCAGATCTGGAACCGGTTCTAAAAACCTGGATTTCCGATAACCGGTTGTGGCCATCCCTATTTTGTATGCGGATGAAGCAATACAACATAACCAACAAAAATAGAATATACCAATCTATAGGTCTCACTGAGCTAAACAAAATATCAATAATGTAAATCCTCATGCGTTGTTTTCGAGTAAATAAACAAAAACTATTTTTGAGACCTACAAATTGATGGTGCACGATAAAATCATGGGGGCCACAAATAATGAAATGCTAAAAAAAATGAAATGCTAAAATCCTGACTCGGCAGCATTTAGGGGCATGGGCCTATCAGTTGGTTTGTACAACTCATGCCTTTGGGGTGATGTGTGATCAGCACATCGAGTCTTCTTGCTGTTGTTGTTAGATTTTTATACCGGGCTCCGTTACATTTTTTATTTTTTATTTTGAACTGTTCTCCATTTGTCCTCGCGATGCTAGGTTGAATCCTTAATGTTAACAACATCTGGTGGGTACGAATGGTCACCCATCTTTCCTCTGGCCGGACTCGGTACTGCTTGACTTCATGATCTCCAGAAAAGGGACATTCTAATGCGGCTAGGACCTCGGCTAATAAATAATCAACAAATATATAAATTTGACTATACTTGTCAGCGAATGAAACCAATATTAACTCTATAAAGTCACATAAACCATGGTCAATTAACTTAAAATCATTCTAAACGTATTAGGATATAAGAGATATTTTTCAATTCTAACTGCACAAACATCATAATCATTTCCATGCAGTAAAGGATTTGGTAATTAAAAAAAAAAAAAAAAAAATCAGCATAATATTTTCACGAATCCTTATATTTGTATTAAATTTCGACTTTTTGTCTTAATTCTTGGTTTCTTGTCGATCTTTATACGTTTAGTTATATACAGGGTGCTGAAAAAGTCCTGGAACGGTCCAATATCTTGCGAATATAAAGATCTGCAAAACAAAAATAACACGTGTTAAATAGCTTTGGAAGAGCAATACAATGATACCAAACGCAATCCCCTATCCCACCCCCTTCGGAGATATGGGGGTAACTCTAAAATTTTGAATGGGAACCCCTATTTCTTATTGCATATTTGGATTCTCCAGAAAAAGTGACAGTCATTTGACCCAAAATTGAAAAGTGTCTTCGCAGATGGCGCTTGAATCGACACACAATAAAAGGCGGTGCAGTAAAACATTACGAAAATATTAATTATCAGTTCCGTGCTCTGTAGCCGTACGGTTAGCGTATTGGAGTACAGAGTCAGAGGTTCTGATTTCGATCTCTGTTCAAGGCAATCTTTTTTTCTTTTATTTCCCCAAATAAATTCCATACGTTTTAACTTCAATTAGTACTTTTCTGAAGTTACATAGAATACAAATTTCAATAATTGTTTTGCAAACTAGCTTTATGAAGTAGTAAATCTCCCAGATAGCAGAAACAGCTTGCCACAAGCATGATATAAGCTTGTCGTGACAAGGATATAAGCTTGTCCCAAGCTTGTTACGACAAGTCTGTAAGCGTATATCAAGGCTGATTCAAGCGACGAAGTTGACAGGCGACAAGCATATTGTAGGCTTATACTGTAAGATTGTTTCAAGCTTGTCAGCTCAAGCTTATTGCAAACTTGTTACATAAAGCATGCTACAGGCTTGTTACCTCAAGTTTATTTCAAACTTGATACGTAATGCTTGCTCCAGGCTTGTTACCTCAAGTCTATTTCAAACTTGATACATAATGCTTGCTACAGGCTTGTTACCTCAAGTTTATCTCAAACTTGGTACATAATGCTTGCTACAGGCTTGTTACCTCAAGTTTATTTCAAACTTGGTACATAATGCTTACTACAGGCTTGTTACCTCAAATTTATCTCAAACTTGGTACATAATGCTTGCTACAGGCTTGTTACCTCAAGTTTATCTCAAACTTGATACATAATGCTTGCTACAGGCTTGTTACCTCAAGTTTTCTCAAACTTGGTACATAATGCTTGCTACAGGATTGTCACCTCAAGCTTATTTCAAGCTGTCCACTTCAAGTTTAGCACATGCTTAATATGTCTCGTTTATTGCAAGCTTCTCAGTAAAGCTTGATACAAATTTATTTCTGCACGTGAGAAAATCATTCATCTGCTTGGCGACATGTATAATGTTTGATGTGAAGGTTAGTATAATGTTCAATGTATAAGTTACATAAATGATGGTGTGTATTCTTTTGCCATCTGAGGTGTTTAGATATTGCCATCACTTTATTGGCATTATTTTAAATATATATAGGGGAAACCATACCATACTTACTATTAATAGTAAACATAGTAGTAAGCTATGGTTTCTGCAATGTTTTTAAAAGAATGCCAATAAAGTGGTGGCAATATCCAAACACCCTCAGATGGCAAAAGAACACACACCATCATTTATGTAACTTACACACTGAACATTATACTAACCTTCACATCAAACATTATACATGACGCCAACCAGATGAATCATTTTCTCACGTGCAGAAACAAATCTGTATTAAGGTTGACACTACTGGGCCTCACATCAAACCTTATACAAAATGAAATCAACCTCATATAGACAATAATCCTGCAAAAATAAACGTAAAGGTGACGACGAAAGAACTGTTAAACCTACATAAGCAATGTTCTGAAAAAGAATAGTTGTGTTCGGTCAAAATGAAAGCAAAATAATGTATACTTTCACAATCTGTATTATGCTTCTTTCCTTCGTCCATTATGCGTCTTTGCAGCACGAGGTTCAGGTTTATTTCTGTTGAGTAACATTATTGAAATATCATGTTAAATTATAAATCCATGTCTCACACAACATTGGTGTTGAATATATACCCCATACTCCAGTCTATTGAGATTAGTATCTTATCTCAACATAGAAAGCAACACTTTTCCTGAGTTCCTTGGTGAATATACTATGCGACCTGGCAGATCAGCATCCAATTAGTTTACCATTAACCACAGTTTGATGTTGAAGCTGAGCGTCCCGTTTCAGCACGAAGTTTTACATGAGACACTGACCTGTAGAATCCGAACAGTAATGCGTTCAGTGTTTGTAAGGTCTTCCACTGGGAATCGACCACGACCCTAGGCGCACCAAAAACGTACACCACTAGACAAACGTCAAGGGCTAAGCAAACTTTTAAATTATCAGATTTCAGGAAAGAAAGAAATATAAATTAAATCCTAGAACCACTGCTACACAGGGTGCGAAATACTGAGGATGGCCATTCCCATACTTCAAAATTTTGGAAGAAAATTCATCCTCAATAATTTACTGGAGAGATAAGGTGACATCGACACTGTCAGAAGTATACAAACTATTTACAGTAAATCTGTGCAGTTAGTGGACAACCTAGTGGATAAGCATTATCCGTAACCTTACATATATCAATAATTTTGGATGTTCAATATATGAAATCTTCATTTCAAAACTTTCCAGTGCAATTTTTTTTACTTATTTATTTACTCCTATCTCTCCCCGATCATAACTGTTATGATTTCGCATCCTGCTGCTACATAATTGAAATAAATTATCCCTACATTCTACGCAATAACTGATATAAGGTTCCATGAAAACAATCAGCTTGTATTACAATGTTATTTATTGAACTTATTTACATATTTTGTATTATTTCTAACTTATTTCCTTAATTGGGTTCCTCAACTTCAACGGTGTGACCTTCCACTACAGGTTTTGAATTTCTTCGTTCTCTGCAAAATAACGATCATAAATACGTACTGAAAAACATGTAATTGATTGCACAGTTAAAAGAAAACATTCATATTGTTTACCTTATAAATACGCTCTCATTAAAATACATTATTATTCTTTGACGTAAGTGCCACACAAGGCAACAGAGTCTGGCACTCGTTTCTCAGATCTGGTGATCCATGGCTTGGAAGCACTCCAAATATGATCTCTATAGCATTACGGTAGAATTTTTTATAGTGAATTAATATTCCCTAATCGAGCTCACCTATTCAGATGTTAGATTTGTAGTGTGACACTTCTTATTCAAAGTGTCTTGACTATGTCAAATACAATATAATTCATCTTGCCATACTGAAAATTAATAAAGTAATTTTAAACACTACTATACACAAACATTACCCAAACACTCTTTCGGTTTAGCGGCATCCCTTATATTCTACATTTTACGTTTTACAGCCTTATTTGATTAAATTTTGACGATAACTCATAAGAAACACTTGAAAGGAGAGAATCGCGTTTGTTACAATTACAACATACTCTCCCACAGTCTGATATTAAGTCGTCTCGGGATCGCACGAATCTGTCTGGGTCATACAGGGTCAGGGATCTGACTACTTCGGGATCACGAGTCACGAAGTATGTTACTCGTTTCATCACTGGTACCACTGCATGGTATTTATTAACTTTACCTATTTCAATGTTCTAGTGCCAGTAAATTTTCAGTAAAGTTTTTTTTTTTTTAATTTCCTAGCTGAAAATGTGCATTGTTCTGTGAGAGCCTCAATTGAGATAAATCCAGAAAATGTCATATTGACTCACTCGGTACTGTTGTATAAGCACGGCGTTACGAAAAACAAACGAAGTAATCACTGATATAAGAAATCACTGAGAGATGGAAGAACAAATATTTACTTATTTCTGTAATTTTCTCTCCATGCCTTGTATGAAATGCAATCTGATCTCACGATTCACAGGAAAGATAGGTCATAAGTGTGTGAACCTATATACCTTGTATTCTTCACGGAGCAACATAAATGGCAGATGATGACCTACAAGGCGTTATCCTGCGTCACGTACAACAGAACGCATGGGAAAGTGTAGTTCGCAATTCACAGGAAAAGTGTAGAATTTACTAAAGTAGGCACCGTGTACACGGACAACTTCGTACCATTTTGCAACGAGTTTGGAACATACCTTAGAGGTTCAATGAAATATTTCTCTTTAAAAATAAAAAATAAAAAAGTTACTGGTGACTAACACGTAAAGAGGTGTTAAACAACAATTCACTGGAATTATTTGTGACAGTAAAACAAACGGATTTTAATCCTGAGCCTTACAGAAGAGGAATACATCTTTGCAACGTTTCATTCTTTCAAAACACAAGAATCACTGATAGGAAGACATGCATATTGCCTTCATCATACATATCAAATGAAGAAGAGATGACTCATTACCGTAAATGTAACACTAAGTTTATTTGACCCATATTCATGGAACGTCATGTCGGAGTCATTAGCGTCGTTTCACAATTCATTATAGAGAAGTAATAAATACTCCTGCGACCTATCGACCTAGTTCTTTATATCCCATCTTTGAAAGCAGATACATTTCTCAGTGTACATGGCACAAGGCAGGAAAATCACTTCATTTACTTCAATCCAGTCAAATTCTGAATGCATTTTAAGACCTATGTCTCCCTATTTATTTTCCTGTTAATTTGTTGTTGAGTGTTTACGCATACGCATACTTTGGCGTGCTCTATCCTATTGAAATATTTTTGTCTTTGGGGGGAAAAAACTACTCTTACTTTTTAAATTTTTTTTTATTACTGCCACTGCTGAATGAAGTCTTTATCTTGTGGATAAAACATTAACCTTTATTTCTTGTTCAATTTTAGTGTTAATTACTTCTTTTTCATACTGAATGAAGTCTTATCTTCCCGAAAACTCGGGAATGTCTTTGTAAGAGAGAAATGTGCATTTACTATTATTTTGTCTTTTAACAAAATTTTCTAACTGCTGAAGTATTTATCTTCTAGGAAAAAAATCTGTTTCTTGATTAGTTTTAATGTTATTTTACTTCTTTTCTATCTCCTGAATGAAACCGTATCTTCTGAGAAGGAAAAAAAACTACAATACCATCTGTATCTTAATTAATTATAGTACTTTATTGCTTGTTTCTATACTAAACGAAATAATCTTATCGTCTGGAAGATACTGCAATTGCATATTTCTCTATTACAATGGCATTGCAGAGTTTTCCAGAATGTAAGATGGTTTCATTTAGTATAGAAAAGAAGTAATTAACTCTAATCAATCAAGAAAGAGGGTGGTATTGTAGTTTTTCTCTCATGAGATGAGTTCGTTCAGTAGATAGAAAAGATGTAAAATAACACTAAAATTAGTCAAGAAAAAAATAGGTTAGTTGCTTTCTGTTTTTCATGCAGCAGGTAGGAAATGTTTTTAGAAGGCAAATATAACAGTAAGTGCCCATCTCTCTATTACTCTGACATCGCAGTTTTCAAAAAATGAAATTTCCTGCAGTATAGAAAACAAGTAATCAACACCAAAATTAATCAAGGAATAAAAGTTATTCTTTTAAAAAAAAGATTTCATTCAGCAGATAGGAGTAATCAAAAAATAAAATTAACAGAGGTACTTTCTTCCAAAAGACAAGAAAATAAAAATGTAAACAATAATGAATCTCGATTTTAGTTAAAATTTCCATCCTCCGAGGAAAGTAACAGGCAAGTTGCTAAATTATAAGGGATAATAAAATAATAAATACATACAAGGTAAACATTTCATCTCATTTCACTGTGTACTAATACATGAGTGCGTAAAAATAAACTCATCTCGCTATATAAAATACAAAGACCTAAGTGATTGAGTGACCGACAGATCTTTGCACAGGCCAAATCGCTTAAGATAGACAAGTTAAATATGGACAGTACATGGGATTTGTTACGTAGGATACCACTAAGGAAGGATTTTTGCAAACTCGACAGGAAGGGGAGGAAAATAGGTGTGGGACGTATTTTTAAAATATGACCATATCTCCGAATTCCTTAAGGTTACAGACTTGAAATTTGATATTCGGATGTCTCATTTCAAATAATTTGACATATTTAAGCGGTTTTTGATATTTTAGTACAAAGGAAAAAAAGAAAAAAAGGTGAGAAAGAAAAGGAGTGAGGATTACAATTATTATAAGATGTCGAAATCTCTGAATTTATGAAGGTTTGAAACATGAAATTTGGTATTTGCATATTATTTAAAATAAGTAGATAAGAATTTAAGCGCTTTTGAAATATGCCTCGGAGGTAAGAAAGGGGGGTGGAAAGAAAAATGGATGGGGATTATAATTATTATAGTAAAGTATTTAATCCCTTAAGGTGAGAGATTTGAAGTTCAGTATTTCCATTTCTCATTTAAAATACTTTGCCACGTGTTTCGGCCCTTTTTTTTTCTTTTTTGACATGCTAGTAAAAAGGGAAAGAAACGATGTGGAGAGGAGAAAAAAAAGGTGGGGATTACAATTATTCTAATAAAATGTCGATATCTCTAAATCTTTTAAGATTTGAAATATGGAAGTAACTTCTCATTTAAAATTATTACAAAAGCGTTTTATGATACATATCCTAAAAGGAAGAAAAAGGGAAGGATTACAATTATTATAATAAGATGTTCATATCTTGGGGTCCGGGAAAGTAAGAGGCATTGAAACGCTGTAAATCTCTTTTTCCTCCAAATCCACAGAATTCTATGCATATGATATTGATCTAGTGACCTATAGATGTGAGAAATGTAGTGAATACAAAACGTATATGTAGAGAAGAACGCGTCCATGGACTAAGTTGCAGATCCCTAGCTTATTTAGTGATGGTAAGAACTTTCCGATCTCTCTCGTGATTGTAAGGAAAATAGGTAAAACTATACTTACCTACGCAGTAGTCTAGGCTCCGCCTGCTGCAGCCAAACACCCAATACTTCCTTCACCGTTTCTTCTGTTGCGACGGTGTACATCTTACGAACAGCAGCTGAAAAGAAAGATAGAATTTCAAGCAAATAGTAGCGATTTTTATTCTTTAAAAAAAAACTGTCATTTGAAATAAATTTCCCTCTTAAATAGCTTTACGGAATTATGGTATGGTTTCTAAACATGGATACCTAGAGCTGAAACTAATTCCTATATTATTTTTCAAGTCACCTAAGCTAGGCCCCTATTTTGTGATTTTTATGTAAGGGTACTATAGAAAGTTATCTTCCACCACACTTTTGGTATATTATATAATGGAAAAGTTACATTTTTCGATACAAGTGTAATAAGACTTTCTTCCGGTGCCCTTAGTGGTGATATGGTTTTGAGTCAACGTTTCAAGTCACCTTAAATAACACTACAAATACACATTAGGTTTTGGCTACCTTCGTTGTCACGAAAAATTGAAAGATGAAGACGACAGAAAGACGAAAGTTTGACTATTCGCCGCCTTGAAAGCCTGCAACTTTTCTCTTTTTATACTGGAATTATGGTAACTTCGAAAGCTATGTTCTTCTAATGTTTTATCTGCGTTCCAGTGTTAGACAAAGAGCTCTGAAATTTTGCACCTTTAAAATATCGGCAGGGGAGACAGTTTGGCATACTATGTAATACTACCAGACTAACAGTGTTGCCAACCCAACAAAGTTATATTCGTGTGGTAGACAGTATCAAATTTACAGGTATACACGAAAAACCTGATGCAAAATTATACTTCACAGTAGTGATTCCTACACTGTACTTCAATTTAAATTCGTTGACACTATTGACTTTATTTAGCCCTGGAATCATTCCTACCTTGGAATTTTATTTGGTTTTAGATTTTCCGTACACCTTACAAATTCTTTTGAATGCTTTTCAAAGCAAAGATTTGTTTAAATATGTACTTTGCCAGTAAAGCTTTGTTTACAACATAGAGTGTTGGATCAGTTATTGAATTTCCTATACATTCTACACAGATGTTATATTCACCCAGTAAGGGTGAACACATTTACATATTTTACTACTCGACAGTAAAAGAATCCTCAAGTACTCAAAGCATACTTTATTCATGAAGAATTACTTCTGATTGCTTGGGACATACTAATATGAGAACACACGTCCAGTACGAGAGAAGTAAGACTTAATAATTAGCAAACTGGAATTTTGTATGGTTACTAGCATAAATAAATAAATGAAGTTAAATATTTCAGTACAACTTTTCAAATCAACTTACTGTTGATCTTATTGTACATTTGGTTGGACCCAAAGGTGTGCTTTTTTGCTTCATGATCCTTGGTTTCCTGCCAGAGTAGGAGAATTCCATTGCGAGTTTGTCGCACAAAGTTCTTCTTATTGCATTGTGAGCGAAACCTTTTAAAATCCTTACCACCAATTGACAGTAATACTTTTACCTGAAAGAAAGGAAAGTATTTATATCTAATGCATGCTGAAATCAAAAAGAAAAACAATATATATAAGGGTCCGTATTGTTATGTTTTTCTACCAGTGGAAAAAAAAAACAAAGCATGAATGAAACTAGATTAATTTTTAGATACCGTAATGTGAAGTGTGAAAAAAAAAAGGCGTGGGGTTCTGAGTTTCACGGAAGGCCGTATCAAATGGGCTACGTGACTAACAAAAACTGTTTGCCTGGGATTTATTTGGTAACTTTCAGCTTTATATCGGAATAGCGGTTATTTAAAAGGACCATTGTCCGTTTGAATTAGAAAAAAATACTATATATATATATATATATATATATATATATATATATATATATATATATATATATATATATGTGTGTGTGTGTGTGTGTGTGTTTGTATGTATATGGAAATTACATACACTTCCAAAAGTAACAAGTAACAGTGGGTTAATCAGTGCTGCCAACAAGTGTCAGAAAATAGCTAAATGACGCACAAAAACTAGCTAAAAATGGCTCAACTTACCTTAACTTATAGGTAACAGAATTTAGGAATAAAGAAATTAAATATTTGGTACTTTAAGTCTACTAGTTTACAAAGATGTTCTAATATTATTTATCTTTTGATATCCTCAAATCAAACAGTTTCACAATACAATTTGTCCCTTCATTGACTAGAAGTAATAAAATCTCTTGAATTATTTTCAACTTCTAATGCTGGGTATGGCTTGATAACACTATTGATCTATCACAAAAATATATACATGCACATGCACGCATCTCAACAAGAAAAACTCCACCCAAACTAAAAATACACTAGAAACTAATCAAACAAAGTGACTATGGAGAAACCAGATCCAGGAATCCCAATTTACCGTGACGGATAGGTGAGACTGATAAAAGATATCTAATTTACTGTGACAATGTAAGTGTTGTTGTAAACAAAAGAATTTAAAAAATACCAAGATAAACCACTTTTTTTAGGTTTTTCATATTTTCTAAAAAAAAATTGACTGCAAAAGATTTAATTGCCGCCTAAATGACTATATTAGCAAGTATGAATGGAAAGTTGACCAAAATTATAGTCCATAGCTAATGCACATGATAATGGCTAAATTGGCAAAAATGGAGTTGATGCTAACATTTAGTCAAAAGAGAGATGTTCCAAAAAGACGTAAATTAAAAGATATAACAAAGATTTGAAACCTGCTTCATAACTTGTACAGGTTTGATAGGATACTTACATATTTCTTTCCGAAGTTAGGTTCTTCAAGCTTTCTCTCAAATGTTTGAAAATCATTCAACGTTCGCAGAGGCAGAAGGCCAAGAAGTTCGATTCTTCGTTTATGGACTCTGCTTTCACACTCACACCATTACTTAGAAGTGTGTCGACCTTCTTCTCGACGGAAGATACTCTTTCACTAAGGTCAGCTAAAGTAGATTGCATTTGGCCAAATACCATTCTGATATCTGCAATAAATTTTAGGAAATATTGTTTTGAAGGTGTTAATATAACTAGAAAATATATTATTTCACAAACCATTGAAACAATTAAATGTACATTCATGTTCAAAATGATTGTCGCATATCTATAACTGTCTTCTTGTGGAAAATTTTATAGGGAAAGAATTATAAGCACGTAAATTAGAATGAGTAAAACAAATGGACAAGAAAGTTTTATTTTCGTTTTATTGTTCTTATTTACTGCTCTTTTGACATGAAATTTGCCACATACATGTCTTTGCCGATTATGCACATATCAACATTATAAGAAATACAGGGCGAATTCGTTATCAAATTTTATTCCTACAACAACATATTTATAGACATGCGACAATAATTTTGGACATGGGTGTACGTTTGTGGTGGACAAACACCGTGTGCGTAGATTTTCTCAGGGTTCTACCGTTCCCCTCCACTTTCTTCAATCCATTATTTAATTCATTCTCATCATCACCGTCTCCTTTAGGCTGCCCCACATAACCGTGGGACAAAACTCAAAGATTTTATTTAAATATGAGTTCGCTGTTCATTTAATCAGAAATCTTGGGGGGAAAAGTGGGGAACAATTAGGAAGACGTGTGTAGAAGACCACTATGTTGCAGAATTATGACCAGGTCATTAGAGTATGACGTCATTCATCAGCACTGCGGAAGGAAAGGGTTGATTGCTCAGAGGTAGAACGTTGCCTTTTGGTGCGACGGATCTTTGGTTCAATCTCCGGCTTTATGAGTTTATGATGGACAATATCATATTCGTGAGGGTTTTCCCGTTCTCATGCCACTAATTCCTTCATAATCATTCACTATCATTAGTCATCCGTGTATCTTAACATTAACCCTAGGAAGACTAAACTATAATTGGTCACGTGAAAGACTAAGGGGGGTCAATTTTGCTCGTGGTTGTAAATTCCAATTTTAACCCTACTAATGTATTTTAAAGTTATTTAATGACTGCTACTAATAAATGTGAGTTGTAAAATTATTTTAAGACTTGTGAAATTTTATTTTAATAGGAAATATTACAAGTCCCAATACAGACTACTACCGCATTTGGTTAGCAGACATGAAGTAGCTTGAAATACATTAGCCTGTGTAGACAAGTTACTATACTAAACCTGAGAGTATTACGTTTGCTCAATGTATAAAAGTAGATTATGTTAATTTAGTCATCCATTCAAAGAATAGATAAGTTTACACGATCCTTTCAAAGTAAAACTGTACTCCTCTTAACATTTCTATGCTGCTAAAAAAAATGTACTTAGTCTCCTGCGCTAAAAAAAAAAAAAAAAAAAAAAAAATACCACAATAATGTGCTTTCTAATAAAACTAAATTTAAGTTTAGATTACAGAAGAAAATACAAAAAAATTCAAACGTTGTAAAATTTATTTGTTCGGGCAAAGAGAAAAAGAAAGTGCGGGCAAATTTGACCCACCTTCGTCTTTCTATGGTTAAGGACATAACAGCGGGGTTATGAAGAACGGGACCTACAGCTTAAAGTGAGATCCGAACCACTACTCAGTTTGCACTCGAGAGATAATGTTCTTCATTTGAACTCGAAACCAGAATCCCTTGATAACAAAAGCGATAAATCCACAGACCCATCATCCACGGAGGTCAACTGATAGAAATACGTTGCAGTGATCTTGCATACTTGTGAATATTTTAGGAGCCACTTAAGAACCAAAAGGGAAAGAACTGCAAAATTGAATCACTCTATAGTTATACACATTAAATCAATGGACAATTTTAAAAGACTATATAGTACAGAAGATCTAATTTAGTCAGTCAGAAATATAAGCTTAATTTAATTTGCTAATCAATACAGGAAGTGACTAATAGTTCTGGACAATTCATATTATCTTTCTAAATAAAACTTTTTATTATTATTATTATTAACAACAGTCAAACCTAATGGAAATCTCGTGTTTCGTCGATCTACTTTCCAATGTTATAAATTTAGACACTTAATCAGCTTCTGTGGAAAAGTTTTGTTGACCGTCCGCTAGTGTGGCAGCGCACTACAGGCATTTCGGCGGGAACTCCACACTTGATAAAATAAAATCACAATTAAAGAGACAAGTTAAAAAAGTATTTTTCACGAATCCAACCCCCACTCAACTTGTGGACTATCATGCCTCCGACAAGGAAAATTCAAGCTTAACCAATGCTGAAGGAGTAGACTGCTGAATAATTTATGATGTAATGGCAAATCATTTGCAGAACTAGTTGACTTATGACCTCTAGTTTGAGCGAGTTGCGTTCATTTCTCGAGGTTGCGACCCTGTTCAATCGAATCATCAGCCTCAAATTACCTTTACTCTTAAAAAAAGGGGGCAACGGTTACTCCACTTTAATCTAAGGTAAACGTATTTAAACAAACAAAACTGGTATAAAGCAAACATTCCGGTTTAAGTGAAAAAAAGTTTAAAAAAATACGGTTTTGGCCAATCCTGAAAAATAGCGTTATTTCTTTATTACATCCGTTCAGATTGCAAATATTTTTCTGAGATTTTAGATCCAAACTTCATTCACCTGGTAGAAAAAAAAAGTAAACAAAAGCACTAAAATCAATTAAGAGACAGAAGTTACTGTTTTTAGAGGATAAAAAGATAAAAATGTAAGCAACGAAAAACCTAGTTTTCTTCAAACTTACACCCTCGACTTCTTACCTAACAAACTTCAAACTAATATGCCAACTTATTTTCGCGTAATAATCCATTTTGAATTATTATTAATATCTAATAAGTAATTTTTCGAAATTCATCGTTCTTTTACCGTAAACCCAAAAGTCCATACCGGATCGAACCTTTCCTTGCTCTTATTGTAAAGCGATGAAATGAGTGATATCACTTAATCTAAGATTGATGAAGTATACCTTAGAATAAGTAATTGTTACTAAATAAAGTCGGACATAAGTATTTATATTCTTCAATTTTGCCCCCAACCTCCGAATAAATATGGAAGAACATAAGGAACGAAAGATAAGCATGATGCATTCTAAAATGAGTGAAATGTCCAGGCTTGCTTGCTGCATTTAAATATCATCCGTACCGATTCTTGGGGAAGCCACATCAGTTAAAATTTTTAGTGTATCGGTGAAAGCTAAAACAAGAAAGCTTAGGCAATGTATTAATTCAAAGCAGTTTTCTCCTCGATTGTAGAGATAAAACGTAATTTTCATTACTTTAGCGGACGGCTCTCCAAATTTAAATCGATTTTGTTGATTTTTTCACTAGATTTGAGGCACTACTTTACAAACACTTCACGAACCACAGCTGAGCTAGCGGAGGGGATTAGAAGCCCCGTAGGACTCGTTTTTTCCACTTATCTTTTAAGTTACACACGATTGGCATTGCAGCCATTGTAGACTGTCATTTTCCAAAACTTAACATACAAATACTGTCATTTCGTTCCTTGCTTGTATTCAACCGCTTTCCGCGGTAGGCAGACGAATACAAGCAAGGAATGAGATGGCAGTAAGTACATATGAAGCTTTGGAAAATGACCGTCTGAAATGGTTGCAATGCCAAACGCGTGTAACTTAAAAAAGAGGGGGGGGAAAACGAGCCCTGCGGGGCATCTATTCCCCTTCGTTCGCTCAGCTATGCTACGTAAAGTGTTATGTAACGGCATATTTTTTGAACTGGGGGTGGCAATATTTTGCTTAAATTTTGTACTTTCTTGGTATATATTTTGTATTTTTTTTTATGGTTTAGGTAGGTTAAGTTAGTTTGGGTTAGTTTAGGTTAGGCTGGGTTAAGATACTTGGGCATTACTCGAGCAGATGGTTCTACCAAATGTTCACACATTGCATTTCCCGGTTCCTTTTTGTAGAATATCCACTAAATGAGAAGCTAGTGCATAAACCACGAACCAACTTGTGCTAGGTGGCCACAAAAAAGCACGAATGCCATCTAACCGAGTCAGGGCAGGAGTGTAGCTGGGAGTCCCGAGCGGAGCGAGGGGATGCGTGCGTAGAGAGCAGGCGTGTCAGCGACGGAGGACATGCACATAAACGAGGAAAGTGGAAAAATACATAAAATATCCGCAATAATTTTTACATGGTGATTTTACCTGAATTCGTACTTTCTTCCTATATTTTCTGTTTTTGATGATTTAGGTTAGGTTTGGTTAGTTATGTTAGTAATTACGGTTACGTAACACCAACTCATTTCTCCTGTAAACACGGTGGTTTTACCTGATTTTGGCCCCCAAGTTCCAAAATTCTCTATATGTAACAGTATTATCTCAAATCTAGTGAAAAATGACCATAAAATCGATATAAATATGGTACAGCCGTCTGCTAAAGCAATGCCTTAACAGTTATCAAGTATTCCACCTATAAATTTTTAATATGATAAAGCCGTCTGCTGAAGTTAACGCTCTAATTTTTGTACTGATATTCAGGGGTGCCCGAGGAAAATTTTCTAGGGAGGGGCCCATCTCCATGGTTGCTATATTACGCCTGGTATTTAATATATATGATTTCCTATATTACGTATACATTTTAGTAAGCCAAAGGGGGCCCGAACCCCACCCCCCTCCCCTTCGGGCGCCTATCCTGATGCTAATTGTCAAGAGCCATCACTGACTTTAAAGAATCCAATGGCTAAATATGGTATACATTATACGGATGAACACACTTAAAAAAAGAAAACAACATAAAAGGTATAAACATAAAATTCCATCCATATTTGAAAAGTAATACTATCCTAAAAGCGCTCAGCGCACTAGTCTAAAATAAAAATCACCTTTTTATTTTTTAACTAAAACTAAAGTAGGGCTTACTATTACATTTCATACACATGGCTTACCTTTGTTTACCTTTTGGAAGAAATCAAGCGCCAAATCTCAGACTACTCACCAATCCTACAGATGGCTCCATTTGCTAAACAATCGACAAACGTCAAGCGTTTTGAATCAAGCTTGAAATAGGCTTAGTAGAAAGTTGATAAATTCAAGCTTCTTTTCAAGTTAAAAACAAGCTAAAATAAACGTTGATTGTCGCTTGTCGCATTCAAGCTTCTTTTCAAGTTAAAAACAAGCTAAAATAAACGTTGATTGTCGCTTGTCGCATCAACTGTACATTGCTAAGCCAAAATCAAGGGAAAGCGACCCTTGATTTAAGCTTACATGCTATCTGGGTCTTAGTAATAGAGTTATTAGGGATACTTACAACAAAAACAAACCATTTTTGTCGCCATTTGTATTAATAAATACGGACAAACACATTATTTCTACCGAAGTTAAAATGTATGAATTCATTATATGGGTATAAAAAAATCACACAAAAATGTTGCTCTTCTCGGAAATCGAACTCACGAGCCCTGACTACGTAGTCCAGTACGCTTATCGTACGGCCACAGAGTACGATACTGAAATGCCACATTTTCATAACGTTTTGCCGACCCCTTTTTTGTGTGTCGATTCAAGTGCCATACGTGAAGACATTGTTTTCAATTTTGGGTCAAATCACTGTCATTTTTTCTAGAGAATCCAATGTGCTATAAAAAAATGGGGGTTTACATTTAAAATTTTAAAGGTACTCCCTATACCCCCGAAGGTGGTGGGGAGAGCGGGTTGCGTTTGGTATAATTGGATGTCTTTTTCAAAACTATTTAACACTGTTATTTTTGTTACGCTGATCTGTATATTTCGCCAGATATTGGGCCGTTCCGGGACTTTTTCCGCAGGGGTTTGGTTTGAAAAACTCTCTTAAACGTAACGGAGCTTGCGTGTCCGTCCTTCCGTCCGGGAGACAAAAATTCTCAAGAACCACTTGATCAATCATCACAAATTTGGTGAGAATGTAGAACTTCAATAGTAGAAATCGAGTTCATTTTTAGAGCTGATATTAAGCCCAGAAATGGTAAAAACAATTTCCGGTTTTAATGTTCACCACTATAGATCAAACACAATGATAGGGAGAGAGATGCGGCTTTTTGGAATCTATTAAGCGTCCCAAGACACATTAGATCTCCAAAAACGCCGATTTTTCTGTAACTTGGGGGGGGGGGGATTCAGATGCAGAAGGCATATATCAGGATTTGAAGACAAGTTGAATCCAAATTATGCCAAATATTGTATATTCATAAATACAATCCGTAAGGGGGGGGGACATGAGCTTAAGGGAGCCGGGCCTCCAGGATCAGTGATACTGCTTAACCCTCTACTAAAACCGAAAATGGTAGATATCCACTAATACTTTTTGTTTCAATATTAATTTGTTTAGTGTAAAAACGATAATAAATAGCTAGAAACGTTATTTCTGGAATCGATTTAGCGTTCTAAGAATACGTACCATCTTCTCTATTAACCCTACCCTATGTTCAAACCGGAAGTAGAAGACATCAACCACTTCCTGTTTTAATGTTGATTATGGAATGTTCGTCATACAATACAAATCATGTTAGTGAGAAGCTACTTTTTGAAATCAATTAAGCGTCCCAAGAATCTATTCTATGTCCATTCTAATCTTTTTATTATAACCATAAGTGGCAGAAATAAACCACTTCCAGTTTTAACGTTGATCACAATAGAATAGAAACCGTAATAAAAAGCAAGAAGATTAAAAGTATATTTCTTATTTACTTTCCATTTTAAACAGGTACGTTTTCATCGTTATTTTTATCGCTGGAGTATGAACTAATATGTATTTGCCTTTCATTTTTACAAACGAAGTAAGCACAGACATAAATAGTCCATTAAATTTTTATTTTTTTCCTGTCCAATGTTATTTCAACTATTTACAAATTCAGTTGTGCATAACTCGAGAACACAAAACTTACAGAACGTAACATTTCATATGTTAATAAATATATATGCACTGTAGGTCTACAAGCATGTCAAGTAGGGCGTGTCATTTTTGAGGGTGAAATATACTTTTTGCAATTTTTCATAATGAGGGGTCTTAAAAGTATGTTTTTAGGTATGAGAAATTCAAATCCGTCCTTAGTTTTGTGATTAAAGAAATTCTAGCTAGGTAAATCAAGATTTGAATATAGCACAAGAGCAGATTTCGGAATTTCATACTAAAATACTTTCGAAAATGCTATACAATAAATTATTTTTCCGTATGAAACATTTTATTAATCATCAAACATATTAATAAAGCTAGAGGTACAGTAAGAAAGAGTATATAACCAATACTTTGAGAAAACACTCAATAAAATTTCTGCATACATAGACGTACGTATTGAAATACTGTATTTAGACTTTATATTATTGCATTACAGTTACTAAGAACAGAAAGCATTATTTTGATTACGTACTATTATACTTTATAATTGTTTTAGTAAAAATATGTAACATTCTCCATGTTTGAAGTGTGTAGCTTCTGTTACAAATCTTGAGAAACACATTTTTCATTGATTTTAAAAATACCTTACTCAACCACATTTACAAACTACTAATTTTCATTATAATAAATTCTTTTGTAACTACTGCATCATACAGTTCATACACTTCTTACTTACTACTATAGTATTACTATATATATATATGCTACATTTGTGTTACATTTTGTGATAAAGCTGTCCTTGTTTTACTTAATGCAAATGTATTCAAGTAACAGCAACAAGTAAGCAATACTATTAACGCACGAGTCATTCACAAAACAAGTTCCATTATGTCCTGTTTTGATTCATTTTCGAACATCATCTGGGAACTTTCCTCTTGAACTATCATGTACCCCTCACGTTTCTCATGCGTATAGACTTTTTGCTGCTGTCTCTGTAACTTGCTTCACACACCTTTCTCTAGATTGAGCGTGATATGGCCACTGTGGTACTTTCTTCGGAACGACTACAAATTTCTTTACCACTACTGTTGAAAGTTTGCATGTCAAGGGAGGTTCATAAACACCTTTAGACCAGTCGATCATCTCTAGCACGAACGAGGCATTGGGGTCGATAGCAGGTATTTTACTCAGACGTACAGAGAGATTTCCTTGTACTGCCTCACTTCTCAAGTTAAGTATCTTTTGAAGTACAGCATCCACAACAATCTTCTTCTGCATATTAAGTCACTGCAGTTGAAACAAGATGTGGCGTCGCCCTTTTTCCCAGCAATGCTTGACTTTGATGTTGAACCAGCAGGGTAATAGACACTAACAATGTATCTCACTATCCGCCTAAGATTTATGAGATACTTGACGTTAAGTTCATGTTTAAAAAGCCACAAACGACGCAGTCTATTTGCTGTAGTCAACCATCTTGAATGACTGACTGGACCAATTTCAAGAAGCGTCAGATCCCATGGAGGTTTTCCGGTGAGAATGGCCTGTGTAATCTGATAGCCGTATGCCTGATCTGTAGATAAATCTTTTACGATATTTTCACTCAGCGCAATAAGAGGCTTTCCAAGTGGGAGTTTTTGCTATGAAGGATCGATTTCAAGTCCAGTAACTCCGTCTAGCATACCTTCAATAGTACCTTTCCCCTGATTGCTAGTCAAAATTATACCATCCAGTGTTGTGATTAAGGCGGCAGACTACTAAATATTTTTGAAAAACTAATAATTTTTCTTTTGCCTGTTTTTCGTAAGTGGAAAGAGGTAATAAAATGTAACTTACTACAATAATAGATAATGTCCGAAAACCCCTATATACCGAGTTTCATCCAAATCGGTTAAAATTGTCATAGAAAGGGCGTATGCCACATAAACTATAGGACCCAGGTAAAAATAAGTATGATATTCGTACTCAGCATGGTCGAAAACCCCCATATGCCGAGTTTCATCCAAATCGGTTCAAAGAGCGTATCGAATCGCTATGTTATTCATTGTCTTAAAATAGGGGTTGAAAAAAAAATCTTATGTAATTTCTGCTATGGTAAAATAGGGGTTGGAAAAGTAATCATAAAAGGGAATGAATACACCCCTAAAATGGAGGTTGTTGTGTTTATTATCTGCTCTGCTATGTGTTCATAGTCTTAGTGTAATTTCTGCTATGTTAAAATAGGGGTTGAAAAATAAGCCATGTTCTTTTATTAGCTGTGCTATGTATTATCTGTTCTGCTGTGTGTTCATAGTCTCAGTATGTTAAAATAGGGGTTGGAAAATATGCTCATAAAAGGGAATGAATACATCCCCTAAAATGGAGGTTGTTGTGTGTTACGTAGTGTTGATAGTCTCATGTTCAAATAGGGGTTGGAAAACGAGTTCACCCCTGTTATGTTTCGTAGTCTCTGTCTGATGCGCTATGTTCAAATAGGGGTTGGAAAAGGGAACGAGTTCACCCCTGTTATGTTTCATGTTCGTTATGTTCACCCCTGTTATGTTTCGTAGTCTCTGTCTGATGCGCTATGTTCAATTAAGGGTTGAAAAAGTAATCTTAAAAGAGAATGAGTACACCCTTTAAAATGGACTATGTTTAATCTTCGCTATATTTCTGCTATGTTAAAATAAGGGTTGGAAAATATGCTCATAAAAGAGAATGAATACACCCTTGTGTGTTACGTATTCTTATGTATTATCTGTTCTGTTGTGTGTTACGTAGTGTTATGTGTTACCTTCTCTTCTATGTGTTCGTAATCTTATGTGTTATCTCCTATGTTAAAATAGGGGTTGAAAAATATGCTCATAAAAGAGAACGAGTACACCCTTGTTATGTTATGTACTCTTATGTGTTATCTAATCTGCTGTGTGTTACGTACTCTTATGTGTTATCTTCTCTTCTATGTGTTCGTAATCTTATGTGTTATCTCCTATGTTAAAATAGGGGTTGAAAACGAGTACACCCTTGTTATGTTATGTGTTCGTACCCCTTTGCTATGTTCATTGTCTGCTATGTTGAAAAAGTGCTCATAAAAGAGAACGAGTCTTATGTGTTATCTGCTCTTCTGTTATGTGTTCGTAGGGGTTGAAAAATATGCTCATAAAAGGGAACGAGTTCACCCCCTAAAATGTGCTCATAAAAGAGAACGAGTACACCCCCTAAAAAGTGCTCATAAAAGGGAATAAATTCACCCCTAAAATGGAGGTCGTAAAAGACCATGGGCTCACGGTGTACGGTGGTCAATTTCTCAGGGGCTTGTGAGTTGTTCTAGTATGAGCTAGGTTGGCCCAGATCGATCCATTTTCTACTACTTAAATAACACATTGTAAACCTAAAAGCCAGCGATGTTACAAACTGAATTTTATTAAATATCAATCGTGTAATAATAATGAGTAGCTGACAATGTCATTACTTAGTACTTTCTTAAGCATTCTAAAATTAAAAGCTTCAGTTTTCCATAAACTACACAAGTTTAGGTGCTCACATTTGTACTTTCCTCCAGAGCAGAGGTCTTCGTCCACGGACTACAGTGGATCAGCAAAACTGTTAGCTGTAGTCCGATCCTTTTCAAAAAGTGAGTACTTACCATAAAATCCGAATTAAATAGTTCGAATATATATTGTACGTTAATTTTCAGAAATTACTGTTTTTTTTCTTAGAAATATGCAATGCACTTACAAGAAAATCCAGCATGTTTATTCAGGAAATTGTAATTTTACACCATTTCATATTAGTGATTTATAAAGGTAACCAAGAAAGTTTTTGTCGCTTTTTATGGAGGTCTGTGTTCAATTGGCCCTCACGCCGTGAGTTGAATACGAATGGAGATAAGCCGAAGGTCAGTTGTTGGTGTTGGTATGTCCAATATATTACATGGTTATGGCAGTTCAGGTACACCGTGAACTTGCGTAAGAACAGAGTGAACATGGGACCTCCACAGAGCACCATAACGGCCTGTATGATGTACGAGTTCAAATTGGGGTCAAACGCCGCTGCACTATAGCGAAAGATATGCCCGGCCTTTGATGAGGGTGTCGTGACTACCCAGACAGTCCAGCGATGGTTTAACAACTTTAAGGACGGTGACGAAACACACGAAGACGCACCACGTGCCGGAAGACCAACACATGTACAAAATGAAGATCTTCAGGCAGCAAATGGGGCGAACTGTGGCCAGGCATGTAAGGAACTGGGACTACAATTCAGTGTGAATGCAGAAACCATCCGGCAGCACCTCCTTCAACTTGGGAAGCATACAAGTTGGGTTTATGGGTTTCACATGATTTGACTCTGGGCCAGAAGGCAATGCGAGCGGACACCTGTGTTTCTTTGCTGTCTCGTCTGATGAAGGAGCCATTTCTGGACAGGGTGATGACATGTCATGAGAAGTGGGTCCTGTACGAAGCTCTACAGCGCCGTCATCATTGGTTAGCATCCCATAAACCGGTTCCAAAACAGCTTAAACCAGCACTGCACCAGAAGAATGTCCTCCTGTGTGTTTGGTGGACTGCTCGCGGCATCGTACATCGGAAACTGCTACCAGCTGGGCAAAGTATCAATGCAACTATGTACTGTCAGCAGTTGAGCCGTGTTCAAGAAAAACTAAAAAATCTGGAGCCAGTGCTTCTGAACCCTCCTGTTACAGGTTAACGCTAAGTCCCACGTGGCTAGGATGACCCGAGACAGCATTTTACACCTTGGATGGGAAACACTATTACATCCGCCATACTCCCTGGACATTCTACCGTCCGATTTTCACCTGTTCCATTCTTTGGACAATCACTTAGAGGATGCCAGTTCAAATCCCTAGTAGAGATACAAAGTGTACTTGTTACCTTCTTCGCTTCACGGTGCACCACGTTCTACCGCGATGGAATCTATGGTCTTCCAGAAAACATTGGCAGGAGATCGTCGATGCTGATGGGGACTATTTTTGATCTTCCAGGTACTTAGGTGACATATGGATGTCCGAAGGTGGTGGTTGAAAAAGTGACAGAACTTTCTTGGTTAACTTTATACAAAAATGCCATGTTACACTCTTTTTCACCGGATTTCTATGTCAAACTACTTCCTGTGACTATAACAAAAAGTGGCCAAAGAAAGAGTCCATTATGGGAACTCATGGTTGCTAGTAGTATGCTGAAAACATGCAACGCATAGCTCCTCCGTAGGTATATGTTCATGGTACATAAATAATACACAACAATTAAAGACATTAAAGACAGATAATTAGACTGTTCTTGCAATATTGCAAACATTGCGTTAGTTTTTGTATGCTGCTTATAACATACTTGTTGACGAAATGGAATTGGCTAAAATCCAAGTCTCTTGTTTACTTTAACGTATCTTTTATTGAATGTATATAGCTCAAATATTTAGAAGGAAATTTGATTGATAGATATATACATATTAATTTTTTGCTATGAAACCTAGAATTTTTTTTAGAATTCAAGTTAAATATTTGTATCGCATTTTGCAAACAGATTGCCACGCTTATTTTGAAATTTACTCACGAAATATCTTACAGGATAGTAGCTTAGTAATCCGTGAGCGTCATTGAAATGTGAATGTGGCCCACGTTGTCTGCTGGATTGAAGACCCTTGCTCTAGAGTGCTTACGTATCATTCCATTTCACACAGTTTTTGTCGAAGGATCTCTCTCATACATTGTATCAATTCCTTCCACTACGTAGACTCACAAGTACTCTAACAGAGACGCTTCAATGTTCGTGAGATTCACCTAGATAAACTTAAGGTGAAAGGATGTTTCGATCTACTTCATTCGATCTCTCAAGTTCCACTCAACAGAGAGGGGGACACAGGATCCAGGACAGGAGATACGCAATGCATTAGTTTAAAGGTGCGCCAATTATTTAAGTTTGCAACAGCAGCGATGGCACCAGACCATGGACTCTGGACTTAGCATGGTTAAGGAAAAACTGATGTAAGTACTTAGTATGGTTAAAGAGAAACAGCTGTAAGTACTCAGCATGGTTAACTGAACACAACTGTGAGTATTCAGCATGGTTAAAGAGAAGGGCTCTAAATACTCAGCATGATTAAGGAAAGCAACTGTAAGAACTCAACATACTTAAGGGGAAACAACTGTAAGTACTCAGCATACTTAAGGGGAAATAGCTGTAAATATTCAACATAGTTAAGGGAAAACAGGTGTAGTAGTCAGCATTATTATGGGAAAGCAGATAAAAGTACTCGGCATGGTTAAGAGGAAACAGCTGTAACTACCCAGTATGGTCAAGGGGAAACAGCTGTTAGTACTTAACATGATTTCAGGGAAACAGATGTAAGTGCTATCTTTATGAACAAGTATTTTATCTAAAATGACAGCTGTGTTCACTAAGCTGACAAGATCTGATTGCACATTGTTTGATTTTTACCCCGAAAAGCACTCATTCCGTTCACAGAGTTACTTTCCTCAGTCAAGGTGCTCTCTGTTCTATCTAAAGTGTTTTGTTATATCCTTTTATTTCTTCTCCTAGCTCTACTCTTTCTTATGTTTGTAAGTTGCAATCCCTTCTTGAAAGGTAAAAGAAAAAGTATTCTGTGACACAAATTCTAAACACTGTTCACAAAGACAATTAATGTGATTCCTTAATTTCTACTAAAGATTGTTCTGCAGGAACAGGTTTCTTCTTTTGGAAGAAACTTTCAATTTCATCAAGAGTTTTTCCTTTTGTTTCAGGTAAGAAAATGGCTACAAATATTGTCCCTGCTGCAGCTATTACACCATAAACACCAAACACTCCGTAATTTCCTAACTGTTCTAACATGGAAGGAAATATTTTGATCGCAACAAAGCTTAACATATGAGCCATACTGGTAGTAGTACAACTAGCAAGTCCTCTAATTTCCAATGGATAGATTTCTCCATTAAGTATCCATGGTATGGTAAGAAAACCAGAACTGGCCATTATCACATATAAAAAGATAGCAATTAACAAAACCCAACTTACGTTCAGGTCGTCAAAATACAAACACATACTTAAAACGAGCATGCATATACTCATACCGATTCCGGAAATGATCATTAGTGGCTTTCGTCCAAACTTCATAAGTGTAAAGCAAAGGCTCATAATGACTAGAAATCTGACAATACCAATTATAATAGCACCTAAGTAATCGTTTATGTTGGCTCCAGCTTGTTGAATTACTTTCACTGCATAAAACACGACCACAAATCCACCAGCAAATTGTTGCACTGAAAATATTGTGTTCATAATCAGGTATGGCCAGAAGCCGCGAGGAGTGAGAAAAACTGAAAGAAGTTCTTTAGTTCCAGAGACTTGACGACGATTTTGTTTTTGATGTGTCACCATTTCTTGTAATTCTTCTGTAACACATGAGCTTCCAGACCGTAACCAGAACATGGATTTTTCCGCGTCTTCAGCACGGCCTTTACCGACTAACCAATGAGGAGATTCGGGCAAGAAAATAATTAAAACAAAAGCAATAACTGGAACTATACAAGATACTCCTGCAACGATATTCCATTGCAAGAAAGTACCAAGAATATATACTAATAATATTCCTAAACCAACAGCACCGGAATTCCAGCACATAAGCATTCCACGATACTTTTTCTGCGAAGTCTCTGCTGCATACACAGCTCCAGGGGCACTGGACATTCCTCCTCCTAGACCTGTAAATACACGTCCAACGTAAATTGTTGGAACATCTTTGGCACAGGCTATCAGAAACCAGCCTATGAGTGATGGGACATTCATAGCTAGAAGAATTTTCTTTCTTCCAAGGCGATCCATAAAAAGAGCACTAGTGAGGCAACCCAAAGCGTTACACAAAGCTGCCAGTCCAGCTGAAATGGATATGAATACATGCTTAAATACATAATGTTTTATGATTATTACAGCAGAAAATAATGATATGATTACTTATTTCATGAAAAATCAAAATTTTGACATATTGTTTTTAAATTCTGTAAGAAGTTCGATTTTTTTTTTTTTTACATAACAAGTAAGCACACTGATATGTAAGTCATGATCTAAAATAGGAAAATCAGTAAAATGTCGGAAATTAATTTACACCACTCAAGTTTTAAACCACCACTTGATTATGGCATTAAACAGAGATTCCTGATCGTCGAAGATTCAAAATTATATTAATAACAACTGCTTTAGCATAAAAATTTCGAATATGGGATCACTGGTACTGAAGTCATAAAGAAATCTAGTAGGGGACAGTTAGTGACGCCACTTAACGTCTGAGCTCTAATGTAACTTATTTCTAGTTGCACTTGAATATCGCTGGATGCTTTACCCACAAGTTCGTTACAAAATACATGTTTCAATGTTGTATATGTTTGTTATTTACATGATGAAGTAATGAGCATTCCAGGTAGACTGTAAGCTCTCACATAGAAATATAGCATCTTCAAATGTAAAAAGGAAAAGGAAATAAATAAAGAAAAAATAAATGAAATTTGGGAAAAGAAGCGTACTTTTTCAACTACTTAAACACTGACAAATAGGTTAATGCAAAAGATTAGGTGATAAAAAATAAAATTGTTTTACTACCATTCTTAACCTATGCATAAATTATTTTCAGTTATAGCATTTTGTATAAAGAACTTAGTTTTAACTAGAGAACTTCGTTTCAATATTTTCCTATTATCTAATATTATATAATTATATATATATTGTCTAATAACTATATCTAATATATCTAATAATTATCTAATATTTAGAATATTAAAAAAAAGTTAAAATAATGAAGTTAAACTTCAAAATCATATCATCGTAAAGCAAAACTCTTATGTTTAGAGTAGGCTTTAACTTACAGCCACCATATAGTTACGGATATTGCTGCTGTGAATAGATATTGAATGTGCATTTGTGTGAAGTCAAATATTCATTGCTTCAATATCAATGATGTTCGGGATATTAACGTTTATTTCAAGTGAACTATTGAGCTTGCCTATGTAAACTCGGTGTTAGACATAATGGGCCTTATGCAGAGTCGTTATGAATGGTGATTAGTGCCATACTAAAGAGTTCGACTAACATATGTTTCCTGCAGAAGTCAGGCCTTTAGTATGACGCTAATCATAGGTCAAAATGACTCTACATAAGGCAGAATAAAACTTTGTTTCTCCGTAAAAGCTGTCTTAGCTGCAATTTCCATTCCAGCCGTCACGCGGTACTGCTGAGGTTACTGGCCATTATTCCCTATTTAATTTAATTACAAAGGAATCATTCGATATGTTGTTATATTACGTTATTTACTGTGCGACATGCATTTCATCCAAAGTCCAATAATAACGAACTAGTGACAATATAATTCATGCAAAATACAAAACAATTTACAGAGATGTATCCAATTTCATTTATATTATGTTTATTTAACAAACTTCCAAATAAAGCTAGCAAGACCAATTTTCTGGAATCATCAAACATCGGATTAGTTTCGACCTGAACGTCCCTTTCAGCACAGAGGCTGTATGAAACATGAACACTCAGGTAAATGTACAACGCAAAACCCCGTGAGTGCTCACTGGAAATTGAACCCGCGTATTTCGCACCAGAAGTGCGTGTAATAGAGTTGAAGAGAACATCAATAATAGTTGAAAAGGTAGAAATCAGCCATGGCTCGTAGCAACCACCTGCTACAAGTGGGGAAAATCCTAAAACACTTCAGTTACATGACCAGCGTTCCGATTCCAACTTGATTTTCCTTATTGCAAAGCAAGAACACTTACTAATAACCTAAGCCAACTCGGAATGTATAGGCATCCTTTGTGTCAAACCAACAGAAATTTTCCTAAACTGCTGCTGAAAAAAAACGGATGTAACGACAGAGGATGACAATTTCGTGGAATAGTGTTCCGAGTTGAAATTGTCTTCCATATCAACGGAAGAACAAACCACCACGACCGAGAATCCATAAAATTATGTGGAACATAAACATAACTTTTCACAAGTTGATGTATGTCATCTTTAAGTAAACATGTATTTTTTCTATAAGTATTTGTGTGTGTTAGTGTATGTGTGGCTGTGTAGTAACAAGAGGAACAATATCTTGGCATGGTATTCGTGTGTTCATGCATTAAGAAAATTGCTAGTAGCTTAATTTGGGTTAAAACTATCCTGTCCGAAGAAATTCTCTGAGTTATTAATAACTGACCAGTACTCGATTAAGCCATGGTTTGCTCTTTTAACCTATTTCTGGGATGCTAGTTACAGAGAAAATTTGCAAAAACTTTCTTATTTAATTTACTCAGATAATTAAACCCCTTAAAATCGATAAGTTTTAGGTGAAATGTGTATTGGAATGATCGACGATTCCCCGTCATTACTTTCTTAGAAGAGAAGCAACGAATGACACATTTTTCCGCAAGGCATAACTATAACTGCCTCGGTAGCCGAGCGTGTTAAGACGTTATCCTACTGATTCGTGGGGAATATGACAGCATATTATCGTTGCAAACATTTTCGATAGGTCCATATTCATGCACGTGTGGCAAGGAATATAATATTGTATTGGTGTGTGTAAAGTCACCTGTGATTCACACATTGAGTATCTGTAGATTTAGGACCGAAAAATGTGAGTTCTTTTGTTCAACATTGATTTCAGTGTTAAATTCACTATTTAATCTTGGCTCTGTTTGCTCATGGATTCCTTATTAAAAAATAGAAAATAGTAAATTACCTATCCAAGAGGCTTCTTCTGTGGTTATTTGGATCTCGCTATCTTCGTTTTCGAGCTGAGGCAACGCCACAGCTGAAAATCCCATATTCATTCCAAGCGACACACATGGCATATTAGCTGCAAATGTAGCAAATACCTAAAAATATGAAGGAAAAAATGTGAGTATCTCTATTTATATTTCTTTATTCTTAAAATAATTTAGGAAAATTATAAATCAGCATAGTTATCTTAATCAGTACATTGTTTCTGTAATGTAAGTTCAAAATTGTTTTAAATAGTATTCATAAATTGTGTGAATTGGCTAATTAGTCAACTGATATATCTTAGTTCCGTCTGAATTCACATTAGTTAAACTAATTGTCCACAACTTCAAGATTTTGGCTCGCTGTACACCATAGTTTAAAATCGTCGTTAATTAAAAAGTTGTTTAAATGTTTACATTTTAACTTTTTTCTTTTAAAGTTCGAACACAAACTAATTTGCAGTTACACAAAAATTGACCTCTACATGGTTACGACTCCTGTCTTAATATTAACAACAAGACATGTTCATGTTCAGCATCATCATTATCAATTTTAAAATAATTTAAGTAAAATAATACGGTTTAAGTTGCAATCAAGTCGTCACAATAGTTTTAAACTTGCAAATTGTCTGCATATTAGCGCAATCTATTTTCATCAGGCAGCCTCTTAAATAGATGGAAAGATTTCTTTGACGATTTGCTGAACACGCAGCCAAAAACTAATGTGCGTGGAGAAAAGGAGATACACACCGCAGAACCGTATATTCCAGAACCCAATCGAATAGAAGTGGAAGCCGCTATAAAGAAATTAAAGAAACACAAATCTCCGGGTGTAGATGAAATTCCGGCTGAGTTAATTTTAGCTGGAGGTGAAAAATTGTGGAACAAGATACACAAACTCATTCTCCTTATCTGGAACAAGGAAGAATTGCCACAAGAGTGGAAAGAATCAATCATTGTTCCAATTCACAAGAAAGGAGACAAAACTGACTGTAATAATTATCGAGGCAGTTCTCTTCTGTCAACATCCTATAAAATCCTTTCAAATATTCTGTTAGCAAGATTGACCCCATACACAGATGAAATTATTGGAGATTATCAGTGCGGATTTAGACGAAATCGATCAACTATCGACCAAATATTTACCATTCGCCAAATACTCGAAAAGAAATGGGAATACAATACCCCGGTACATCAACTATTTATTGATTTTAGGAAGGCTTACGACTCGGTTAGGAGAGAAACATTATACAACGTTCTTACAGAACTTCGAATACCGAGAAAGCTAATTAGATTAATTAAGATATGTTTAAGTGAATCCCAAAGTAAAGTCCGGGTAGGAAAAGTTTTGTCCACGAGCTTTCACGTCGAAAATGGCCTGAAACAAGGAGATGCGTTGTCGCCATTATTATTTAACTTTGAGCTGGAATACGCTATAAGGAAAATCAAAGATAGCAACCAGGGCCTACAGTTGAACGGTATTCACCAGGTTATGGCATATGCTGATGATGTAAATTTAATAGGGGATGATAGGAGAACAGTAGAAATAAATGCAGAGATCTTATTAAACGCTTGCAGAGACATGGGTTTAGAAGTAAATGCAGAGAAAACTAAATACATGGAAGTGCGTCGGGACCGTAATACTGCAAATTGTGGAGGCGTTAAAATATTAAATAATACTTTTGATAAAGTGGATACTTTCAAATATTTAGGATCAATATTAACAGACAAGAATCATATTCACGAAGAAATTAAATGTCGACTAAAGCAAGGAATTCGTGTTACTATTCGGTTCAAAATCTCTTGTCGCGAATTCTGTCGAGGAATTTGAAGCTTAAAATATATAAAACGATAATCATGCCTGTTGTTTTGTATGGTTGCGAAACATGGTCGCTTACTCTGAGGGAAGAACATAGACTGAAAGTATTTGAGAACAGGATTCTGAGAAGAATATTCGGAGCCAAGAGGAACGAGAATGGGGAATGGCGGAAGCTTCATAACGAGGAACTACATAGTTTATACGGTTTACCCAACATTGTTAGGGTCGTCAAGTCCAGGAGGCTTAGGTGGGCAGGTCATGTAGCTAGAATGGAAGAAAGTAGAAACGCTTTCAAAGTCTTGACTGGTAGACCCATAGGAAAACGACCATTAGGAAGACCTAGGCGCAGATGGGAGGATAATATTAAGATGGATCTCGCAGAGATAGGAATACAAAGTAGAAACTGGATGCAATTAGCTAAGGATAGAAGTCAGTGGAGAGCTTTTGTGAACGCGGTACTGAACCTCCGGGTTCCATAGGCCATAGAGTTAGTTAGTTAGGCAGCGCACGTAGTCGAGCACCGAGTGTTAAATATTAGGAGTTGTTGTTACTCACAGATTGAGGTGTTTTCATTTTATAGTAAGGAATATGATAGGGATTTATTGTTAAATTGAGATTTGTCATAAAATTCTTTAGGTAGTATGCTTCTGGTGATGATCTTACGTATTATTTGTAGTTTTCCTTCTGTTATTTTAACCCTTCTCTTATGGGTAGTTAACTGATCCCTTCTAAACCAGGTTCAAGCTCCTAACCAAGTTATCGCCAATTTCGGGAATTTTGCTCGAATAACGATGTTCACAAAAGAAGCAAATATCTGAATACGCACCCTCTCATCGCGGTTCAACAAATAACAGTTTTATGTAAATGCTTGACAGCTTCCACTACCTTTGGCCGCAACATTGAGAAGTCATATCAGATACCTCTTTTACGAACCTCATTATCTTCACATAACTATTTTCTGAGGGCAGGAAGAAAGTCATAGTAAACAATGCGCTCATTATTTATTTTAGTGACTATGTCCATTTCATTTTTCTACAGAAAGCAAGTAGCACGTGGAAGAGTTCTATTCAAATGGCCTGATATTTTTAATTAATATTGAAACCGGAAGTTGTAGTGGATTCCTACCACTTCCGGTTTCAGTAGAGAGATTAGAGTGATGATGGAATATAATATATTCTTGGAACTCTCACTTGATAGAAAAAAATGTTTTTTCGATGTCTATTACCGTCTTTACTTGATAGTGATGAACATTGAATCCGGAAGTGGTCGATTTCTTCCACTTCCGGTTTGAATAGACAGTTAGATTTTTAGCACTTTAAATGGATGCATTACCTCCATCACCGAAAAGATGAACTAACTTTTGACTCTCTACACCCAGACCAAAATTGATGGCAATCTTTCAACTAGTTCAGGGGATATTTTCGTCTGCCGGATGAACTGCAGAGATGGCATGGGTCAATGAAAACTTGACCCATGACCCACTGACGCAGTACCCACCGTGACCCACTATGACTCACCACCGACCATGAACCACTGAGACCCACCACCCACCAAAACCCGTCGTTATCAACCCTGAGCCATGATCCACACCCTCCCCTGAACTGAATACACTTGAAATAAAACAAGGCCAGCAATGGTTTTCCGAGCAGCAGCATCGTCAATAAAGAATTCACATGAAAAGAGATTGAATGTCACTGAAATGCGAATCCTACGCTGGATGTTCGGATGGAAAAAAAAGAGACAGCGTGAGGAATGAGAGTAAATACAACAACCTAAGTTGCAGAAATATCAAAGAAGATTCGAGAAAGAAGACTGCAGTGGTATGGCCATCTAATGAGAAGATCTAACAATTATGTTATCAGAAGAGTGAAGACAATGAAATTGGATGAGAAGGGGGTAGAGAGAGACAAACAAGGAATTGGATGGACATGGTTAGGAGTGACTTCAAGGAGAAAGCTCTAACAAGGAAAGAATTCCAAGGCAGGGCTTTACGAAGAAAGCTCACAAGAAAACGTCAACTCCACATTAGCAGGAAATAACTGGAAAAGAAAAGGTTTATGCAGTAAGATTATAGATTTAAGTGAGTTTGATGGTTAGACCATGTAAAGAAGTCATATAAAAACTTTACTTATGTTCAGCTAACTAATATTTGAATATTTACATTTCAAATTTGTCAAAAGTTCGGCGTAAATATACTAAGTTGCGCTGAAGATGATACGGTATAAGTTAAATTAGACAAAAATCACAATAGTCAGGTATAGCACCAGGAAGTAACTTCTACATTGAAAGAAATGTGCTTGTGATTGTCCCATGACGTTATACAATCCGCATCTGCTAAAAAAAGTTAACGTAATGACAGCGTATCTCTTTATTATGATAAGTTAATAAAAAGGATGACTATGGATATTCACAAGCGTGGATGATAACACTGGTCGACAATTTTTCAAAAGTTGAGCGATGTTTTGAAATGAATAGGTAACTTCGAATGGATTTTTAATGCTGATTTCAAATACAAAATAAGTTTCTCTCTATCACGTCACATTTTTTTCACAAATCGTTAAAACATATTAGCATCAGCAGGTGTATTGTTTTATTACTAAGCCTGTAAGGGACTTAACGAAAATTATTACATATTAAGTTCAGGCAGTTCTCACAATTTTTGTACAGTTCTTAAATGTATGCGACATGCCACAAGATTGTAAAATTAATGTTAATGTTAATGTAAATGTACATTTTCATTTACATCTACATACAAAATCACAAATACATTACGTCACTTAGCATCAAACTTCACTCGCTTCGATTTCCTGACATCGCTGGCGCTCGACACGGGAACATCCATTTTCAACATCCAGCAATAATCTGCCATCATGTTAACGTTCCATCTTCCCTGGTATCTCCTTTCCATCTCTGCTATGTCTTTATGAAATCTCTCCCCATGCTTCTCACTGTAGTCTCCGAGATTACGTGGAAAGAAATCAAGATGGGAGTTGAGGAAATGTAACTTTAGGCTCATTTTGCTTCCAAGTTTACATAAATTTTCCGAAAGATTTTTCACGTAATGTTCCTAGTTCTTATGTTTTTCATTTCCCAGAAAATGGGCAACTACCAGTTTGAAACTAACCCAGGCCTCCCTTTCAGTTTCTGTCATTATTTGCTCAAATTCATGGTCAAGCATTATCTTTCTTATTTGAGGGCCAACAAAAATGCCTTCTTTCAATTTTCCATCACTGATTGCTGGAAATTTACTTGCAATGTATTTAAAATATTGCCCATCTGTGTTTAATGCTTTAACGAACTGTTTCATGATTCATAACTTAATGCGCAATGGAGGGAGTAGTATTTTAGACGATGGCACCAATTGCTGTTGTGTCACATTCTTCTTTCCTGGAGAGAGAGACTTTCTACGTGGCCACATTTTCACTTTCCAATGTTTCTCCCTGTCCTGACTATCCTAATCACACAAAAAGCAGGGAAAATTGTGTTCCCGGATTGAGACCTAACAACAATGCTATCACTTTAAAATCGCCACATACTGACCAACCATGTTCTTCATATTTCACTTTTACGAGCATAAGTATCAACGTTTCATACGTTTCCTTCAAGAACACAGAATATGCTATGGGAATCGATGGTAATAGATTACCGTTGCTTAACAAAACACCTTTCAAGCTGGCTTTCGATGCATCAATAAATAATCTCCATTCTGTTGCATTGTATGCAATACCATAGGATTCTATCACTTTTCTTATGTTGTTGCAACACACTAAATTTTCTTCTTCAGTGAAGTATGGTAGAAGTTCTTTCTCTCGGTGCATGTACCATGAAAAATGTGTTTCAGGAGACAAGAGACAATTTTTCTTCAACCGGGAACCAAGAAGTTGGGCACTCTCTTTTGGTAAATTTAAATCTCTCACAAGATCATTAAGTTCATGTTGTATAAGTGGCTTTGGAGTGCTAGTACTCGTACTAGGATACAATGCATCATCATCACGCTGTTCTAATTCTACCTCAACTTCACTGTCACCAGAACAACTTTCGACAATAGTAGGTACACATGGTACAGGTATATCTGGCCCATGAGCTACAGGTCTGATAGCTGATTGTATGTTGTTTGGATAGTTCACCTTACTTTTGTTCTTAGCACTAAAACCACTAACGTTAACAGCACAGAAATAGCAGTCTTCAACATGATTTTTTGGTTCACGCCATACCATTGGGATTCCAAACGGCAGGGCTTTCTTCTGGCCACATGTCCACAATCGCAAAGCCTCCACACAAGTCTTGCAAACTGTATGTGGGGCCCACTTTTTGTCCTGATCACCTAATTTCATTCCAAAATATGCATTGTATGCATCCTTCACAAATTTTGTTACACATTGTCTTTGTCTCTTCACTACATAACATCCGCAAATGTAACAAAAAATGTCTGGGGAGTTCATACACTTTCTAGATGACATTGTTTCACTGTTTCAAAGCAACAAACCGCAGAGAAACTTGATCAAAACAGCGTATCCTAGAGCTGTGTATACATAAACTGTTTACATGACACTCACCGTGATTTCTTACATTAAGTAATACATTGCGTCCCACTAGCTTTCAACCCGAAAAGAACGTTACAATTTCCGAACAAATGTACATAAGAAAATGAAATTCACAATATACGTACCTTGTTTTATGCTAAACACGAGAAAGGGTTGAACAGAAGCGCACACGTTAAAACAAAGACGATAGGTGCCATTAGGGGAAGTGCTGCTTGGTGTGGTGCGCGTGCGTTAGTGTGACTGGAGTCGCTGCATCGCGAGGATGGTTTTGTACATCGTACAGGAACGAGTGTTCATTGTTAAAAAATATTGAATATCGGGATCGTATCAGACCGTTCAACGTGAATTTTGCCGTGAATTTGGATGCGTAAATTTTGCCGTGGATTTGACCGTAGAAATCATCAATACATCATCTGGTGAACAAGTTTGAAACAACAGGAATGTTGCTTACGGGACATGGAGGCGCACGCCAACGGATGTCCGAGGAAACAGTACAGAATATGCGGCAACGTCTTTTGTAGTCCCCTAAGAAGAGCCTGCGTCGATTATCACAAGAGGTAGGGATGTCAAAGTCAACTGTGCAAAGAGCCGCCAAAAGAGCCAAGCTGTTTCCATATCGCGTTACAGTCATCCAGGAGTTGAAGACTACAGATTGGGAAAAGCGCGTGATGTATTGTCGTTGGTTGCAAGCTTTGTTGCATGACAATCCAGGAATCCTAGACTATACTTGAATCACAGATGAAACTTGGTTCCATCTCTCCGGTTATGTGAACTCGCAGGATACTCGGGTGTGGGCTGCCGAAAATCCGCATGTGTACCATGAGATTCCACTTCATCCCTTGAAGGTGGGAGTTTGGTGTGCAATTTCCCGACAGCGTATCGTTGGACCCATCTTCTTTGAAGATACACTAAACATACAAGTTTATTTACACACTTCAGTGAATTTGTGAACCAGCTGGACGATCAAGAACTGCGTCGCAGTTATTTCCAACAAGGCGGAGCAACATGCCATACTTCCAACGTGGCCATGGCAGAAATTGAGTCCTTTTTTGGTGACAGGATAACCTCAAAAGGACTGTGGCCGCCAAGATCCCCGGATTTGAAACCACCTGATTTCTTCTTATGGGGTTTTCTTAAAGGTTGTATCTACAGAAACAACCCACGATCACTGCAAGAGTTGCGAAACAACATTGAGAATGCGATTCATGAGATCACACCGGAGACTCTACATCGGACTTTTCACAATATGGAACGCCGTGTACAAACATGTCTTGACGTCCAGGGAGGACACTTTCAGCACCTGCTGTGACGGTCATGTATTCAGCATGAAACAAGGCAGTGTATTGTGAATTTAATTTTCCTATGTATATTTATTCGGAAATTACAACGTTTTTTTCGGGTTCGAAAGCTAGTGGGACGCACTGTATGATACATGAAAAAATTGCACTTTATTACACCAGTTAATGAGACTAGCTATAACAGCAAAAAATTACGTATTTCTTTCCGTTACTTTTAAAAATTTACAACAAAACTTTGAATGTCTAAATTATCCATTATTGTAATATATGCGCCCTGCCATCTACCGGGTAAAAATAAAAAAACTGTGGGTGATGGGAACAAAAGAAACATAGTTTTGGGATCAGTATCAAAATAGTTGTTCAAAATAGCAATTAGTTTCCAGACATCAAAACCCATGGCGATCAGTGTAATTAATCCTAACTAGTTGTAATGATAAAATACCATAGAAATAGTACTTCATACAGTACACTGAATTATTTTACTCTTAATGTATTTATTCTTAATAATTCATACATCTCATCATAACCTTGAAACCTTATATTTACATCATTAAACGTAAGACATAACTAACTGCTCAGTCTGATACAACCCGTCATAACAATCAATAAATATATATTTTGTTATCTTTTATCAAGTGATGTATCTGGCATAAAAACTTTGCCAACCCTGATTTATCTAACAAGGGACGTTTGCGAACCGTGACAGCTAGATATTTATGAAAACTGGTACCCTGGCTAATTGTGGATCGCTAATCATCGAGGTGATAGTCACTCAATACGGAAATGCCTTGTTTACACGCTAGGTATAATACATATACCAAGCATTGACCGGGTGAGGCTGTGCCGAGTTGCACCCAAAAGCGCCACAAGAAGACAGAAAATGAAAAATGTATGCAGTTAAGCTGATACCTACAGTAGCGGGACGCGTGACCAAGAACACGACAGTAGTGTCACATAAACAGTGTTGTCATCCCAATACATATTTATAGCTTTTCAGATAGAACGTATACCATTTTATGGCATTAAAATAATTGGCATAAAAAGTGAAAGAAAATAAACAAAAGGTGGGTTATCATTGTTGCCAAATAAGGGACATATGAGGCTCTAAAATTGAGAAATTGTGAGGTCTGTACAGAGAAATGAACAATGTACAAGAAGACGACTGCAGAAGGACCAAATTACAGTAGAGAGTAAACTACAGCATGCACAACACCCAGTGACTAACGGGCTTGATACAGGATTCCCCCAAAAAGGGCATATGTTTGAGTTACAGTAGAAAGAAGAAGTTCCATGAGACCTTATGCGGAAATGTGAACAAGTCTTCCTGTAGAGCAGCAACTGCAATGGAGTTTGTCTGGAATCGATATCTCGAACCGTTCCCGAGAGCTATATATAAAACAAACTGTCTTGGGGTTGGAACACTGTATAAAATCCAAACTCAAGAAAGGAAGGCGTAGCGCCTAAAAAGAGTACAGAAAAGCCGTGGTACGAAAGGTAACAAATCTGTGATTAGAAAGTACGTCAGAATCGATTCGAAAATATTAATGAACTCTGGTAAGTGTCAGTGGAGAGTAGTGCTCTCAACGGGTCGGGTCGAATCGGGTTGAAGACCGGCCCGACCCGACCCGTGACCCGAATTGACTGACCCGACCCGACCCGTGATCCGACACGATTGACCTGACCCAAAACCCGACCCGAGCTGACCCGACCCGACCCGTTTGAGAGCACTATGGTCACGACACTGGGTGAACGCCAAAATGCACTCCCATTGGGAATTAAACCCGGACCACGTGTACCGAAGTCTTACACCTAAACATTGGCGTCTCTGGCATGTAAAATTTAGGGAGGACATCAAAGGAAATGATCTAACTGCTAGTGAGTATCTAAATAAATTAAATTAAAATAAAATATTGAATATTTCGTATTTCAAAATATTGGGGGGAACGCGACCCCCGTGGCCCCGCCAGAGACGCCCATGCACCTAAACCACTAGCTAGATCAAGCGGGAGATTTGTATATGCATCTTAATGAATATTTGGCACTTTTGGGGTTTGGTTATTTCTTTTTATAACTGATACCAATATCCGATGTGGGAGAAATTTATTTATTTTTTTTTGCTTTAGTTCTATGTGACGAAATTTTTCTTCAAGGTCAGTGTTCTCACCTGCTCGGACGGCAGGGGGTCTTCTCGGAAGGCAGTAGCAAGAGTCTCTTGGCGGAGACAAAAGGAAATCGTTTAATTACAATGATAAGGGTTGAGGAAACAGGAGAACACCTGTGATTTTTTCCAACCCTTCAACTTTCATTCCAAAATAAGTTCTTATGATTCTGGAACCCGCGCCACTTTGATTTTTCTTTCTCGGTAATTAAAACGTATTTTACAGTATATATAGTTGCAAGTAAGAAGATACATAATATGAATTTTGTAATTTAAAATTTAAAAATACAGTATGATAATAAATTATAGAGTACTAATCTTATTTCGTCACTTTCAGCGCAACAAATGAAATTTAAACAATTCGCACCCTGGGTCTTGGTCATCAATACTGCGTCTTATTCTTTGTCTTGCACAGTCAAGTCTTGGTCCTGCATTTCGTAGTCTTGGTGGTCTTTCATGCTATACAAGAGCCAAGAATGCTAGCCTCATCGGCACAAATGAAGACCAAGTGTGATTTTGATTATGGTCTTTCATACTATACGGCAAGCAAGAAAATATGCTCATCGCTACTTGGTGATCACCAAAACAAGGCCAAGAGCAAGAGTACTATGCACTTCGCCTTGCATATCCAATCTCTATCTTGTTCTTGGATCGATGTTCTTGGGCTTGGTGAAATAAAATGAAATATTCAGTTTAAGGTCCCTCGATTCTATACCGAGGCTAAGGGAGATAAATGAAATGGTGGAATGAAGAAAGTGGGAAGAAACAGGAGAACCCCGAGAAAACCCACTACACGGCGTTTCTCCACCACAAAGCCCACTTAGCACAAGCTGGGATCGAACCATGGACACCATGCACCAGAGATGAATTCTCTACCACTGAGCCACCGCGGCCCTGCTTGGGCTTGGTCGTTCATATCCAATCCTTCTTTTGGCCTTGTTTAAACAACTTCTAGTTTTGTTCTAAATCCAGACTCCATATTGGCGTAGATATTAATATTACAGTCGATTGGTAAGATCTATCTTCCACATTTAAAAATTAAAGTACACACAAGTACAAAAACAAGCATTTACCATAAAAAAACACTAGCTGCAAGTGTTCAAAATAGATTATGGTTTCCATAAAATCAATTGAAAATTGCTATTTTTAATTAGGCAGCTAGTGAAAAACAGCAGCTGTCGACTCCAGCCGAGTTTAAGCTCAACCTAAACTCAGTTGACCAAAGTGAACTGACCCAACCCGACAACCCAACCCGACTGACCCGACCCGAGCTGACCTGAGTGACCCGACCGAGGTGACCCTATTGACCCGACCCGACAACCGGACCCGAGCTGATCCGACCCGACAACCCGATCGAGTAGTCTGACCCGACAACCCGACCCGAGTAGCCTGACCTGATAATCCGACCCGAGTTGAACCGAGTGACTCGACCCGTTTGAGAGCACTAGTGAAGAGTATGGGAGACGTATAATTAGCATGTGAGACAACGATGAAGATAAAAATACACTGTATTCAGGTTACCAGTAACATACAGGTGCAAAATATTTTAATATAATACACCAACACATACAACAGAAATGCCACATATAGTATGGCAAAATACGTACTCCCATGCGCAAAAAAAAAAAAAAAAAAAAATTGCGCGTATACTGTAACTCACGATTTTCAGTATTTATTCCTTTTTCCTTACGTTTATGGGTAAAATTGAGTTATTAGTATGTGGAGATAATAGAGAGCAATCCATCTAAGGAGATATTTCCAAAAAATATAATAAAATAATAAAAATATAAACAAAAAACAAAATTATGCTCGGTTTTGTGTATACTGGCAACGATGATTTCTAGGGATTTTTTCAGTAGTACAGCACGATTGCGGAGGGAATTCAGTAGGGAAGTCGAGAAGATGAATCAAGGAACTGGATACTGAACTAAAATGTTGCATTTATTGGTTAAAACCTAGTGCGTAGATTGCCTGCCAAATATAAATTAGCTTCTGTAACTAAGATGTCGTACGAAAATATAGAATTAAACAGAAAAACTCTTATGTTAAGGTTCGAAGCGATACGCACCATGGTTATGAAGAATATTTCTTAAGAAAAAAGAACAAACACAACGTAGCCTCTGTGGGTAGGTGGATAGAGTGGCGGACTCGTAGATATTTTATTATTTTGACACCACATCGAATCCCATCCCATTTTTTTTAACAAAACATTATTGGAAGTGTATAACTTTGATGTTAATAAGAACCGAAACAGTATAATACGGAAATAACTTATTGATAGTATCCTTTAATCGACGTATTTATTCAGTATTAGAATACGTGTACTATTGGAAACAGTTATTGTTTTCAGTTTATGGTCTTGTATGTTACCTGCCCGTTCTTGAACAGCAGACAACTCACTTCGGATTTGTGTGTCAAGAACAGGAAAAATAACATACGCGACTTTGACAGTCTTCCCAAGTTTACCCCTTGTTATATCGACATGACGTTACATCGAATGATGCTTGTTGTCGTGAAAAAAAGGAAGAAAGGAAAAAGCTGATGTCAAATTATCGTTTGTCTGTGTGTGTGTGTGCTTGTGTTTTTTTTCTTTTTAGAGTATTGACTTTCTCCCTCTCTCTCTTTGTTTCGTATCCACAAGTGCAAGAAATTATGACCGACCTTTGTGGGTTTATTGGGAATAGGACGATTTATTTTGGATTGCTAAAAGACGACATTTTTTTAACCATTTGCTTTAAACTTTGGCTTTGTGGCTCTTAGCACCCACGAAAGGTCATTATAAACTATATAAGCAGTTCCCGTTTTCACCGGCCGCTGAAAAGATATTGGGGAAGAGAAAAGTGCTTGCCGTAAAGATAATGAAAAAAAAAACAAATTAAAACAAATAATTTATAAATCTTTATAATACATTGTAAAGTTACGAGCGATTACGGCTAAGAATTTAACGTGAGATTAAAATTACGAGTATTATGATTAAACAAATAATATACAATAAGTAAACTACAAGCAAATTATATATTTAACAACCTGAGTGCTTAAAAACAATTACTTTATTTTTAATTTTTATTTTTTAAAAATTATTTACTTTGATTAGATGGCCTTTTTGATTTATACGAATGATTTTTTTAAAATTTTATTTATAATTTGCGCTAGCGGCAACGAATGAGAGTAGGGGATAATTTATATAACACTTGCGTTTTATTATGCAGTGCACAAGGAGGGTGAGGATTAAGTCAGCCGCAGTTTTTTTCTTTTGGACTTTTTTTTTTTACAGAAATTTGGTTTTCTGTAAAAGTCAAAAACTAATTTGAGTGTTATGCTTATATTTACTAAATTCTAACGATGACAAAAACACGATTTCAAAATGCAAACATAGTTCTGTGTAAGGAATGTTTTCGTTGAACGAAGCTAAAGTATACAGATCTATGTATGCGGAACACGAATATTTCCAAAAGATAGCATGAATATGAACGATAATCATACCATGTTTCTACATTATATAGTAGCGTGAAAAACTGATATTAAAATGATATAACAAACAGGCATAAGCTTTCTTTCTAGCACGGCAACACATTAAACTTAACTCATTAAATTTTAGGAATTACAAATTATCACCTTACGTGTCGTTGTATTCCTATTCGTTTTCACGTTCGAGCGTCGAAAGAAGAAATTGTAGTAATAGTGATAAAAATCGAATTCGAGATTTCAATGAATTCAAGTTTCACGCCCCCACATATCGAAAAAGTAATTTTGATGTCTGTCCATCTGTTCGTCTGTTGGTTCGTCACGCTTTTTCATGTACTCAAATAGAGGCCATACTGTTCGACGTATCTGGACCGAATTCTAGACATGAAGTTTTTATAACACTTTAAAAAAAACTAACTAACTATATGGCCTATGGAACCCGGAGGTTCAATGCCGCGTTCACAAAAGCTCTCCACTGACTTCTATTCTTAGCTAACTGCATCCAGTTTCTACTTTGTATTCCAATCTCTGCGAGATCCATCTTAATATTGTCCTCCCATCTGCGCCTAGGTCTTCCTAATGGTCGTTTTCCGATTGGTCTTCCAGTCAAGACTTTGAAAGCATTTCTACTTTCTTCCATTCTAGCTAGATGACCGGCCCACCTTAGCCTCCTAGACTTGACGACCCTAACAATGTTGGGTAGATCATATAAATTGTGTAGTTCCTCGTTATGAAGTTTCCGCCATTCCCCATTCCCGTTCCTCTTGGCTCCGAATATTCGTCTCAGGATCTTGTTCTCAAATACTTTCAGTCTATGTTCTTCCCTCAGAGTAAGTGACCATGTTTCGCGGCCATAGAGAACAACAGGCATAATAATCGTTTTGTATATTTTAAGCTTCAAATTCCTCGACAGAATTCGCGACAACAAGAGATTTTGAACCGAATAGTAACACGAATTCCCTGCTTTGAGTCGACATTTAATTTCTTCGTGAATATGATTGCCCTCTCTTAATATTGATTCTAGATATTTGAAACTATCCACTTTACCAAAAGTATTATTTAATATTTTAACGCATCCATAATTTGCTGTATTCCGGTCCCGACGCACTTCCATGTATTTAGTTTTCTCTGCATTTACTTCTAAACCCATGTCTCTGCAAGAGTTTAATAAGATCTCTGCATTTCTTTCTATTGCTCTCCTATCATCCCCTATTAAATTTACATCATCAGCATACGGCCCTGGTTGCTATCTTTGATTTTCCTTATAGCGTATTCCAGAACGAAGTTAAATAATAATGGCGACAACGCATCTCCTTGTTTCAGGCCATTTTCGACGTGAAAGCTCGTGGACAAAAATTTTCCTACCCGGACTTTACTTTGGGATTCATTTAAACATATCTTAATTAATCTAATTAGCTTTCTCGGTATTCGAAGTTCTGTAAGAACATTGTATAATGTTTCTCTCCTAACCGAGTCGTACGCCTTTCTAAAATCAATAAATAATTGATGTACCGGGGTATTGTATTCCCACTTTTTCCGAGTATTTGGCGAATGGTAAATATTTGGTCGATAGTTGATCGATTTAGTCTAAATCCGCACTGATAATCTCCAATAATTTCATCTGCGTATGGGGTCAGTCTTGCTAACAGAATATTTGAAAGGATTTTATAGGATGTTGATAGAAGAGAAATGCCTCGATAATTATTACAGTTTTGTCGCCTTTCTAGTAAATTGGAACAATGATTGATTCTTTCCACTCTTGTGGCAATTCTTCCTTGTTCTATATAAGGAGAATGAGTTTGTGTATCTTGTTCCACAATTTTTCGCCCCCAGCTAAAATTAACTCAGCCGGAATTTCATCTACACCCGGAGATTTGTGTTCATAACACTATCGTTTCGAATTCTATATAATCCAACACCTAAAAATAAGGGTAGTGTACTGAAGGATGAAAATTTAAAATCATTAAATTGTCTCAAAAACGGCTGTAAAGATTTTGTTTGTATTTTTACAAATATAGTATGAATCATTGCTCTGAAAAAATACGTAAGGTGTAATTTACTGTATGGGATGCATTTTTTTGAACAATTTTCTCAATCACATTTTATAAATAAATGTATCATTAATAACCAGACAATATGACACAACTCGTTCGTCCTGTAAACAGTCAGAAGAGGTAGTTTAGCCTACTCTTCGACGATTTTCCCATTAACGCCTAACCCAATTTTGTTCATATTTCATAAATAAATGTTACATAAATAACCTAACGATATGGTATAATTCCATCATCCTAAAAAGCTAGAAGTGGTATATTACTTTTCGGAGCAAGTTTTACCCTACGATTTTGTCGATAATTACTCTGGCAATTTTGTTCGTATTTCATAAATAGCATAACTCCTTTGTCCTGAAAAGATATACAAGGGATATTTTATTCTTGGGGATGACTTTTTTAACGATTTTCTCAGAAAGTACTCAGACGCTTTTGCTCATAGTTCACATACAATTATCTCCTTAATAATTCTAATGTATGGCATAAGTTATTTCTAACAGAAATATGACGAATGGGTACTTTACTTTTGGACGTAAGTTGCTTCGAACAAAGTTTTCTAAAACACATTATTTTATTCGCATTTCCCAAATAAATGCTTCAGTAATAGCTGCAGCCTAACACGAGTCAGTTTAAGAAATTCGAGCGAGAAAATTCAGTGCGTTTCATCCGTACCCATTCTTAAATATATTTTTAAATGTTACACCCAATCACAATTTTCCTAAGAAAATCGAAACTTCTTTTTAAATGTGCCTTGCTGTGGCCAAATGGTTCAAGTGCATTGGTTCTGGATTTGATTCCCGGTGAGAGCTAGTGTATTTTTATCCAACGTTAAGGAATAGGTGCAAAGAGAAAAGTGTTTAAACAAGTCTAACCAAGCTAATGAATAATACAAAGAAATAATACAATATTACGAAATTCTAGAAGAAACGTTGTTAATATTAGATATTTGCGTGTAAAAGTCCAACCCATGACTGTCAACTCCAAAGGTAAGAAAGTGAAACATCCAATACCAGGTTAATCAATGGTCTCTAGTTAAAGCTATCCTACTAGGAAGTGATTGAGATACCAAAAAATATTGTAATCGCTGGGAGACATGTTAGGAGAATACATTGGGTGAGAGAGTTTAATACTGGAACTCATGAATAGTCTCTGCACCTTCGTTGAGTATTGAAGTGCGTAGATCTATATAGGTTTGCATTGAAATGAGCATTAATACACAACATCTGTTGAACATTACGGGGGGCTTGCGGACAGTTTTGCAGTACATTTTACGGGGTTCGATATTGTAACGATCCTAGCAAACTCCTCAGCCTTTCCGCACTGTACTCTATAAGTTAAATTCGTGCTTAATTAAAACTATGTGTTTAAATTTAACACTGTTAACCGTTAATACCTGTGCACAACGGGCAACAATCCGCCAGTAATTTTTTATTTTTGCCCTTTGTTTTAGCGCCATAAATGTCTTTGTTCATAAATTTCTTTGTCTCTGGTTTTGCATATACGTAGCGTGGACATTAAATTTTGACTTCTACGCCATATGCATCTAATTACAAACACACCTATAGAACGAACACAACAAACTTGGAATATATAGTTTATGTATGGAAAATCATACTCGAGGCGCTGCACGGGAGAGCAGTGTGCATACATATGGCAGTCAACTTCCTAAGAAATTTATAATAATAATAATAATAATAAAAACAGAAAACGAAACAGTTATTTACATAATGTATTTATTTAAGCATGGAAGTGCAATAGACTTAAGTTATTTCTCTCTCTCTCTCTCTTTGAAGGCAACAACCTTTAGGGTGCCAAGACGTAGAAAAGGACTTGTGGCACTCATGACTATAGAGTGGTGTGTGTTTGGCACATCGGGTTCCTTCGTTGTTAGCCCCAGCTTTCTAGACTGGATGCAGTTATTCCCGGTAGAAAATACAAGAAAATATACCTTTCTATTACTATTAAAGTAAATAATTACACTCATTCCCTCAACGTGATACTTGTTTGTTTAACTGTATACAGACAGCTGATCCATGGAAGAATCGTTGATAATAATAAATAAAATAAACTCGACAAATATTCTTGTAATTTGCTGGGCACGCCAGTGTGCCTGTTATCCGGTTGTGGCACACTGGAATATAGGGTATGGCTTTCTAATTTTTCCCCAACTATTTTAACTGCTTCAATTGAAATTAATCTATAATAATAAGAGTGAATTTAGTCTTCTTACCCTTCGATTTAGAAATAAGGTCCGCTAGAATTGTATATTTAAAAAATAATAATACAGTACTCAGAATTTTATAGAGTAGTTTGTTTTATTCGAAATGACATACTTCCTGCAACTGTTTGGGTTGGAATTATTTGAGATCAAATCTTTAAGTTTTACGACCCATGGTTATACCGACTAGGCTAAAGGACACGGTGATGATGAGAAATGAATGAAATGGTGGAATGAAGAAAGTGGGAGAAAACAGGAGAACCCCGAGAAAACCCATGCACATGGTGTTTGTCCACCACAAAATTCAATTGGTGCGAGCTGGGGTCGAACCAAGGATCCCATGCACCAAAGGTGAACGCTTTGTCACTGAGCCACCGCGGCCCCTCTGAAATTATTTATAGGAGAGAGTGACTACTTTATGAAAACTTGATATCGAACACATTTGTTTAAAAATACCAGCTTTTTGTGAAATATTGCTTAATATTCAGGAAAACCTAAGTCAATAAAATAATAATAATAATAATAATAATAATAATAATAATAATAATAATAATAATAATAATAATAATAATAATCTTAAATTAAAAACTCTCTGGACCTAGTGGATTGGCACAATTCCACGAATTAAAAAGAATGTGTTTACTTCTCATGTAAGTGTAGAAGGACTTAATCCCTGTTGCTTTCAATATACGAAGAAAGTGTCCAACTGTCAAATGATATGCTACATAAAATGCCCTATGCAACATAATGTAATATAGAGTCATCATTTCAGGTTGTCTAAAGAACACTTTCGTTTTAGCAAGAAAGGAAGAAAATAGAAAATACTCAGTTTTAACCTAGTAGAAAGTTTGCGGATTTAAGAGAAAATGTACAGAGTTGTTGGATATTAAATGTAGTTCGAATTAATGGAGTAAGACACCGTAGTTCATTGTATGAAATATACTGGGAGTGACCAAGCCATTACCTATGGAAATATCGAAAGCGATACGTTAATGGTGGTAGTTGCCAACTGTTGTAGAAATGAAAAATTTAAGGAAATCTCTAAAACTAAAATCACAGATCCAAATTGACTAATTGCTAAGTAAAACTGCTAAATCTGACAAAAGCAAAAGAAAAAAAAAAGTCTTAATGACCTGTGTTACAGTTTCAGACACATCATTCTCATATCAAAACTACGATAGAAGTAAATTATGAATACAGGTGAATTTGCAGTTCTGGAATACCAACAAATGATTTTGCTAGATGTAAATTTTGGGAAAACATTTTTATAAGGTTTTAGATTTATTTATTGGTTTGTTTGTTTATTAGCTTCTCCATGCCGTAAACGTCGCCAACACCTAGTGGCCCACTTGCTGGTAAATGGCGATCGTCAATATAGCGACGCGTCGAGGGATTGCCGCTAGTGTGCCACTAGTGGCAGGGATTCGTCGAGTCGAAGCAGATATCTAGAATCGGGGATATTGAAGTTACCACCACGTAACAGCGAGGACTTCATTTTGATCCCCGCTCCTTTGATTTGTCACGGAGAATCGCAAAGGGACCAACACGAACTATCGCCAGTCATGTGCATGCGGTTATTATTATATATTACTTTTTCCTGACGAATTGTTATTATAAGGACAATACTTGAGCTCCGGGGGTCAAGAGTAACTCCTGCCTTTACATCATGAAGTGAAAAATCTTGAGATGGGTGCGTATAATTGTATGAATTTAGTTGGCCACTGTCGCTGATCACTAGCAAGTGAATATGGGAGAACTATGAAAAAAGTAAATAGACGCTTGCCATTTTGTTATAAAATTACATGACGAGTGCCTTTGATCTGATTCCAAACAGTTATCGTCAAATATACACGGTCAATGGAGCACTCTGATTAGAAATATTAAAAATTCTTCAACGATTTATCACTCTACAAGCTGTGTCTTCATAATCGCCTCCGTGGCGAATTCGGAAGAACACGCAACTTATAACCCTAAGGTTGGTGGTTTACGCCCAGCTCAGGGCACTTTATTTTTACTTTTTTTAAAAATGTTTGTAGACTCACCTTAATGCAAAGGCGATTTAACGTATTTTAGGGAAACAATTTTGTGGTTCGTTGGCGTTCCGTCGCTTCTCTGCCAGTGGTGGTATAATTTTCAAAGCGGAAGTGGGACCAATTTTTGGCTGCGGGACCACCAATTTTTGGGGACATGTCGCCAGTTGCCTATCGGTAGTCCACCGACGCTTACGGCATGGGGTTGTCCCCTCACAAGTGAGGCAGATTGTAATCGACCAAGAGTGTTTGGGAAAAATGGGAAACATCTTCCGACTTCGAATTCTGAATAATCCGTTTAGGATCAAGTCGAATCAAGGCTGCGTCACGGGAAGGTAGAACAAGTGAGGCAATCTTTCCAAGCACTACGCTGAAGAGCCTCTGTCTCATTCAAGACTTAGACTCTTCAGGGAAAGTAACAAGTTTATTACTTGTAATTTATTCTTTAAGTCAAAGTATTTTGCAATAAACCATCGTTTTGTAAGATATTTTTACGATTGTATACAATTAATTTCGAAAATTGTACACATAATATAATTTCCCATCATGGATTTGAAAAAATCAAAGTTCGAACAAAGAAAGATCTTCAATCGACATGTCTCTTTCATTATTGACCCTTAATTTATTTTAGTCCTAGGCAAAGCGAATCGACGGGATGGCTCTAAGTGAAAACATTCATTTAGATGTTTAAGTAATCTGGAAATTCTTGCTGTTATTTCACGAAACACAACAAATCTTGAGAAACAAAAACAATTTTGCTTACCAGGGGAAGGGAGTAAATCATCTGCTTACGTTTGCTTAACTAGGAAGAAGGCAAGGGCACCGATCCTAGGGGGCCGGGCCCCCCAAAGCTCATGTAGGTCCCCTTTGTATTTATGAATATACAATATTTGGCATAATTTGAATGCAATTTGCCTTAAAATCCTAATATATATCGTCTGCATTTGAATGCCCTCCCAGAAAAAAAATTACAGAGAAATCGGCGCCCTTGGAAGAAGGTCTAGCGAAAGGAATAAAAATGTGATAACGTAATGCTTGAACAACTCTATCTAATGGAGAAAAGTAAATTAGTATTCAACACTTCTTTCAATTTTAAGCATTTCAAAGATTCTCGTAATTTAGTAGCGTCCCGGATTTGCATTTTTGAAGTACGGGTACTCTATCTATACCTTAACGTTTCAGACCACGCACTTAAGCCGCTTTGCCACAAGAGGCACATAGGAGTTTTTCTTTCGATTTCCTTAGGAATATTGAGAATGGTATGACTTTTAAAACTATGTTTAAAAAAAGAATACATATCGACACAATAAGATGATAATCTAATACCTAGGAAATATATTGAATTGTTTTTAATTTGTTCTCACGCTACCAAAACAGTATTTTTTTTATTCCAGCCTTTTAATATAAGCATTTTACACTATTGTCTGTTCTAGGACAATACAATTCTAGTTCATGTATATGCTAGCTTTGGAAATACAGTAGAATTTCGCTTATCCGACATAAACAGGCAGGCAGAACGCTGGATAATATGGATGTGTTAAGAAAAGACCTATTAAAAGTAAAACTTATGATATAATTTTACATATTACACATCTAATAATAATGTTTTATAACAAATAACTGCACTACACTGAATCAGGGACGTATCCAGCGTGAGAGCCTGAGGGTTGTACCCCTCCGAAACTCAAGCACTTTTTAATAAACATGCTTTTACCCTTTTGAGATTCTTTTATATCAGTTTACTAATAGTCAGTGTCCAAACTTTGGGCAATGTGCTGTTGTCTTGTTTTAATTCTAAGAACATACCATAATGCCATTATACCATTTGGAGTTAAAGAACAGGAATTAAATAGGATTAACATTTTGTTTCCGTTCTGTTTTTAACTTTAATATATTAGAACGATACACTCAATGTCTTCTTGCTATTTTTGTTATGTGATATACGTAACAGACAGTTTTCTTTAGTTACATTTCTCTCGAAAATACGTTTCATTTTGTTTGTGCTATAAAGCAGTTTCCAAAGTAAACCGGTTTATAAATGAAAAGTAGGAAAAAGTTTAAGAGAAATACAGAACTGTTGCATTATTATTATTATTATTATTATTATTATTATTATTATTATTATTATTATTATTATTATTATTATTATTAATGATATTGATATTTTTAAAACATTAGAATTACGTGCTTACGAGGATTCGTGTTGGGCCCCCTCCGAATAGAAAACCTGGATACGTGTCTGCACTGAATGATAGATGTATGAGTCAACGTGTAGACGGGTGCGCTAGGCGATATACTCCAGAGCATGAAAAATAGATTAAGACCACAACTTGCAGTTCTTCTTGCCGATTGGTGATTTCTGCAATGATATATCGGATCATACGGTATGTGTAACAAAGGATGGTCGGATAAGCGAGACCATGGTGTATTGGTGTTTCACGCACCTAAACCTGTAAAATGTTTGTATAAACGATTATCTTTCACTCCTTAGCTAAATTTGTGGGTATGATCACACACCTTGCCTCATAAAGAAGTTGTCTTATAAAGAAAAAAATATTTTTTAGCTAAAAGCTAAAGGGAAGTCAACTTCAGTAATTTACTTTAGTTTTTTTTTCTTTTCTTTTTTTCTTTTTTTTTATAATGGCAAACTAGTCCATTTCATCACGATAAATCATGTTTGATACTAAGATGTCTTTTTTTTGTCCGTATATATCCTTTACATTTTGTTGGAGACTAAATTGTTATTTTCCCAAGAAAATAGGGTGAGAGAAGCTATAGAACAACATGAACTGAAAACAATAGCTATTACCAATAATACTGTAATCCTGGATATCAATAAGTTGTCCTTAGTATATTGCTTCGGTTCTTATTAACATGAAAATTATAATGTTTTGTAATAAAAAAAAATGGGATAGGATGGGATTCGATGTGGTGTCAAAGTAATAAAATAACTACGAGTCCGCCACTCTATCCACCTAACCACAGAGGCTACGTTGTGTTTGTTCTTTTTTCTTAAGAAATAATCTTCATAACCATGGTGCGTATCGCTTCGAACCTTAACATAAGAGTTTTTCTGTTTAATTCTATATTTTCGTACGACATCTTAGTTACAGAAGCTAATTTATATTTGGCAGGCAATCTACACACTAGATTTTAACCAATAAATGCAACATTTTAGTCCACTATCCAGTACCTTGATCCATCTCCTCGACTTCCCTACTGAATTCCCTCCGCAATCGTGCTGTGCTACTGAAAAAATCCCTAGAAATCATCGTTGCCAGTATACACAAAACCGAACATAATTTTGTTTTTTGTTTATATTTTTATTATTTTATTATATTTTTTGGAAATATCTCAGATGGATTGCTCTCTATTATCTCCACATACTAATAACTCAATTTTACCCATAAACGTAAGGAAAAAGGAATAAATACTGAAAATCGTGAGTTACAGTATACGCGCAATTTTTTTTTTTTTTTTTTTTGCGCATGGGAGTACATTTCTCGTCCTAGCCGCACACTTGACATGACGTATCGAAACCGTTAGTCATTAGATGCTGTGCATCAAGGGCGGATCCAAGGGGGTTAAGGGGCTATAGCCTCCCCCCTTGACGCTCAAGTTTACACTGGATGAAATGGTCTTCAATTCTGCTTTACACTGGATAAAACGGCAAATTATGGTTTAGCCCCTCCCTTGATCATATCCTGGATCCACCACTGCTGTGCATGCTGTAGTTTACTCCCTGCTGTACATTTGGTCCTTCTTCAGTCTTATTGTTGTTATATATTTGTTCGTTTCATTGTACGGACCCCATAATTTCTTAGCTTTAGAGCCTCATATCTCCCTTATTTGGCAACACTGATAACCCACTTTTTTGCTTATTTTCTTTAACGTTTTATGCCAATTGTTTAATGCCATAAAATGATATACGTTCTATATGAAAAGCTATAAGTTTGTGTTGGAGTGGAAAACATACTTCCGTGATACTAGTGACGTATTCTGGTCGCGTGTTCCTCTCCAGTAAGTATCATGTTACTTGCACAAATTTTTCATTTTCTGCGTTTTTTCGGCGTTTTTGGGGTATAACTCGGCATAGCCTCAACCGGTCACTGCTTGGTAACGGTATTATACGGTATTATACTGCCTGTATTATACGTAACGGGTAAACAAGGCTTTTCCGCGCCGAATGAGTATCACCACAATGATTAGCGATCCACAATCAGTCAGGGTACCAATTTTCATAAATATTTAACTGTTTCGCATACGTCCCTTGTAAGTATTTCAATATCCAAAACACGATAAGATAAAGATCCTCTGCTAAATATTTTCAGGTATTATGAAATATATTATTCTTTTATTTTACATAAATCATAAACAGACTTAAATTATGAGAACTTATATGCTAGTGAGCAGAATAAATGGCGTTTGTATTGGTAATGTCAACCCATTCTCCGATCGAGAATAGAATGTCCGTCCAATGAAGAACGCTGAAACAGATGATTAACCAATTACACGGTGGTACGGATTCCACGTAAAATGTATATCCGCGTCTTATATACTCTAGGTGCTGAAAAATTACGCTGAACTTTACCAAATAAACAAACTAATCCTGCATATATTAAGAATGACTATGCTGACATATTTTTTCTCCTGGAAAAAGAACATTTAGAATGTTCACGTGCGGTACATTGAGCTTCGTATCTCCTGTGCGGATAAAAGCAGTTTAGTTTGCTTGTGTTATTCTTTTAACAAGATAATCGTGTGTCCAGTGCTCTATGTTTTTCCTTCAAAATAAGGAAAGAAAGAACACGTGTGGTTAATCACTTTAAAACCGTCGTATTCATTGTGGTCAGGATTTTCTGAGACATGTTTACGACATTCACTTTTATCTTTCTCTCTCTCTACATAATTTACTTTTCTCTCTCTTTCTTTCGCTTTGCCCAGCTACGTCACGACGAATCACGGATTCACCAATACTTACATCCTCGTCAGATCCGGAGCTGGGAAGTAGGCGCGTCATTTAGGGGGGCAGGGAGGGGCAATTGCCCCCCTGAGTTTGAGATTTCTATAGATTTTATCAATTAAATAGTAGTAAATCAGTGAAATACGCGAAATTTTACTTGGGTCTTGCCCCCCAAGCAAAATCGGAAATGACGCTCCTGCTGGGAAGCGGTAGAAAAGAATATAAATACCGTAAAGTAAAAAGTAACTAAGCTAAGCATAAACAACAAGTTAGAAATCAATTATGTGCATAAATAACAAAACTTGATTTAAAATGTATAACATATATAATGACACTCAGCGCGAATTATACTACATTTAAAATACATCAAGATTACAGACAAACAACTTTATATTTTGTGAAATCTACGGCCGTTCTCGAATTATATTTTGAGGTGGCTAGGTGGCGTGACTAATGGTTTAAACTGTGTTATACTCACAATAATCTTCGACCGGTTAACTTCTTCAGGGTCGTCGTGATTCAAACGTCGAGTTCCAAAGGGTCACAGGAATTCCACAATATGCTTCACAAGCGGTAATCCAGCTACATCTGTGCTGATATATTCATGGATGCACAATTTTTCTTCTGGATTTTGATAGTAAATGTCCCAAGCGGAGTATAACTGCTAACCACGTATCAACATAGGAAAGTATTACAATGCAATGAAACAACGTATCACATATGATGTGTACAATTTCACAACTTAGAACATTACTTGTAGTCAAAGAGACACACTTCGAAATTCAAATATGCACTTTAATTCTCAAATTAACGTCTTGTCTGTTCGTTTGGCATAAAAATATAAAACTTAGAGCGGTACGGGCTCACAGGCCCGGCGACTACGACTGGAAGAGCGCCAATGAATTTGCTTGTCCATAACTTCCACCTATAGCAACGCGTGGGCGAAAGGTAACAGTCCCGAAATCCAGACACAAAGAGACAGTCACCAAGCATGCAGCTATCACGTGATCAGGATCCCTAATTTTTGACCAAATATAGCCGTAGGATTGGACCTAGACACACCAACACAGACACAGACATACCAAACTGGTGAGAGAAGGCTTCGAGATGTTTCTCTCATGTACGAGGCTTGGTCAATTAAGTTCAAAATTAACATTGTCTTTTCCATTTTGCTTAAATGCGATGAATGAGCCTGGGGTTGGTGATAACTTTACTTATGATGATAATGCGGGAAATAACAGGTTTTTGTTCTCATCGGTGTATTTTAAAATGTAATGTGCCAGACATATACGTGGAATTTTTTTTTTTTTTTTTTTTTTAATTATGCTGTACTGTGCGAAAGCTAAAGTAGTTTTTCCATTTGCACTCTCAAAGGGAACTTTCTTATGTGGACAGACTGATATGCGGAAAATGGATGCAGAAAAGGAACTCCTTGTGCCGCGTCCCTACTGCCTTGCTTCTCATACCATTATGTTATTCAGGCATTACTTTCTCTAAACTGTGTAGACCCGCTTGCTGTTGTACCTTTCCTTTGTCCGTAATGAGGTGTCACACGTCGTTTTGCCGCCATTTGCAACAGCTTGTAACTCGGAAATGACGCCGAATTTAAGAAAATGTCACAAACGTTTTGCTTATTTTCGTGTGAGGAATCACCTCCCAAGCGTTGTAAACGACCTTTAGTTACACTTATATATATATATATATATATATATATATATATATATATATATATATATATATATATATATATATATAGAGAGAGAGAGAGAGAGAGAGAGAGAAAGAGAGAGAGAGAGAGTCATAAAAGTTATACAAAGTTCTTGTAAGCCTCTAAATGTTTCCTGAGTTCCATAAGTCCTCGGCACACACAAACTGGCCGCAAAATAAGGTTCAATTGTCTTTAGTTTGTAATGGCTTTAAACACGTATCGTGAATAACTCCTTCGCTTATGGCAGCCTCCGCAGTGGTGATTATAGGGTATATTTTTTACCTCCTTTGTTCAGGAGATTAATACTCCATGGCGGCCCGAGGAAGAAGGTATTGTTGATAGGTGAGTGATCATCTGTCAACAGATATATTTCTGCTCTTGAGATCTTCTTTTATAGGTCTCTCTCTTTTATAGGACTATGAGGAAAAGGTCGGCTTATTTCGTTAATTTTCCGATTCTGATTCATGTCTTCTTGGTAGTCTGTAAAAAATATGTAGAAACGACCTCCCCCTTTGGCTTTTCGTAGGTATACGCTCGACCGTTTACAAAGATAGAACATATACCTACTCCCATATACGCTTTTCTTTCAGACACATGTCCACTTATTTTGAACGAAGAATTCATGGTATAGCAAGTTTAATGTTTCTAACTTAGCGAGCTCGTGTGACACTCAATTTCTTGCTTGAATTACAACTCCCTCCACCTTAGGATATATATTTTAGAAAAGTAATCTCATATAAATCCAGTTCAAGATAGTTGATAACAATATCCCAAAATTCATTCAATGGGTTTTGCCACTTTCTTGTAATTTGATCAAAGATCAGAGTCGCTTTTATTTTGAAACGAGCTTTAGCAGAGAAGCAAGTATGCTGATCGCGAAAATAATTGAATTCCATATTTCAACGTATTTACATGTTATACACTGAGAAAACAATCTTATGTGGAGTACGTAAAAGCATACGTTACATTTGTAAATCCTGTAGTTCTTGGACTTTACGTACAGCAAACGTATAAGTGAAACCGAATGTTTTACAATACTTTCCGTATAAGTATTCCATCTATATGTACTTTCCGTATGAAACAATATAGGCAGTCAGGATCTCACATATAAATGGACGTATAAACATATAGCTGACAAATGTAACATAGGAATATGTATGTAATATACGCAAGACTGTTAGATGTCAGACATCCTGCAACGGTATGATGCAACATCTAAGGGCAGTGCGTATATAGCATATGGATAATATTCTCCGTACAGATTTCCGTAGTAAGCAAGACGATTCCGTATATTTGTATATACAATATACCGCTTTCCGGATAATGAATTTTTCTCATTGTGACTCTTACATGCCGAAAATGTTATTTATTTATTTTTTAATGTCTCTCCATCCATTCGTCCCGATACAAATTATTCGTTTGCCTAGAGGCCGTATCGTTCAATGTATCCGCACCAAATTTTACGCATTTTTTTAAAAAATAATCTTCTCCAACTTTCCTCTCTCCTTTTCTTCGAATTTTTTCTATCCCCAGAAATAAGGGTAGTAAAGAGTACTCAAGGGCGAAAATAAAATTATATATATATATATATATATATATATATATATATATATATATATATATATATATATATATATATATATATATATTAATTTCTCCAAAACGACTGTAATGATTTTGTTTATATGTCATCCATCAGTACTTTATAATTAACTGTATGCTCTGAAATGAGCCATTTCTCTGGGAAAAATTCAGAAGGGGGAAGTTTACTCTTTGAATTTCTTTTTTTTTTCTTTTTTTCTTTTTTTTTTTTTTAGATAACTTTCTCTTAAACTCAGGTAATCTTGTTCATATTTCAGAAATAAATGTCTCTGACTTATCAATATGGTGTAACTCATTCGTCTTAAAAAAAAAAAAAGTGATAGGTTATTTTAGTTTTGAAGAAGTAAGCTTTCTTTGGACAAAGTTTCCCAAAAACGTCTTACGATTTTATTTGTACTTCACTAATAAATACTTGAGTAATAAGTGCAGCATAATATGATTTAGTTAAGGAAATTGGAGCGAGAAAGCTTAATGCAGCGGCTCGTACCTATTTTATGTTGTTCTAAGAATATACGTCGACTCATATATACAGGGTGTTTCAAAACAACACCGACAACGTTTGGGAGGTGATTCCTGACATCAAGATAAGACAAAAAGTATAGACCAATCTGAGTGCACAAATGCTTCTTTTCGGAGTTATAACCTGCCGAAAACATGAAAAAATCGACTTTAATGGTCCATAGCTCCAAAACTATGGGACCTACCGTAATCGGGTCAAGACTCCATTTAGGAACTAATATGGTGCTATCCAAAAATACATGTTTCAGAATCTTGCGGTACTCACACAATATTTACAGAGTGAGTTTGGCTGCGGGAATATAATTTGAAGTAGTCACCAACTACCTCTATAAAAATTGTTGCGGAAGTACCGCAGGATTCAGAAACATGGATATTTGATGAGTAACTAAAAAAAAAAAAAAAAAAAAAAGAACTTCAGGCACTTTTGGATATTGATATTTACTGTAATAATAGCAACAGAACTTACTGCTTGACTTTCCACACACAGTCGAATTTTATAGTTTCTCTCCCCCTTTTACGTTGAGACTCGAATTTCATCCTATTTTTCTCTGAAAATTATCTGTAATTCAACAAGGAAATAATTACATATGATAAATAAATTGAAATTCATCGTATTATGGTCCATGACAAACATTCTACCATTTTATATTGTAAAGGCCAGATCTACCGGCATTGTAACAGAGCGGTGTTTGAGCAATTGACCGAGAAATTCAAGCTCCGATTAATAATAATTTCACAGCCTTATTTTATTACATGTGTAAGCCATTGGACAGAAGGGTGTGCATCATGGGTCAGAGTTGATGACTATGAGTTTTGGTAGGTGGTGGATCAGAGTGGATCATAGTGGGTGTTGAGTCAGAAGGGTCACAGTAGGGCATGGCGTGTGTTGGGTCACAGTGGGTGGTGGGCATGGGTCAAATTTTTATTGACCCACGCCATCTCTGCATAAGGAATTAGCGTGACACATAGACTGATATACTCAGCGGCATCATTTAAGGGGGCAGGAGGGGGCAATTGCCCCCTAAGAGTTTGAGGAATACATATACTGTAATGGATTGTCTACTAATATACTAGTACAAAACGTGAAAATCATATGTCGTTAGTGCTCTTGTCCCCCTGAAGTGAAGTCTGAAATGACGCTCCTGGATAGACTGGGACGTTTGCCTTGAACTATTTGGATCTGTATATGTTCAAGATAATATGTGTGTCCCAGGTCCTTAATACTGTTTACTTCACAATTTCACCATCATCTTTGTCTTTTTAAACTTCTACGCATATCTTGTTAAAAATAATGGTTTATGATAACTTGTCTATGTATCTACGTGTGTCTGTCAAGGAAGACCAAAAAAAAAAAAAAAAAAAAAACAATAATTACTTGATGGATCTACTTCGCCACGATGTAGGCGATAAAATATTAGGAAGTGAGTTCGTTGATGGAGGTGCTCTATCCACCGGAAGTAGTAGAAATGAACCGTTTCCGATTTCCACGTTGATCACTAGAGAGCAAAAACGGTCATGGATAGAAAGAAGCGATTTTCCATAATCGATTAGGTCCGCTAAGAATACATTTCATATCCATCCTTAACTCTCTACGAAAACCGCAACTTTTAGAAATTCACAACAATTTCCGGCTTCAATACTTTTCTACATAGAGCAAAAAAGGATACGAGATGGCGAGAAGCTGTTTTTTTTTTTTTTTTTTTTTGGGGCATCGATTTTGCTTTCTAAGAACATGTACTACCGTCTTTTCTAAAAATCTATTCAAACCGGAAATGGGATCACTCAACTACTTCTGTTTTAACGTTGATTATTATAAAATAGAAGAACCACAGAATAAAAAAAAAGTATAGGATAGAAACGGTAAGAAATAACGAGAAGCAATTTTCTGAAATTAATTATCCCAAAAATTCCATCTCAACTCTAATCTCTCTACTGAAACCGGAAGTAGTAAAAATTTTCTTACGTTTCCGGTTCCAATATTAACCAAGAAAATATCACACCATGTAAACCAAACTCCTTCACGTAATGAGCATGTGACATTATAAGCCTTCTTATTATTTTATACACACTCGAGCAGTACTGCGACATACTGCTGCACAAAACCAACAGGAAACACGTATTCAGAGGCCGCACGTTTTCTCCAATCTTGATTTAGTCTTACGTTACATAATCCCGCTACCCCAGTACAAATTCAGAATTACAATTACCTACTTTTCTAACATGTAAGATAAACTTTATCTTATCCGTTCACTATCTTTCTTACAGCTCTGTAGATAAATGACTAGTTTAGTAAACCAGATAAATGGAGCATTAATCTAATTTTAATTTACTCTCAGGGTTTAAAAGATATCTGGTATAAAACTGTGTCATGAACATAAATTTAATAATGACTAAAAGCAAAAGCAACTCCTTGATGTCGCAGAACTACCTCCTCCCCCTCAAACAGGTGTTAACTAGATAATTTCCATTGGCGTTTGTTTTGGCTCTTTAGACCACAAAATTCGCTATCTCTCAATCCAACTAGAATTCGAATTAGTCCTCAACGCGGGATCAATATGGAAAATGCTATGCTTCCGAAGGACTTGAATAGCATTTATGCGAAAAAAAAGGTTATTGATTCTTAATTTCCTTTTAGAGTTCATGTGTCAACAAAACGACGAAATGCTTGTATACACGTCGTGTTTATTTGTCTGTAACATGTAGAGTGAAGAACAGTTCAACATAGACAACCACAGGACTGAAGCGACTAAATGAAATGTCTGGTTTTACGTTCCACGTTACGCATCGAGACTAAGGGAGACGCTAATGGTTAGAATGAATGAAAACTGTGGAATGAAGAAAGTAGGGGAAAATGGGAGAACCCCGACAAAACTCACGCATAAGGTGTTTGTCCACTACAAAAGCCACTTCGTGCGAGCTGATTAAACCAGGAGCCCCATCACCAGTGAACGCTCTACCACTGACCAGAGTTGGCGTGGATCAATGAAAACTTGACCCACGACCCACTGACCCACCGTGACCCACGACCCACTGACCCACCACCAACCGTGACCCACTCTGACCCACCGTGACCCACCACCCACCATGAACCACTCTCATCCACTTTGACCTACTCTGACTCACCAAAATCCATCGTCATCAACTCTGAACACGATCCACGGACCCTTCTGTATTGGCTAAAGAGTTTACACTAGTAACAAAACAATACTGTGAAATTGTCACTAATCGGCGTTTGAATTTCTAGTCAATCGCTCAAGCACTGTAACAATGACTGTGGATCTGACCTTTACGATATAAAATGGTAAAGTGTTTGTTAGTGAGGAAATTGAAATAGTTCGAGGTGGGGGGAAATTAGTGTGTGCTTAAAATATACTTGTACTAAAAGAGTATTCTTGCAAGTGTTAATTTCTGAACGCATTCCAAAAGAAACTTCTATTCGCAGGAAAATATCCCTTAACAATATGGAAAAGATTATGGTTTCTCAGCTCACAGTATTTTTCTCACAAAAGAGTTGAAAAATCAGTTTTTCATAGTGTATAAAGGTGCTTGGGTACCCTATGTGAGAACATGTCCATAATGTATGCTCATAATTGTAGTTTGTGTAATCACTAAAACACCATGTTAAATTTAAGTTACAAATATGCATAATTACAATTATTATGGATATTTATTCAAAGTAGTTTACCTAAAGCAAAGAAGAGACTTAGTAAAAATTAGGTACAAAGTTGAATAACACAAATAAGCCATTAGTAATCAAGTATACATTTTCCATAACTCGTAATTTTCCACCTTAAAACAAATCTGAAATCGGGCTTATTTCCTGTTGGTAACTTTTTCGTGGTAAATCATCCGCAGCAGAATGATGTCTATCCTTCAGCCAAGAAATAACTAGCTCGTCTACTTTGAGCTTGTCTAGCAGTGGGCCATTAACATTGATGAACAACAAGTTAGATCATCTTTGAGCACTTAGTCTATTTCTAATATCAGTCATCTGTAAATTCATAAGGGGAAATCCCCGGTTCCCACTCTGTCGTGGAAATTGATAATACTTCTACCCGATTTCTGCAACTCCTCATTAACAATCTGCTTGTTAGACTTAAGTCTGATAACGATTTTTCTTAGTCAGTTTAGAAATATTCAGCAAGAAGTATCATCTTTCTATCACCATACAACGTCTTTTCCATATCGACCATGTTAGTTGGTAATGTCGACTCATGGAGAACAGAAACTTCATCTACCACGCCTTCGATAGGGAATCTTGTGAATAAATTATCAATTAAAGCCTGATAAACTGATGATTTCTTATTTGTTTATAAGTGTAATTTTTGTAATTACACATAAAGGTTTGGTGCCATTACCAAGTTCCCTCCCCCGTCTAGAAAGCGAAAGGGAACGAGGTTCCTGGAAAGTGTTCAGAGGTGAATGGGAATTTCTCTCCTTCTTCCCCTTCAATTACCACATTGCTGTTTGCCATGTGCCAAATTACGATGAATTTCGATTAAAGTATCATAGTATAATTATTTCCTTGTTGAATTATTGATACTTTTCAGTGGAAAAAAGGATGAAATTTGAAAATTCCAAATCAAGGTAAATAGACCAACATAAAAGGGGAAAAAGTGTAAAATTTTCCATATAACTATGCGTACAATCCAAACTTAAAATTTCCGTGCAATTAAGCTTACAGTACAAATTTTATGCCTATTTTTCTCACAGCTTTATGGGTTGATTGCCCTGTGCTGTAACTGCTCCACATAATAAATATAAGCTTCAGCAATTATTATAGTAGAAAGCAATGGATATATGAAGCCAAGCACTGCATTTTTTTGTTTCTGATTTTTTCCTTGTATAACATCGATCGTTTTCGATCCTTTTTACAAACCAACTCACTACAAATTCTCCATATATATAAAGTACCCCCCCCCCCCATAAAGAAGAACTTTAAAAAATACTAGGACACATTCTGTTTATTTTCAATAAAGAGTTAATACATTGAATTTCAGCTCCGTAAGTTTAACGGCTTGCGAGATACTAATTTCTTTCCGCAAAAATTCGGATTCTCACTACCTCCTTAGGATATTATGCATTATAATGAAAGCAATATAACATCCCAGTTTGGATTAAGGCCTAACTATATACAGAAGGTAATTTCATTTGACTTTGCAATTTGACCGTGATGATCAGGCACACATAGTTACATTCATTTTTTTTTTAATAATTTACATATTACAGTGATTCAAAAATGCATTTTTTCCAGTAGTTAGCTCCTTTAAAAACTCACAGGTCTCGAGAGCCAAGTAGTAGTATAAGTCCTATTGCTATTATTACAAATAAAAATATATATATCCAAAAGTGCCTGAAGTTCTTTTTTCACTTGGTTAGATTTACTCACCTCAGGTAAGTAGACAGAAACAAGTGGAAAAGGAAGGGAAATGATGGTCTTGAAAGTAAAACGAAGACAAATTTACCAGTCTTCAGAAGATACTGTCTACAATGCAGTGAACAGAGTGGGTCGGTAGATCATACTGAGTCGGTGGGTCGCAGTGGGTCATGGTGGGTGGTGGGTCGCAGTGCGTCACATGCTGTTGACCCACGACCCACTCCATTTCTGTCAATTATACAGACTTCGAATACAAATTAGTTACTTGATTAAGCTCTTTCGTACTTAGTGTTTTACACCTCTCTTCTATTTCACAACTAGTGCACCTTGTGTTAGGAATTTTTGATGTGTGTATATATTGTTCACACTGTAAGCAAAGATTGCGTTCTTTTTTTCCCTCGTTACTAATTAACATGAACCAAACGGTTCGGCGCGTATCTCAAGTGTTTCACGTACTTGAGGTTGAGAACCGCTGTTATATACTTTAAGTTATATGATCTTCTCTTCATGGTTTCAAAACAATAATATAAATAATAACTCAGGTTGAACAACGGATGATTATTTATTATTGTTTCGATTCGAAAGTGAAAAGTTATAAATTTTTGGAAGACTAGGGTTTGAAGATATCTTTGGGAAAACGGCAGTAATTATTTTTCATTTCCTTTTTTCTTTCCAATAAAGTCCAAACATGCCTAGATAAAAATTAGATGTATATGTTGGAAACCTTCATTCCGAATACCAGCAGCCATTAATTCCATTGGTTTTTCCACAGTGATATTTTTATCGTCACTCAACTTCCCAAAGCAAATCAGGGTTGCCACACTCGAGACTCGCGATGATGCCAAACACGGGTCTGAATTATGCTAGATTTTTGTAAATTATGCCAGATTTTCAAATTATCTTTCCTAACTAATTTTAAAGACACACCCCTACTTATCTTCATTATTTTAATGAAGTGTATTAACTGTATTCATGTACAAATTTAATATGACGCTGTTAGGAATGATGATAAATGGCACGTTATAGGGGAGGATGGTCGAATTTATATTTTATGAATGGATAACATTTTAAGAAATATATATAGAAGAGGCCGCTTCCGACACAGCCCTGAAGCATTTCTTTTAGTGTATTACTAGTTGTCCCCTAACGCTCAAATCCCTCCCCTCTCAAGTTGTAAATTAAAAGGAACAGAAACATCCCAGATAATCACACATTCATGTGTCAGTTGGCAGTAATAAAACTATGGGTAAGTAAATATGTTTTTCAGTCATGTTTGCTATTTTTGAACATTTGCGTTTGCTCTGAATTCAACAAAAAATTACAACCGCTGAAATACTGACTGGTTTCATTGCTCCAACCATCGCTTCAACTAAAAAGAATAATTCCCGACGGTCTTTAAACCATTTACATTTTCGTTCTTTTTCTTTTTAACAAAGGGTAAAATGAAATTATGCTAGATTTTGCCAGGATGCTAAAGTCAAGATGCTAGATGCTAAATGCTTGTGGATTATGCTAGATCTAGCACTAAGATGCTAGATATGGCTTCACTGAAGCAAATGTTTTTTTCTAAACTAAAATTGCTTTCCTCATTGCGGATGAATTGTCACATGTGTTTACAGTTATTTCAAACAATTTTTGCAATTACATTTCAAACATACATTACACACAAGTAACATTTCAAATACAAACAATAGAAGCAACAATGCTTCGCTTGTTCCCTTCAGTTGTTACAATTCTGCTATCATCTGAGTCAAGGGTGGTGAGAGAATTAGAAGTGTGCAAAAAGTATAAGAAGGTGTTGTTCGACGGTAATTCATCAATTTCTTCAACTTCGTCACCTGCTTAATCTGAAATTAATGAGTTCGAAGATTCATCGCAGTGTAAAGCGAAACAGTCGTCACTGGCATCCAGTCTGTGTATTTGAACAAAAGATCTCAAGTCAGATCGAATACTAACATAAGGAAGTATTCCAATCACAGACATTTCTTGTGGAGAAATCCAGAAGACTGCATACGCTTTCAGAGTGAATATGAAATATTTTGTGACTACTTCTTCGTCGAACTTGAAGCTCCATATAGTATTACCATTACTGTCCTCACTTTGGTACTCGGTACACCTCCTGTCGCAGCTGATGGTATCAATAATATCGTCTATATAAGGAAAATGTGCTTTGTACTTTGCAACATAAGAACTTCGAAACCAATCTTCCATATTTACTTACGAGCTATTTTTTTATATACGTCCTTTCGATAATACCTAAGTCGCACCACTGAATTTTCCTGCTCTTAGCAACGACAACACAAAGCACAAGAATAGAAACTACAATTTTATCAACAATGATTTAGAATATTCTGTAGTAGGCATAAAATTAGAGAATTGAAAAAATATACATTAAAAAACGAACATTTTTATAGTTTAACGACCCTTGATTGTGCACTGAGGCTAAGGTAATGATGAGATAGATGATTATAGTGGAATGACAAAAGTGAGAGGAAACAGAAGAACCCCGAGACACGGTGTATGTCTATCACAAAGCTCATTTAACGGAAGCTGAGATCGAACCAGGTATCCCACCAGTGGGGTAAGAGAGTTTGGATTTAAATGCAAGTTTAAGGGGCTAGTATGAAAAATAATATTTAGATATATTTAAGAGGTGCCTTATTTTAAATTCATTTTAATCTTTTCATCAAAATGCGAGTTAAAGAAATGCAGAAAATAACATGTAACATACGGTGTAGCTACGGAGAATACATATTATTTCAGTGAAATTTTACACCCATGGCAACTCCCCAATAACATCATAGATAAAATCTAGCAAATTGAATTGAATAAAGACAATCGTAATAAACAAAATGGCGCGGAGCACGTATATATTTTTAAAAAGTGGAAGAATACATACCGAGTGCCAAAACCTGCGAATTCTAACTGACGTTGGGACGTTCCTTTTGTTTAATTGGGCTGTAGTCCAGAATTTCTTTTCAGCACCAAGGCTCTAAAGGAGACGTGCACCTACAACTTTGCGTGGAATGCAAACAACATGAGCTCTCACCGGGAATCGAACCCAAATCTCCCGTACCAAAGGCGCGTATACTAACCATAAAGCAACGAGGGACCAGGAGACATTCTCGTTGTGTTTATCTACTCTCTTGGAGCAAGGAAATGAAATGAAATTGAGAAACAATATGAAGAGCAACAAGGAAGATGAGTTGATCTTGGTTTTAACTTCTTTCAGCAGCGAAGCTATATGAGACGGGACCTACTGATTAACGTGCAATCCGAACCATATGAACTCCAGCAGGAATCGAACCCGGGTTTCCCACGCCAACGGCGCGTACGCTAACCGCTTAGCTACAAATGAGCCCAACAAGTAAGATGCTTCTTTTGAAGACAGCGTTAGTGTAAGTAGTTATTTTCTTGAGTTATTAGATTGATTAGTTGAGTTGTATTGTAGTTTGGCGTCCCGTTCAGCAGTGGGGCTATATGGAACGTAGATCTACAGCGTAATGTGGAATCTGAACCGCATGAGCTCCCGCCGGAAAACGGACCCGGGATTTCTGCGCCGAAGAGGCATATGTTAGCCACGAGGTAGTTCTAATTGATTAAAATATGTATTATTGGGTTTTATGTATAATCGGTGCTAGTGTTAAACACAGGTCTCAAACGAAAAATTTGGAAGAAACTGTTACTTTACCAGAAAATAGTTACTCTACTATAATTGTGTAATTTCATATGACAAAACTAGCCTTTGGCTAGCTGGGGCTCCGTCCCCGGACTCACGCGTTTGCTCGGCCTACAGCCTCGAATGTCTCATGTATCAATCTTTGCATTATCAGTGAATTTCATGCATTTGCTCTTCATTCCTGAATTTGCCCATCTGGGGGTTTCGCCCCCACACCCCCGCCTTTGCTCGACCTACGACCTCGCATCTCTTCAACCCACAATTTTGCTGAATCTCAAATTTCTTTTCCTATTTCAACTATTTAAAAGATAAGATTTTCTGTCCCAAGAAAACGCCTATTTAAATAACATGGGAATTTCTTTATCCCTCCTTTAGACCCCTTAAAAATTAAAAATATTCACTTTTAGCAATTTTTCTGTCGACTAGTCTCGGAAGGCTGCAATCAAGCCAAATTTCTTCATTCTAATCTTGCCGGAAGTGCCTAAACATTTTAGGGTGTAGAAAATGTCCCATATAAATAACATGGGGAGGATTTTTCAATTTTCCATAACACCACTCTAAAGTTAGAAATTTTCATTTTTACTGATTTACTTAAGTGACGCTAACAAAAACGTACAAGCATACCGAATTTCAAGTTTGTATTCCAATTGCAAGTACCTAAAACATGAGATAACAGGTTCATAAAAAAAAAGGCTCATTTAAATAACATGGAGAAATTCTTCATCCCCCATTTAGACCCCCTAAAATTTAAAAATATTCATTTTTGGCGATTTTTCTGTAGGTTAGTCCCGGAAAGCTACCCTCATGCCAAATTTCAACTTTTCCCGACAACCGGAAGTGCCTCTTTAATTTGTCAATTCATGTAGTTTTATATATAGTTAAAATTTTTATGGCTTGTCTCAAGAAAAGTAGAATTATTCAAGCCAAAACTATGCCAAAACTACAGTATCTTACGAGCTCTTCAATAGAAAAATGAAACTTGTTGTATCTCCTCATTAGAAATAAAGGGATCCATGTTTCAGCAATTTTGAAAATTTTCGTTTTAAGGGGAGTAAGTGACCTTTTTGAAATAAATAAAAACGAATGTCGCGATGTTTAGCGACCAATCCCTCCTAGACCGCCATATGAATTCGAAGACGTCTGGTACAGAAGTGGACTATGACCTAACTTATCGACATGAGGAAAAGAAGGAGTTGGGTGGGAAGAGGTGGCATGTAAAAGTAACAAAAATCGACCAATATGAGAGTTTAATCAATAGTTTTCGGGGTCATTGAGATGGATAGTGACACTGCCGATTCCGTTTTACTCCGAGTTCAGTCCCATCAGTATAAAGGTGGGAAGGGGCGACATTTACGAACGTTTATCATTATACTTTCATTGGATGAGTTGATTTTGAGTTTAACGTCCCTTTTCAGCAGCGAGGCTATATGGGACGGGACCTACTGATTAACGTGGAATCAGAACCACATGAGCTCCCTCAGGGAATCAAACCCGGACTTTCCACGCCAAAGGCGTGTACGCTAACCACATAGCCACGGAGGAGCTCACCTTCATCGAAATGCGCATCTAAGGTGGAAAGGGGAACAAATGCTCTCCATAAACCTGTTATACCAGTGCGAAGAACGAGCATTTCAGATAGTAACAGCATAAAATAACACTCGACCTTAACGGAAAAAAATGAAGGAGGGATGAAGCTTAGAAAAATAAGATTTTTGACAAGTCGCGTCTCAGAGACAGGGATTCCACCATACCCCCTCCCCCGAATTGGGTTGTGTCAGCCCCTAAACTTCCTGTAACACTAAGCCTGCCATACGTCATGTAAGAAACGGACAGTCCCGATTTTGGACTCGAGTGTCCGGCCTCCCCGTTAATTTTGTACAGGCATCAGAGTTGGCGTGGGTCAATGAAAACTTGACCCACGACCCACAGACCCACCACCCACCGTGACCCACGACCCACGACCCACTGTGACCCACTCTGACCCACGACCCACCGTGACCCACGACCTACTGACCCACCACCCACCGTGACCCACCACCCACTGTGATCCACCACTCTCATCCATTGTGACCTATTCTGACTCACCAAAATCCACCGTCATCAACTCTGAACACGATCCACGGCCTCTTCTGTACTGACTAAAGAGTTTACACTTGTAATAAAACAAGACTGTGAAATTGTCACTAATCGGAGTTTGAATTTCTAGTCAATCGCTCAAGCACCGCTCTGTCAGAATAATGGTGGATCTGATCTTTATGATATAAAATGGTAAAGTGTTTGTCAGTGAGGAAATTGAAACAGTTCGAGGTAAGGGGAAATTAGTGTGTGCATAAAATATACTTGCACTAAGAGAGTATTCTTGCAAGTGTTAATTTCTGAACGCATTCCAAAAGAAACTTCTATTCGCAGGAAAAAACTCACAGATCTCGAAAGCCAAGTAGTAGTATAAGTCTTATTGTTATTACAATTAAAAATGTCGATATCCAAAACCGCCTGAAGTTCTTTTTTCACTTGGTTAGATATACTCACCTCAGGTAAGTAGACAGAAACAAGTGGAAAAGGAAGGGAAATGAAGGTCTTGGAAGTAAAACGGAGACAAATTTACCAGTCTTCAGAACATACTGTCTACAATGCAGTGAGCAGGGAGGGTCGGTAGATCATACTGAGTCGGTGAGTCGCAGTGGGTCATGGTAGGTGCTGGGTCGCAGTGGGTTACGGTGGTTGGTGGGTCGCAGTGGGTCACGGTGGGTGGTGGGTCACAGTGGGTCATGGTGGGTGGTGGGTCACAGTGGGTTACATGCCATTGACCCACGACCCACTGACCCACTCAGAAAACTTGACCCACCAACCCACTGACCCACTCCATCTCTGCCACTGACTCACTACGGTCCCATGAAGTGACTAAATGCGGTTTACAGTACACTCCTTTTTGACATTTCTCATATTTCAAGGCCTCAAAACTTTGCCAGTTCGAATCCAGTGGCTGGATAACTTAATTGGGGCTTTGCTGGGAATGTTTCCAAGTTGTCGGGTGAATGTAAGGATAGTATCTTTAAATACATGCTCTGGTCGGCTAAGTTCCGTTTTCTTTCTCATAGTTGTTGGTTCTTGTTGTTAATGTTCGAGTGCTATATATTTACATTACCTGGAGATATGCTCAATAAATAAATACAATATTTATTTACTTTCAGAACATAGCAATATTTAATTTAAATGAGGGAGCGAAGTGTGCAAATCTTAGACCTGTGGCATCTACAAGGACCACGTTCTGTCGTCAATCCAATATTGGTTTGGCCATAGTTTATCTTTAACAATTAAGGAAAATCGAAAATAAATTGCCTCGTGAAGAAGACAACATTGTGCGGTACGACAGACAAGTAATATAGAGACGTATTCTTCTTATGCTCTCCGTTGAAGTCCGAGTTCAGTAGGCTGCACAAGTAAGAGCCAATCAATTTCGGATAATGTCGATAAAGAGAAGCATTGTCGTTTTTGTATTTGTTGGTATCATAGACAGAGGAGGAAGAAGGACCATATCTAAATCATACTGATCCTTATAACGGTAGGATTTAGATTTCTGGGCTTTCGGCATCGATGGATAATGTGATCGAGGGATGACGTCCCTCGATCACACTATCCGGGGAAAGGGAAGGAAGGAAGCGGCCTGGAGGTTAGGTACCATCCCGGTATTTGCCTGGTGTGAATGAGGAAAACCCAGGAAATCCTCAATCAGGATGTCTGGCCTGAAAAAGCTTTTTACACTTTTTCGACCGAATGCCCCCACCGAGAATCGAACCCGTCCGGGACCGCTCGCGCCGAAGGCGAGAGCGTTAGCGACTACACTACGCGGGTCCTAATCCTTATTAGGTTTAGCACAACTAAATAGAAAACATAAAGGGAAACTAGAAGAAAGTAATAAACACATAGAGTTAATATCTACTGCATTGTGTATCGAAAAAATATAGAATTCGTTTCTGTAATTTAATTCAAGAGCATGATAGAACCAACCCTGTAACTAAGGATTGATCAAGGTAGCCCCCTGCAACTTGCAGTACTTTAGTAGTATGTATGGATTAGGGATGCGCACGAGTCGAGACATGTCTCGAATCTCGACTCGACTCGACTCGAATTCGAGTCGAGACACACTTTGTAAAATTCGAGACGAGTCGAGACAAACGTATTTCTCGACTCGAATTTTCGAGTCGAGACAGCTGCTAAAAATCTCGACTCGACTCGAATGTCTCGAAAATTTTTCTATAATTTTTAATATTATTTTGAAGAAAGTGCTCGCTCAGAAACACTCGGCACGAGTATTTCAGAAACTGCAGGACTTGTCAGGTGTTCGAGAAGTGCTGTGGTGATTGTCTTCAGCAAGTAGCGAAACCAAGGGGAAAAGACGTCCAAATGTCGAGGGGTTGGGTGCCCCCACCTCATTACAGATGTCGAACGTTCTAGTCTGGGCAGATTGGTAAAACAGAACAGGCGGCGAACTGCGTCGGAACTAAGATCATAGTTTAATGCTGGGCAAAGTACAAGTGTATCTGAACTAGTTTTGTCAAATTTCCGGAAATTTTGAACCTGTTTTTTTTAAAAAAACGTTTTTTTTTCGATTTTCTGGAAAAATTGAAAAAAAATAAATATGTTTGTATTAGATTAATTTTACTAGTAATGATATCTTTTTTTTTTCAAACACGGGAAAAATTTAAGTTCAAAAATTTCAATATTGCGAATATTAAAAAATAGCACTCGAAAATAAAATTATTCCAATTATTATCTATATATTAAAATACTAGATTTACGCGTATATGTTTCTCCTCACAGAAAAGTTTATATGTTTGTCTCCAATCCTTTCAACAATGAGACCTCGAACCCACAAGTGCTAGAAACGTGCCGTTTTCATTTGTCGATTCCAAATTTTATGTAAATTGTCCAGTTCTAATTGAATATTTTTGTAAAAAAAAAAAAAAAAAAAACATGGCCATTAGTTCTTTATTGCATTTATAGGGGTACACAAGAAGTACTGTGGGGGCGAGGTGGCTCAGTGGTAGGACGTTCACCTCCGGTGCATGGGGTCCCTGGTTTGATCCCAGATCGCGCCGTGTGGACTTTGTGGTGGACAAACACCATGCTCGTGGGTTTTCTCGGGGTTCTCCCGTTTCCTCCCACTTTCTTCATTCCACCATTTCATTCATTTCTCATCATCACCGTCTCCTTTAGCCTAACCGGTATAACCGTAGGACGTAAAACTAAAGATTTCATTTCAGTAGAAGTACTGAAATTTTTGAAAAAGTAAAGCATCATACCCTACGAGTTATATATTCCAACATCACATAGTTGTATATAGGGGTTGTATATCTGTCAGCCGTTTGTTTCATGGCCAAATGATAATGAAAACGAAGGATAACCATTTCTCCAGTCTAAGATTAATCTTCATTGTTTGGAGCGTTCTTTTTTCAATAAACACCGTTTATCACTGACATAATTAATTGTGTGTGTACTTTATTTACTTAATAAATAATGCATGCAAATGCATGCATACACGATATGGGCATTCAGTAAATGGATACTTGAAAATTTGAACTCAATTATCTATACAAGCCGGCTACGAGTCTTTTGTTAGCCGGCTACGGGTGCAGTGCAAACTACTCTTTGGATTGAGCTTTTTACCGGATGTGTAGCCTACCGAAGGACCACACAGATGTTATCGAAACTATTGTGCTTTGTGTTTTTTTTTTGTATGCTTTGGCAGAAAGTTCTGTAGATATCGAAGCCCGCCAGTGAAGCCATATCTAGCATCTTGGTGCTAGATCTAGCATAATTCACTCCCATCTAGCATCTAGCATCTTGACTTTAGCATCTTGGCAAAATCTCATTCTTTCCTCTGGAGAACAGAAAAAGAACGAAAATTTAGATGGCTCACTGAGCGTTGGGAATTACCCTTAATTGAAGCGATGGTTGGAGTAATAAAACCAGTTAGTATTTCCGCTGTTGTATTGTTGAATTCACAAAAATGTTCAAAAATAAGCAAAACGTGACTCTGTACAAGATGTTTACTTACCCATAGTTTTATTATTGTCAACTGAACCCTGAGTGTCTGGGATGTTTCTGTCCCTTCTCACTTTACAACTTGAGAGGGGAGGGGGGTATGACCGCTAAAAGAAATGCTTCAGTGCTGCGTCGGAAGCGGCATGTATTGTATATATTTCTTCCCCTGATTCTCTTTCCAATACAGAGAACCGACTCTTTAAATGAAGAAAGAACCCTGAACCCTCCCGAAAATGCAAAAATGAATGATGCGTACAAATAACAAATCTATTGATGAATCAAATAATGCAGATACATGAGAAGATGATGACGTGTGTCTTGTAATTGTTATATTAATATCCACTGGATTAAGTGAAAGTATAAAATTGATTTGATGACTGTCAAATTGACGTCACCTTGGTAAGTCATTATTTTTTAATATTTAGTAATATTAAATTAGATTATAGTTTAGCGTCGTTTTCAGGAGCAAAGCTCTACAAGACGTGAACGTACAGTTTAAAGTCGGATTTGAAACACATGAGCTCCTACCATGAATCAAACCTCGTTCGAGAAAGGCGCATACGCTAACCACATAGCAACGGGGAGCTCAACATTTAGTGATATGTATATTAAGTTGTAAAATTATATTCGTTTAATTTTCACTAATATAATCTTCACAATGTAAAGCATTCGCTAGGCACGTTATCTTGTTTAAAAACAAAAAGGCTATCTCTTATGTTTCCGTCTCGGGGTTGGACTGCGGGATGATAGAAATCCGAAAGAGATGTTTTTATTATATTTTGTGCAGTAGATCTGCTCCTTCATAATCTCCGTGTTTGATAAGAATGAACCTCCCTGGCTCACGAAAATGTACACGTAATATAACAAATCATGCACATTAAATGCCAGACTAATATAGCAAACATTGAAGATGCCCCCCTAGAAAATTTTCTTCGGCCGCCCATGTCTGGAGGTACAGAATTTCGCAACTTAGTGGATACGATGTGGATGTATTCAAAGTCTACTGATTTACCCATAAAATTTAAATTTTATAACAATATTCTCAGTGAATACTATTATGGAGAACTATTTTTTTTAATTCGATCGCTTTTTTTTTTTTTTTTTTTTTTTTTGTTCACCAGGTCTTGGTAATCGTCTGGCACGAAAAATGAAGTTTCTACAAGTGTTTCCCCAGCATTCTTTTTTTTTTTTTTTGAGAAAGGGGTCCTCCAGGAGCGTTATTGAGGGTGTAGTTCCTACGTTTGTTATATACATATATTTAGATATAGATAGATATAAATATAGAGACACTGCGTATATATATATATATATAAAGATAAGTAGGAGCGGGTCTTTAAAATTAGTTCGGAAAGATAATATGAAAATCTGGCATAATTTGTAAGAATCTATCTAGTCTAATATATATAAAATAAATAGTTTGTTTGTGTTTGTCTGTTTGTGTGCGGCCTGGGGACCAGACGAGTGGACCGAGAGTTACTAAATTTTAGTCAGGAGTACCCTGGCCCAGGCCCCAGATCAAGACGAATCTTTTTTTTTTTTAATTTGGACCAGGAGGTCTCAGGGGGCTCTTACAGGGACATGTAAAAGTGGTAGAAAATGGCCGATATTACTGTCGAATTCGTAGTTTTCGCGGTCGTTGAAAACTCTGATCACATTAACTTACAAATTCACCCTATTCGGGCCGGGGGTCACCGGGGGGATCGGATACCGAGACAAGTAAAAGTAATCCAAAATGACCGATATTAGTGTCAAATCCATAGTTTTCGCAGTCGCTGAAATCAATGGTGACAATTCCATTAGCGATGATATGCAAATTCAGCTATAATTGTATGCGGACCGGGAAAAATCTTTAAGTTTCTACGTCCCACGGTTATGCCGGTTAGGCTAAAGGAGACGGTGATGATGAGAGATGAGTGAAAGGGTGGAATGAAGAAAGTGGGAGGAAACGGGACAACCCCGACAAAACCCACGCACACGGAGTTTGTACACCACAAAGTTCACTTGGCAGGGGCAGGAATCGAACCCGGGACCCCAAACACCAGAGGTGAACGCTCTACCACTGAGCCATCGCGGCCCCCAATGAGGTTGGAAGCTGGTCAGTCATGGCGGGAGGTGGCACATGCCATAGGAATGGCACAAAGTGTGATTTCCCGATTGTGGAATCGATTTCAAACAACTGGAAGTGTTCGAAGAAGACAAGGACAGGGCCGTCCACTAGCAACTAAAGCCAGAGACGATCGTTATCTGTTGTTAACAGCCCGTCGAAACCAGAATACAACTCTGCTACCGCGAGCCTTCCGAACAACAACAGGACGCATAATATCTACTCGAAGGTCCGCAATCGTCTTCGAGAAGGTGGTCTCTACGCACGTAGGCCTATGGTGTGTGTCCCATTAACTGCACGACACCGTGTTGATCGAAGAGCGTAGGCGAAGGAACATCGTGGGTGGGGACGCAATGAATGGGGCAATGTTTTGTTCTCTGACGAGTCTCGATTCAGTGTAGAGCCTAATAATCGACGTGTTTTCATCTGGAGAGAGTGTGGAACACGACACAATTCCATGTTTGTGCGAGAAAGATCCCAGTATCATAGTGGTGGACTGATGGTGTAGGCAGGAATCAGCATTGGTGAGCGTACTGAGCTCCACATCATCCGAAATGGCTCTTTGACGGCTCTCAGATATAGGGATGAGATCATGAAAACTCTTGTTCTTCCTTATGCTGGTGCCATTGGTGATTCGTTCCTCTTTATGGATGACAATACTTGTCCTCACAGAACTCGGTTAGTGGATGAGATGCTGAGGGTATCGCTCGGATGAAGTGGCTAGCATGCTCTCCGGATCTCGTTCCAGTTTAGCATGTCTGGGATATGCTTGGCAGACGAATTGCCGCTAGGCCAGTAAATCCAACAACCATTCCAGAGCTGGAAGTCGCTCTTCTGGATGAGTGGCACAACATCCCCCAAGAACTCTCTAGTGTATCTTAAAGCATTTCTTCTTGTATGATATATATGAGTCAAACACAAGCTTATTCATACACTATCTTAAGGTCTTGTGTGATATTTCAGCTGAACCCCTAATTTTTTTGAGCATTATATACAGTATATATATATATATATATATATATATATATATATATATATATATATATAGTGGCGGATTAAGGATATGATCAAGGGAGGGGCTAAACCATAGTTTGCAGTTTTATCCAGTGTAAAGCAGGATTGAAGCCCATTTTATGCAGTGTATACTTGAGTGTGAAGGGGGGGCTATAGCCCCCTTGGATCCGCCTCTGTATATATACATGATCGAAAATGGCCTCGAATCCATACTCGCTGAGATGAGCAGAAGATGCCGTTTAAATCCACAAATTCAGCCCCATTAGTACTCTAAGGAGGATGGTGACATGTAAAGATAATTGAAAATTATCGATATTAATGTCAAATTCATAGTTTTGGGGCTCCACAAGTTCATTAGTGACAGTTTTGGTGCCCTTTGTGTCCAAAATGAAACGTATTCTCCCCGTGCGAAGAATGGATATTCTGCTAGTCTGTGATAATAACTAACGGAAGTTTCATTTAATATATTTCTCGCTGCTCAAATTTACTCACTTGTGCGGTATATGTGTGTAAAGTAGAATTAAAACCTGTTGCTTTAAGTATTTTTCCGTTAGCGAAATACATTGTATATACAGTAGGACGTCGATAATCCTAACGTCAAAAATCCGAATGCGGTCCCTAGAAGCTTTTTACATTTTGTCTTAACGCTAGCGATAAACAAACAATAGCGCGTCCATCGACAGTGTTTTTACAAAAGTTCATTTATATGTAATTGTTTGTCATGTATTTTTACTTTTATTTTTTCTTAGGTCTATAAGTTTTAAGTGTGACTTACAAGAACAGTGTTATTTAGAGTACAAGCAAGTTCTTCAGAAATATTAAATGTAAGTAGCCTTACGTACGGTATTGTAATTACTGTATGTACTGAATAACCACTGTATCGATAGAAGAACATACCGTACAGTATGTCAGCCTAAATGGCATTTTCTTGGTCATTTTCGAAAATCCGAACAATTTGAAAATCCGAATACCTGTGGTCCCAATTAGTTCGGATTTTCGACTTCCCACTGTATATGTTGCAGACATGTTATAGCAAGTAAGATTACAAGCATCAGGCTAACAAATAGTTTTTAAACTACATTTTCCTGTTTTTGTCAATATTTCCGAACAAACGATTTTTTCTAATGGTTTCAAAATTTCCGGAATTTTACATAGAACAATCAAGATATCTCTATGAAATATATGTTTGATTTAACATATTAACTAAAATGATTCTGTGATTAAATGATGATTCTGATAACATCCAAATTTTCCGTTTTTTCCGCAGCTCGGAAAAACAGTAAAAACACTGTTCTTTTTTTTAACCCAAAATTTCCGGTTTTTTCATAGGCCTTCCCAACACTAGTCTGAACACACACTCCTAACGATGGCGAATGCTAACACCACGACATCGGCAACTATAACTAAAATGAACACGTGACCATCGCCACTAGACTTTGGCACAATGGCAGAGCGTTGCATTGTCTGATGAATCCCGATATCTTCTTCATCATGACGATGTGAGGGTGCGAATCCGTAGTGTTCATAGGGAACAGCTCCTTGACATCTGTACTGCGGGACGGAGACAAACTGGCTGCGGCTTAATTATTATCTGGGGAACATTCAGGTGAGCATCTATGTGTCTAGTGGAGCTTGAGCAAGGCACCATGACGGCCGAGGTATCACACGCTGCTTGCAGACTACGTACACCCCTTCATGACGGCCATGTTTCCCATCGGTAGTGGCATTTTTCGACAAGATAATGCACCATGTCGCAAGGCCAGGAGTGTGATGGAGTGGTTCGAGGAACACAGGAGCGAGTTCCAAGTGATGTGCTGGCCCCAAACTCTCCGGATCTGAACCCAATCGATCACATCTGGGATGTGATTGAACGTGACGTGAGGGTGCATCACCCCCTCCCCGGAATTTACGGGAATTAGATGACCTGTGTGTGCATATGTTGTGCCAACTCTCTCCAGCGACCCACCGAGGAACATTGCGACCATGCCAAGACGCGCTGCCGTTGCTATTCATGCCAAAAGGTGGATATACTAACAATTAGGTAGGTAGTCATAACGGTCTGGCTGATGTGTGTATATATTTTAACTCGTATATTTTGTCTCGACTCGAATTTCGAGACATCTCGACTCGAATTCGAGTCGAGTCGAGACAGAGACTGTCGAGTCGAGACACGAGTCGAGACAGCAACATATTTTCGAGTCGAGACAACATTTTCTCGAGTCGAGTCGAGACAGGCTTAAATCTCGACTCGACTCGACTCGAACGCATCCCTAGTATGGATCTAAGGTGAACTCAAGTCACCCCTGCTCCAACCCACAAATTTCGGCGTCTCTACCTTTATTTTCTGGCTATAGGCCTGATTTAAACACTTTCCATTTTACTTGTCACTCTCAAGTTTCCTGAATGTCTATAGTGACTCTTGTATGACTGGCAACCCTACACAACGATCTTATTCGTTTGCGTCGGGAACCTCCCACTAGTACTGCCCCGTAATTTCAACTTTTGTCTGAACATTTTTTTTTGGGGGGGGGGAATAGTACTACAAACAGGAGTTCATAGACAATTTTTGTTAACAGTTCGCGATAAGTTACTGCTAGCGATAAGAAATAAATGGAAATAATAAAAATAAATTATTCTTACCTGCAGCAGAAATATGCGCAGTGCGCTTGGATCTTTTGCGCACGTTGGATCCTCCGTTGTCATTTTGTTGAATTACTTCATTACTACATTGTCTAGAAATAAAATGGAATGTGTATTACGATTCATTTGACGGTACAGTACAAAATCTATTTAAAAAAAAAGTCAATTGTGGTTATTTAATCGTGTCACTGTAGTAAAGTTTTATATGCACAAACGACGAAGTAAAGAACTTAAAAAAAAGCTAACGTATGTTGATCAATTATTTTTTTATTATTTAAACATATCAAATATTAAGTCAGAAGGAAAATGACACATGCATGAAACACTACGGTTTGTTTAATAGAATATACAAATTTTGTTAAAATATTTTGAATTATAAGTGACGGAAGTTTTATAAAACAGGTATAAGACCTGATATTACACATTTTCTCCTTTTTTCCGAATCGCTTAAGTGTTTCATTCAGAGATAGATTTCGGAAGGGGGGGGGTAATACTGCTACTTAGAGATACTTTTAAGAGCTCCAAACTCTGGGATGGGTTTTATTTATATACAAAATAAGAAAGTTTCCTTTTCTGGGGGGGACGATCGCTCTGATCGCACCCTGAATCCGCCCCTGGTCTCATTGAAACATATTAGATATAACCACCCTTGACTCTGTACCAAAACAAGAAGTAGTTAAAATTTACTAGTGTTTTCGGTTTCAATATTGATTGACACAATGCGATAAGAAATATCAAAAAACGGTATCCTGAAAGCGATTCAACGTCCTTAGAATAGGTTCCATATCCTCTATTAACTCTCTATTCAAATCGACCGTTATCAACCGTTTTCGTCTCAGCGTTGGTCGTCATACAACAAAAACAATAATAGAGAGCAACAAGTGTTTTTTTAATCGATTCAGTGTCTCAAGAAAACATAACCATAGCTACCCGTAATACTCTATCAAAACCGGAAGTGGTTCAAGTGTTCTAGTACTTTTCGTTTCAATATTGAGTTACACAGAAAATAAATGATAAAGAGATAATGAGAAGTATACAGGGTGTTTCACAACAACACCGGCAACATTTGGGAGGTGATTCCTCACACTAAGATAAGACAAAAAGTATAGACCAATCTGAGTGTACAAATGTTTCCTTTCGGAGTTATAGGCTGCCGAAAACATGAAAAAATGAACTTTGAAAGTCCACAGCTCTAAAACTATTGCACCTACCGTAGTCGTGTTAACACTTCACTTAGGAACTGTAATCAATATTTACGTCGTGGTTCGGAGTGACTTTTATTTCTCATATATTCCCCTTTTTCTTAGTTGTGATTCCCAGTTACGCTACGACGATTATGACTACTGCCCATGCCTACAATTTCAACTTGCGATGACTGGGAGCATGGCAGATGAAAATGTAGACAACGTAAAATTTTTGTTAAGCTACACATATAATAGAGTTAAATGTTAAATATATAACAAATGACAAAATTACTTTTTTGTAGAAAGAATGTAATATTACTGTATAAACACAAGTATTACATGCATGTACGTTTCGAATACATCTACTATTAACAATTCAGTATTAATAACGCGGCGTGTGGTGGCTTAAATAGTAGGTAACGTGGTGGCTTAAAATGGTAGGTAACTCACGTGTTTCTTCGGCTAGCCTGTTCAGGTTGCTCCTTCGATGTCCTGTATTCGAGTATATACGGTGTTTCTGAAGTTGCAGTCCTAAGTTTGAGTTCCGGTTGCTCCTTCTTCAGTAAGTATCCCACGTGGTGCTATGAGTATGATGTTGACTTCGTAGTTTTGGCCGACTCGTACTTGAAGGCTTAGTTTACGTTCATTCTGGTGAATAACAGCTTTGATTGATTAGTCGTAGTATAACGTTCTCGTAACTAAAACTATTATGTTTAACTTTCAACACTAATTAATGAACTGCTTAACTGGTTCACAAGTTAAAGTTTGTTTGTTCACAATTGATGAGATACGACTTAAAAGAAACACACGCGTTACATTCTAAGCAGCAGGGTACGCTGCTCTTAAAGGGCGCGCTATGCGCGAACAAACGTCGACAAGTCTTTCCTCGATTAGACACAGGGCGACTGTGTAACGTAATAGTCCCAATAAATGTATATTTTATATATATTTTGTATAAGAACATTTGTAAGAGCGCAAAGGATAAAAACTACATAGAGGGAGAGATAGTCTATAATTGACAGGCCTATGTCTGAAGTGAGCTACCATCTGGTGGGCAATCTCGGTACTCGGTAGAGAACTAAACCGGGCCGTCCCGAATTTGCCTCACTTTGGATTTCGCAGGTAAGGAGTAATGACATATTTAAGTTACTTCTATTGAAAGGATTTAATCTATAAAAATGTAATACTTCAATTTTATTTAGACTATATGTAAATGGAAAAGGAAGTCTTTAGGTATCATCCCGGCATATTTAGGTCTCATGGAAAAATATATTTGGTCTATATTAACCTTCGAAATTTAACCTGCCACGAGGCCTTATGCAAACAAATCATTTGTGCTCACAATTAAAATTATTAAACTTGTTATTCGTCTTGAGACTTTACGAAATTAATGGTTTAGAGTATATAAAAGATACCGTATTTAAATTACGATTTCGATATTGAATATTTATATTACTTGTTGTTCTTCGTTACATTTTCACTACTTGTTTAACGTGTATAAAAAGCATATACTTTCCATGTTAATAAAATTGTTGCTTTAAAATTAGTATTATATTTCCCACGATATCTATTAATAATCCTTGTGCTGGCCTCCGTTGAATTTATAGAATTCACTAGAAGCCAAGCATGTTACATAATTTTTAAGGCTGCGAAATCCAAAGTCCATCAAGTGGGCAAGCATAAAAATTACAGCTGTCTTCTTGATGAGATATCGTGTGGGAGAAAAAAAAAAATATTGAAAGTTGTGAGCACCTTAGAGATTTATCAAGTGTAAAACATGAGTGAACATAATTTAATTTCTTTCTCGGATAATGAAGATTTTACTGAAAGTAATGAAAGTGATAAAGGTGAATTTAATCAAACTGTTGAAACTGAAAATGAAGTTGGTGTGGGTTACCCAAACGCCCAGGTTTTTAGAGAGCCACTTAATGTTGAGTTGAATGCACGAGGTTCACGGGAGCCATTTCGTGCTGAACAAACTGCACACACAGCCAGTGGGTTATATGGTGCAGAATTAAATGCACACTCCTTTAGAGAACAATACTGTTCTGAACAAAATGTACAAGCTCCGTGTGAGCCCTTTAATAGTGAACATTTTTCACAGACAATTAGGTACCCATGTCCACGTTGTGGCAATATTAGTGGTGCAGGTAAACCTTATGTAGGCCAATCAAAGGTATCTTGGACTAAGGTTCCGATGCGACGCGGTGTGAATGTACAGTCTGTAGGCCAAAATAATCTTGGACAAGGCACAGATATACATCAGCGTAACATTTATTTTTCAAAACACAATAATAAAGGTACTCCCAATGTACAGGGTAGACAGGATCAGTTCATGAAAAATGAACGAACTGTGTCCTATAGGAATGAAAATGAAACGCAGTGTAAACAGTACATTAATAATGAAAGTAGAATGCCGTCTTCATTGGCACAGATGAATTTAATGCAGCCAAATATGGCACGTCCTGCTATTCAATGTAACTTTGATAAATTACTAGGGCAAAGTGTTTTCCGTTCATTGGAACAGCAAATTAAGTCATTACCTATAGTAGATGGCACAGATAGCCATTCTTGTTTCATCTTTCTGGTTAGGTTAGATGAGCTTATAAGGAGGTATGACTTGGAATTAGAAGCTATTTTGGTAGCAAGTTTAACCCAAACTAGGGGTGAATTTAACAGAACCTTTCATTCTTTCCTTACACGTTGTAATGATTGGGAGGAAATTTGTACTAATTTGCTATGTAAATATATATCCACAGTAGGTCGCACACAATATGTACGAAAATTCTTCTACCGATTAATGAATGATGGGGAAGAACTTGGAACATTTTTCCAAGAGAAAATCAGTGTTGCCAATGTTCTGGGTATGACATACACTGAACAAATATTTTGTAATATTGTAACCAGTCTGGTTTTACCAGAAATATACCAAAATTGTTTTGGGGAGCCATACCATCTTCAGTTTCTGAATTGTTGACCATAGCGCAAACTTACGATCATTTTGTTAAATATCAAAGAGATTATATGTCACTTAAAACAATGCCACCTGCTATAAATATACCGAACATTTTTGAAGAAACACAAAATCATTCTAAAATTCAAAAACAAGTTTCTGGCTTGCAAAATGAAAAACGTAATCTTATTAGATGCTATAAATGTGCTGGTTATGGACATACTCAGCGGTTCTGTGTTAGTGGAAAAACTATGCGTACATCAGTGCCACCTTCAAAAACACTAATTAATATGCAGCGTGATAAACAAATATTATACATCATAGTACTAATTGCGGGCATCACAAACTCTTGTTTATTGGACACAGCTTCTAGTATCAATTTGATAAGCAGAAAATATTTACATCAAATTATGTGTCGTGTTCCTATAAACCCTACTTCAGCAGAATTAGTGACTACCACTGTTGATGGTCATTTGGTTGAACTTCATGAAAACACAGAAATTAAATTTTCAATTCAAGGTTGTGAATTCAGTGAAACATTTTACATCATAAACTCTCCACATTTTGATTTGCTGTTAGGAAATAACTTTCTTTTAAAATGGAAAGCTGATATCAAATTGAGTGCCAAACAATTTATAATTGAACAGAAGAATCTTACTGTTCCTCTATTTTGGAGGGATTATTTGTCTCCAATGGAAACTACTCGTCCTATATCTCATTCCAGTGTCTCCGATGCGGTCCGGAGTCACTCTAGAGAGAGGCGTAATGGACAAAGGATCGTACGGGAAGGACACTGGAAACCAAAAACAAATAAACAAAGTGCCCGGCAGAAACAGCACTGTACCTTTCTGGCAGCAGATTCCGGTGGACCGGAGGACCAGGCCACAACAAAGAAACCAGGTAGTGAATACCTTGTTTATTATCATAATAAAACGAATAGCATTAATGACATATATGATGAATGTGATTCTGACAATTGTAATTTTGATAATACTTCCTCTCTTTCAGTTAAACTTGTAGAACAATACCCAGATTTACCATGTTATGTTGAAAATCTTTGTGAGAAATATAGTGATGTTATCACTGAACAACTAGGGACAATAAAAGGGTTCACTTATGAAATAGAAATGGAGGATGAAACTCCAGTACGTCTACCCCCATATCAAATTACAGGCCCTAAACTTAAGGCTCTTGATAATTATATAAATCAGCTTATCGACAAGGGAGTGGTTCGTGAGGTCGATTTTTCTCCTTATTCGTCTCCGTGTTTTTTAGTTCACAATAAGGACGGTACTCCTAGACTCGTTATAGCATATTCAGAAATTAACAAGAAAGTAAGGGTTAATAGTTATCCATCCCCGCATGTAGAAGCTACTATAGCGAATTTAGGAAAGGATACCATCTTCGGAAGATTAGATATAAAGCAAAGTTTCTATCAGTTCTCTATCTCTGAGAGTAGTAGAAAATATACTACATTTTGTACACCTAACCGTTTATTAGAACATTTAGTTCTCCCAATGGGATTTCGTTTGAGCCCATATGTTCTTACTAGTTTCATGTACAAAATCTTTGGGGATTTAGTAGGTAAAAATCTTGAAATTTTTCAAGATGATTTCCTTATTCATGCCTCAGATATTGAAACCTATAAAAAAGTATTAGAGGAAATTCTTGAACGTTTTCGAAAATGGGGAATTACAGTTTCAAAAAGGAAAACACAACTCTTCCAAACTAAAATCAAATTCCTAGGTTATGAATTTGAAGCGGGAGAAACTAGAATTGATCCGGATAGGATTGACACAATTCTTAAATTACCTAAGCCCAAAAATAAGAAAGGTGTAAATCGTATCTGTGGGTTTTTTAATTATTTCCGAAAATACGTGAAAGATTATGCGGAAATCATGGAACCTCTTCACCGCTTAAGATCCAATAAAATTAAATTTCACTGGGGTGAGAGGGAAGATGAAGCCTATAATAATATTAAGCAAGCATTTGTTGAACATGCTGTATTACAATTACCAGACATGAATAAATCTTTTGTCATTCATGTAGATAGCACTTACAAGAAACATTCCGCTATACTTTCTCAATATGATGATGACGGCCTTCTTAGACCCGTATCATTTTTCTCTAAGAATATATCATCAGTAGATTGGTCTAAAAGCATATACGAACTTGAACTACGTTCTCTTCTTCTAGCTATCGAAAAATTTGAAATGTACCTTATAAAACCATTTACTGTTTTTTGTGATAATTCATCAGTCACGTGGTTGTTACGGAATCATAAGCGTCAACGTAAGTATGGTACACTAATTGAAAAACTATCTAAATATTCCTTCAAGGTTGTTTTTCTCCGCAGTAAGCAGAACTTTCTAGCTGATTTTATTTCGCGCACGAACAATGGTGTGGAATTCTATACTAATGATCCTTCAGTTAATGAAATTGAAGAATTTGAAGGGAAACCAGTCAACCTTAGTTTCGCCAATTTTTGGAGTTCACCCTTGTTTAACAAACCGTTAAAAGAACATCAAATGGAAGATCCTGAAGTACGGAATATTATCCAAGAAGTGCGGCGAGGTCAAAGGGCGGATGAATACTGTCTTAAGGACGGAATCTTAATGAAGAAGACCCGAGGCAGAAGAAACCATGGTTGGAGGATAGTCATCCCTAAGGAAATGGTGTATCCTATCATGAAATATTTTCACTGTGATGAGATGGGCGGATTTCACGCTGGATATTCCAAGACGATAGCGAAGATAGCCTCTAGATGTACCTGGAAGACCTTATACCGTGACGTCAGAGAATACGTGAAAGGATGTCAGCGATGTCAACTCTGTAAGGACACCAACAGAAAAAAACAAGGAGTTTACTATAGTAGGAAAGTTACTACGCCAAACAACAGCTGGTATTTGGACACTGTTGGCCAGCTTCCAAATTCTGGACCTTATCGTCATATCCTCGTCATTACTGACGCAGCATCACGATTCGTCATGCTTCAACCTTTGCGTTCCTTGAATTCCAAGGTTATATGCAAACATTTAATGAAGTTGTTCATGTTAGTTGGACAACCTCAGAAAATCATTCATGATCGTGCTCAGGTATTCTGTAGTCATCACATGAAACAATTTCTCTTTAGTTTAGGTATCCAGGATGTGAGGACAGCTCCGTACAATCCTAGCAGTAACCTTTGTGTAAGAGTGAACAGAGTGCTTAAGAACATGCTCCGTGTTTATTGTAATGAACATCAAAATAATTGGGCTGAACTGTTGGATAGAATCCAATTCACCTTAAATATCAGCAAGAGTGAGAGTACGGGATACGAGCCATCTGAATTGTTTCTTGGGAGAAAACTTTATACACCTTTGGACGTGTTGTGGGAAATAGACTTCGACGAGTTAACTAAGGCGCCGGATAAAGAAGAAAGGTTGAGGAGAGTCATCATCAACATTGATAAAGCCTGGCGTAGAAAGGAGAAATGTTATAATAAAAATAGAGAACCTAGTAATTATTCGGAAGGTCAGAAGGTATTGGTTAGGAAGTTTCAAAAGGCTTCATTACTTAAACATTATACTCCTAAATTATCCCCCTTATTTTATGGGCCATTTGAGGTCATTAATAAACCTACGTTAAACACCCTTTGGTTAAGAAAATGTGATCAACCTAATGTTATCATTAAGAGACATATAAATCATGTTAAACCTTATGTTGATAATAATGAATCTTAATATGTATATGTTATCTTGTAATCATTGTTAGATATTTTTGTGGGTTTATTATTTTTTCTTTGCAGAGAGAAGTATTCCATATCCACCTAATACTTTGTAAAGCAGGCATGGCAATAAGATGTAATATGTAAGAGAGTAGTTTATTATAAGATTCTGGAAAACTGTAAGTAGAAAATTTTGGTCAACAATTCATATTCCATTTATTGTGGACTATTCCTTTTGTAGTAAGGTTAGTATCCTATATAGAGAGAAGGGTAGGATATATTATGTAACGTAATAGTCCCAATAAATGTATATTTTATATATATTTTGTATAAGAACATTTGTAAGAGCGCAAAGGATAAAAACTACATAGAGGGAGAGATAGTCTATAATTGACAGGCCTATGTCTGAAGTGAGCTACCATCTGGTGGGCAATCTCGGTACTCGGTAGAGAACTAAACCGGGCCCTCCCGAATTTGCCTCACTTTGGATTTCGCAGGTAAGGAGTAATGACATATTTAAGTTACTTCTATTGAAAGGATTTAATCTATAAAAATGTAATACTTCAATTTTATTTAGACTATATGTAAATGGAAAAGGAAGTCTTTAGGTATCATCCCGGCATATTTAGGTCTCATGGAAAAATATATTTGGTCTATATTAACCTTCGAAATTTAACCTGCCACGAGGCCTTATGCAAACTAATCATTTGTGCTCACAATTAAAATTATTAAACTTGTTATTCGTCTTGAGACTTTACGAAATTAATGGTTTAGAGTATATAAAAGATACCGTATTTAAATTACGATTTCGATATTGAATATTTATATTACTTGTTGTTCTTCGTTACATTTTCACTACTTGTTTAACGTGTATAAAAAGCATATACTTTCCATGTTAATAAAATTGTTGCTTTAAAATTAGTATTATATTTCCCACGATATCTATTAATAATCCTTGTGCTGGCCTCCGTTGAATTTATAGAATTCACTAGAAGCCAAGCATGTTACAACTGCATGCTTTGTTCAATTCGCTATTGCGTATATGTTCTTGGGGCTGGAGCGCTCCGGTGATGACGTATGATAACAAGTTCACACTCTTTGGCTGAAGAAGTGCGGACATTTTAAATAATCAAATCAGCGTTGGGCGACGACAAGAAGTAAAGTGTTTTTGCAACTTTCCCGTTTTTTCCGGACTCAGAGAACGTTCACAAAGGAAATCATTGTCTCTACAACGTATGTCCATATATGGTCACAAAATCTTACCCTGGCTTACCAACACAGACGAAGAGACATACCAGAGCGATGAGATAAGAGTTTCTAGAACATTTGGAACTATACGAGGGTTGGTTAATAAAGTTCAGAATAAATCTATTCTTCCTATATTTCTTTTAAATCCCAAAAAATGAGCTATAGGACGGTGACAGAACTAGTATGTACAAGATCCAAATAGCAATGTTTCACAATCCTGCGATACTTCCGAAACAATTTTTATAAGATATTTTAGTTACAGGCATATAATTTGAAGTACTCACGAACCACATCTAAAAAATTGTTTCGGAAGTATCGCAGGATTGCGAAACATGGATATTTGGAGAGGGCACATATTAGTTCCTAAACGAAATCCTGACCCGACTACGGTAGGTCACACCGTTTTGGAGCTTTTAAAGTTCCGTTTTCCATGTTTTCGGCAGCCTAAAACTCCGAAAGGAAGCATTTGTGCACCCAGGTTGGTCTATACTTTTTGTCTTATCTTGGTGTCAGGGATCATCTTCCAAAGGTTGTCGGTGTTGTTTTGAAACACCCTGTATATCGATTCAGCGTTCACAGAATAGATGTCATCTCTTTTCATTAACCCTCTATTCAATCGAAAAGTGACAAAAATCAACCATTTCCGGTTTCGCTTTTGATCGCCATAGAACAGAAACGGTAAAATACACCTACATTAAAAAAAAATCGATTCAGTATCTTAAGAAGGATATTATATAACTCTGTATTATTCTATTAAAACCAGGAGTAGTAAAACCTACTAATACTTTCGATTTCAAAGTTGATCTCCGTAGAGCAAAAGTTAAGTTAAGTTAAGTTGAGTTTAACGCCCCGTTCAGCAGCGAGGCTATATGAGACGTGGACCTACTGATTAACGTGGAATCCGAACCACATGAGCTCCCGCCGGGAATCGAACCCGTAGAGCAAAAGTGTATTCGTTACAAACAAGCGGTTTTCTTGTATCGATTCAGTGTGTTAAGAAAAGATTAAAACTTATCTTGCATCTTTCTACTACGACCGGAAGTGGTAGAAATTCACTACTTACGAGGTTTCATTTCTCTATTTCAGCTCTAATATTAAATTCTCATAGTTTGGAAGTCTAACGTTGTTTCACAACTGTCAAACGAAACTCATTTGTTTGAATAATTTTACATACATTAGCATTCAAACAATAATTAATGATTTATTTGAATACAAATTTGTCCAGTCCGAAAAATATTTCCAACAATTATCTATACCAGTGACTATTATATTCGAATCTTCTTTAACCCGAATAATGGTGTTCAAATATTCGAATGTTACTCTAATATGAGAATTTCGATACTATCTTCATGTAACCTAGTATTTTGATAGCAACAATTTTTCGGTGATTATTTCGATTAACTTATTTCATAGTACATATGGTTACAAATATGATGAATCTATATTCTATCCGTTAGTGGTTACTATACAGAATTCGTGAGTATCAATTAAACGATTTTAGCTCTATGGGAAGAAGGTTTTGCGGTACGTATTCATCCGTAATATATACGGTTCCGAATCTCATCACTTTTATGTCGTTCCTATAAATGATTGCCATTACCATAGAAAATTTAGTAAGGATTGATTAAACGGTTTGAACTCTATGACAGGAAGTTTTTTGGTGATTATTCTTATGGATACTTGTATAAAGGTAACCAAGATGATTCTGTCGCTTTTCCACCCACCACCTTCGAACATCGATATATCACCTAAGACATACCTGGAAGATCAAAAATAATTCTTATCAGCATCGACGACCTTCTCCCAACGTTCTGGAAGGCCATGGATTATATCGCGCTAGAACTTGGTGGGCCATGAAGCGAAGAATGTATCAAGTGCATTTTACACCTCTACTAGGGATTTGAACTGGCGTCCTCTAAGGTGATTGTCCAAGGAACGGAACACGTGATAATAGGACGGTGCAATGTCCGGGGAGTATGACAGATGCAATAGTGTTTTCCATCCCGGTCATCCTAGCCAAGTAGGGTCTAGCGTTGTCTTGTAACAGGACGATCCCTTTGCTATTCAGGAATATTGACTCCGCAGGTTTTTCTTTTTTTCTTTCTTTTTTTTTTCTTTTTTGGAACACGGCTCAACTGCTGACAGTACACAGTTGCATTGACTCCGACTAGCGTTCAGTTCCAGATGCACGATACCGCGAGCAGTTCACCAAACACACAGGAGGACATTCTTCTGGTGCAGTGCTGGTTTCGGCTGTTTTGGAAGCGGTTCATGGGATGCTAACCAATGATGACGGCGCTGTAGAGCTTCGAATAGGACCCACTTCTGATCACATGTAAACACCCTGTCCAGAAATGATTCCTTTCTCAGACGAGACAGCAAAGAAACACATGTGTCTGTTTGCCTTGCCTTCTGGCCTTGATTCAAACCATGTGGAACTCATCGATCCAACTTGTAGTGTTTTTTATGTTGATGGAGGTGTTGCCGAATGGTTTCTGCATTCACACTGAATTGTAGTCCCAGTTCCTCACATGCCTGGCCACTGTTCGCCCCATATGCTGCCTGAAGATGTTTGTACGTGTGTTGGTCTTCCGGTATGTGGTGCGTCTTCGAGTGTTTCATCACCGTCCTTAAACTTGTTAAACCACCGCTGCACTGTCCGCGTAGTCACGACACCCTCATCAAAGGCCTAGCATATCATCCGCTCCGCTGCAGCGGCGTTTGACACCAGTTTGAACTCGTACAGCATACAGGCCTTTACGGTGCTCTGTGGAGGTACCATGTTCATTCTGTTCTTACGCAAGTTCACGTTGTAACTGACCTACCACAACCGGTAGTATGTTGAATATATCCACACCAACAACTGGAATTCACCTTATCTCCTCCATTCAATTGAATACAGACCTCTACAAAAAGCGGCAGCACTTTCTTGGTTACTTTTATAATTTTGAATTTGATCACTCTATGTCCGTCCAATCAGCGGATACTATCACAGTACAACATTAGGTCAGGTTGAACTCCGTAGGAAGAATCTTTTTCTGGGTGACTATTCCGTGTTTTACGTATGATGTCGGATCTGGCCAACCTAATTCTTTCCATTACTTGACTTTATCATCGCACAATACTTTGTTAGGATTGACTGTGTGTGCAAATGTGGTGCCTGCACAATTTATTTACATGAGGGGGGGGGGGAAGAATAAACATAAGCTAGCTAATTCTGTAAAATAATAATATAATTGGTCAGTTCAAGGTCATTGATACAATGCATTATTCACTTACTACTTTATTTTCTTTATTCGATTGCATACAACAATGATCTAGGATGTTCAAGGAACTTAAAAAGTTCGTTACTAAATTCTCTATGTCTGTCCGTCTGTCTGTTATTTGCGATTTTTTTAATTTTGAACCCTACATTCGATAGAGCATCAAAAACTATCAGAGAAAGTGATTAAATTTTTCGCGTCACTCTTACCGTTCCCGAGATATTGGTCAAAAAATGGCCTACTTCCAGAGATTTAAGGAGCCATATCTCGGGAACCGTAAGTCATAGAGATCGTATTGGTTGTTCAGTATTTGAAAGGATGATAAATAGTTTGTTACCAAATAGTAATTGGTGGCACTGTCCAACTGACCACTGGTTTGGCCACTGGCCACCAATTAATAATGGTACCAAAATGTTTACAATTCTCTCAGGTATTGATTAACACCAACATTATCTCTCTATGACTTACCGTTCCCGTGATATTGGCCCAAAAATTGCCAATTTCTAGATATATTTAAGGAGCCGTAGCGCGGGAACCATAAGTTGTAGAGATGATATTGATGTTGATCAATACCTAAGGGGATTGTAAATATTTTGGTACCAAATATTAACTGGTTTATTTATTTAACGTCTAAATTAAACTAATTAACATAAGAAAATGATCATTAATTCTATGTAAACCGTCATATCATTAACTTTCTACTTACACAATACACATACATGTAATCGCTACGGATACTTTCTAGAATAATAAGTAAAAAAAAAAAAAAAAAAAACAATACGACATCCCACACTTGTTTTAATTTTTTTCCCTTTGTTTTTATCGGTTAAGATACAATTTATAAAGCTTTTTGCCAGTGTAGGATATAATTAGAGATATCTATGGTTGCTACCACGAAATGATGAAACGAAGCTCTCTATAGACTTTGTCAACAGCCATGGGCGTCTTCGGCATGTTAAAGTTGGGGTGGACGGGGACGACTAGAATGCTAGTAGACCCCAACTAAAGTTACGTCAAAATTATGAGTAAACTGGAATCTACTTTACTAATGGCATCCGCTCTTTCTACCTTTAGCATCACAATTTATTATAACTTTCTTCCATCACTGGTAGACTACTTGCCGAAAAATAAAAGTTTATTTATAATATGGTTCTTAGGTAATTTCTTCACCTTGACATTCCTACCGGTGAACTCCTGCTCAGTGCTTTTAAACGCATTTGCAGCAGTGTAGTTTTATAGTCCTCGTATATTTCAATTGTGTAGCCAACAAAATTTTAACTCTCTGAAAGAAGTCTTACGATGACACTTGACTTGAATGCGAATTTCGAATTTTTTATTTTCATTCTTCTTCTGTATTCTTAATAAACTCAAAAGATATATTATCTATCTTTTTATTCTTCATTTCGCTGTATGTATTTTAACTTGTCCAATGAACCATACTCATTTACTTCGTTTTCCATTTTAATGTATAAAATGTACAGTTTATTCTTGCTGTCATCTGGCTTCTCAATGTATTCTTTCCATCTTCCTCAAACTCAATTCGCTCATTGGGGGCGCGGTGGCTCAGTGATAGAGCGTTCACTTCCGGTGGTTGGAGTCCCTGGTTCGATACCGCCGCGCCGTGTGGACTTTGTGGTGGACAAACACCGTGCTCGTGGGTTTCCTCGGGTTTCTCCCGTTTCCTCCCACTTTCTTCATTCCACCATTTTCACTCATCTCTCATCATCACCGTCTCCTTTAGCCTAACCGTCATAAGCGTGGGACGTAAAACTCAGAGATTTCATTTCATTTTTCAATTAGCTCATTAAACACTCATTTCTATCTTTAGTTTCTATATTGTCATAGTAATTGTCCCTTGCTGCACTTTTACAGTATTCTCATGAAGTTTACTGTCATACATAATATTCAAATTTCTCTATCTTTTCAAATTTTTCTTGCCACCTTCGCTCCTATTGTATATTTCTGTCTTTAGATTTACCTTCTTAATTAGCAGATAAACTTTCTATACATCCTTTCCTTCCCTTGTCCAGTCTCCCTTCGTTATGGAAACCAATTGTTGCTGGTTGAGCAATGAAAAAAATTGTGTGCCTGCACCGAAGACTACTTTGGCTTGACTAACCAAGAAGTGTATCTTTAAATAATAATAATAATAAAAAAATCCTTCTTTGAAAGTGACACACGTCAGACGGACATTCTAATCACATTAACCTAATGTTTAAGAACAGACATAACTTTAATTTGTTCTGCCTATGTTTTTACTTCTTCCATATAGATCTAAATACTTTCAGCATTGATCCATTTATCTCGTAGTCAAAATATTTGGGGGGGGGGCGTCCCTCTTGTCCCACCACCAGAGACGCCCATGTCAACAGCAAACACTTGAATAACTACTGGAATTTAAGTTTTCTGTAATTATTATCCAACATTGAACACACCACAAACGATATGTTTGGTATCCATACGATGTCAATTTCCTCAATACAGCCTTATACTTACTACAACAGGTTCTTGCTATCACTTTGAAGTATCTGGCTTACTGAACTACATTATCATATAATGGACACTAGTTAACAACTTCAGCTAATATAGACATCGTGGCCCCGCGTGACATAGTCGCTAACGTCTTTGGTACGAGCGGTCAAGGGTTCGATTCCTGGTGGGGCCACTCGGTCGAAAAAGTGTAACAACTTTATCAGGTCAGCCCTGTTGAGTGAGATATTTCCTGCTGGATTTCCCTCATTCACATCAGGCAAATGACGGGATAGTACCTAACATATAAGTCCCAGGCTGCTCCCTTCCTTCCCTTTCCGCGGATAGTGTGCTCGCCGAGGAACGTAATCCCTTATACACGTGATGGACTAAATGGCCTTCGATGCCGACAGCCCAGAAATCTAGTTCCTAATCCTAATACAGACATCTTCAAAAATAATAATCTGACAACGCTATTCATCGATTCATCGTTTTTTTTTTTTTTTTTTTTTTTTTTTTTACAACAACGAACCACTTTGTCCGATCAATTGCAAGAATCAGGCTGGGGAATTCTCTCCCTCAATCATATTTCGATTCCCCCCCCCCCAAGAAGCTAACTGTAGTAGGCCTGCCAGGGATGTTCGCTTCCCCCACCCAGAATCATGTTTAGTGATAAAAAAAAACGAGTATATTATCAGATTTCATTGATTATTGTCCTATCAAGTAGATCCTATTTTTAATCGGCCGACTTATAGGGTTTATTTGGAAGTGAAAGATTTAAGTATTCATTTTTACAACCACTACAATATCCACATTATTTTACTCCTATTTTCACTGTCGCCTATTTTAACTACTTCATTGTGCGTATAGTTTTGTCATTTTCGATCGTATCCTCATATTCTTCAGATCGGTATCGGAGGTGAATTTGATTTTCTTACTTGATGTCAGCGAGGCTATATGAGACATGTACCTACAGCTTAACGTAGGATCCGAACCACATGAGCTCGCGCCTGCAATCGAACCCGGATCTCCCGTGACAAAACCAGGGGGTGAATTTAAATGACGACATTATACTAACTATGGGCAAGGTTCTAGAACACAGGTCTCCCTTACCTTTTAGCTGTAATAAAGACAGAAAACAACGTGCCCTGCGGGACTCTAACCCGCCTTCACTTGCTAACGCTCGCTCCGCAATACTATGTGAATTAAATACTAGCCTAAACTTTGGTACAGAAAGGAACCAACCTAGCTACTAACCTATATGTGGGGACCTGTGTTCTAGAACCTTCTAACTATGTATAACAAAGTAATACAGGTATATAGATTTGCAAATGGAGATATACAATATACGTAAGATTATATTTTATTATATGTAAGATCAGAGTCGTAACTTAGATTTCTTCTGGAGTAGCAAGTATTAGCACGCGTATTTGGGCTCCCTAGAAAAACTTATTTTCTAATTCTTGGACACCTCGGAGCCTGTGGACCCTCCCAGACGGCAAGGACTGCGCGGCCGTTAGTTACACCCTGGGTCCGTTCCATACATGACAAATTAATTAACGGGACAATATTGACAAATCTCAAAGCCACACGAAAAAATATTATTTCTAGGGCCCCTAATAGTAGACATTTTTTACTGAAATGGGCTCTAACTCATTTTTGTTTTATTTACCTTTTGTGTACTATTTTGTTTATGTAATGTAATGAACCTGTTTGATGCTTCATTTATAATTTCATGTTCGTATCATATATGGAGTAAGAAAATTTTGTCTTAAAATGGGCCCCCCTTCGAACGGCGTGGAGCTTCGCTGGGGAAGGAGGCAGTTGCCCATCCTTCCCCCATAAGTTACGGCCCTCTGTAAAATATAATAAAAATCCCATGCTCTTGAGAGAGATTCGAACTCCCGACGAGTTTTGCCTTACAATCGTCCGCCTAACGTATCAAACAGCTCGATAACACCACACAGGCTACCACCAGTGTTGCCAGACCGATCACTTGGAAAAGCAAAAGATTCGAACATAAATAACAGGAGAAAGCAGTAGACACATAAAGTGGCGGCATTTGAGTGCAAATGCAGGGGGACCAAAAAAAAATCCATTATTAAGGGGACAGCGGTCAAAACAAGAGGTCCAAAATTCATTATTACTTTAATTTCAAAATAAAACAATACATACAAAACATAAATTTGAATTTTAATTACTTCAAAATAAGAGCTGACGATCGTGGAGAAGTGATCTAAGCTACTCTTCCAACCAGGGGTAAAAGTGGTTCTGAAATAGTAGGGTGACGCATGGTTGGCCGTAGGTCGTCCTTCTTGCCGATGTTTATTTACTGTAATTTTTTAGGAAGTGGGGGACGCCATAGATATTTTTGGATGTGGGGTAACGACGTCCCCCCCAGCATACCCCTCACTTCTATCCTGCTTCCAACCCAGTCCCAATCTAAACAACACTTATTCGTAAATCTTACAGTAAGTCATAAAGATCGCCAACCATCATGCATATAGAAGATGACGTACAGTTGTATCCTTTTATTCATATTATATACTGTACATCAAAACTCTATAACTATTTGCGCTACATAGCTTTGTGTATAGAGAAATTTCCTCTTTTTATGTAAGAAAAAAATGAAAATTCAATATTAATAATAACATATTTCTTTAACTTCTCGAAGTAAGGAAAAAGCAGGAGATTGTTCACTTTTCATTTTCTTTCACAGTAGATCAGTAAAACGTAGAAAAAACAGATCTCCTACAAAATCAGTAGCTCTGGCAACACTGGCTACCACTGATTTACCGTGCCTCCTTTCCCCTTCGCCCCACACACAATAGTAGAAAATGAAATGAAATCTTTGAGTTTTACGTCCTACGGTTATGCCGGATAGGCTAAAGGAGACGGTGATGATGAGTAATGAATTAAATGGTGGAATGAAGAAAGTGGGAGGAAACGGGAGAACCCCGAGGAAACCCACGCACACGGTGTCACCCGATATTAGAAATGAAAAATGAAATCTTTGAGTTTTACATCCCACGGATATGCCGGTTACGCTAAAGGAGACGGTGATGATGAGTAATGAATGAAATGGCGGAATGAAGAAAGTGAGAGGAAACGGGAGAACCCCGAGAAAACCCACGCACACGGTGTTTCACACGATATTAGAGTATTGCATCAGTGAAGAAGAGTTAATTACAACACTTATCAAAAAGCGTACACTATTTATACCCTAATATGGTTTTTGAAGGAAAGAAACTACGCAAAGTCATATTTCTAATAGATTTCAGCTATAGTACACGAGAGTAGTGAGAAACTTATAGGAACTTACCTTGTTCAAATTTCATTGAAAGGCGCACGCTTCAGTTATTTGATGTCGAGCTTGACCGATTAACATACTCTCAAATGATGTGACGTAATCTACTTACTCGCCACATATTTGCAATGTCATTAGAACTCTTTCATCTTCCTTTTCGCGGATGATAAAGTGACGCCATCAGTCGTATAATTAACTTCTATGTTGTTGGTGCGGGCTATCTTTCGTCAAGGACTTTTCACGAAGCATGATATAAACGTCAATATGCACGTGGTTAACGGCAAAGAAGGAAAGCGATGTCCAAAATTAAAGTAAAAACGATAGTAGCATGTTCGTGAAACACAATAGAATAAAATATGAATATACATTCTAATCAATATGTAACTTATATTCGTATGTATCTAAATTGAACTAGTTAAAGATAAGATATTTGCTTTACCTTTGTTATTCAAATAATTAAATATTATCGCTACATAGGATAAGATTTGTGTGATTTAAGTTGGCAAAATAATTGTTATAAAATTGCAAACAGGCAAGAAAGAAAGAACAAGGTAAAATAAAAGGTAGAATTCCCGGCATAACTCTTTTTCGCTACATTATGGTAAATTATTGAATTTTTCCTGTGCTATTAAGATTTCGCTATACTGGCCCTGCGTAGCATAGTAGTTAACCTTCTCGCCTTTGGTACGAGCGGTGCCGGGTTCCACTCCCGGTGCGGACTCTTCGTCGAAAATTTGTAATAGTTTTTTCAGGTCAGCTATCTGAATAAGGTTTTTCGTGGGTTTTCCTCATTCACACCAGGCAAATGCTGGGATGGTACCTAACATAATATTCCCAGTAGTGTTGTAAAAAAACGGTTTTTTTTCTGTGAAGTTTTTTTTCAATAAAAAACATCGTTCTTTTTCATGTTTTTTTCAAATGTATGTTTTTTTTCTGGCAACTATTATTTATTGATTTACGTCGCAGATTATTGAAATAATCAACAGAACTTGAGTCCAAGCCCTCGTAACTTACAAATCTTTTGTTTATTTGCACCTATATACTAGCAAAATTGTGTGATTATTCCTTTCGGCCCCAGGTCATTTTTGGCGTTTTCCTACATTTCCAGTTAGTTACTTATTGCTCACAAACCATTCATTCGATTGATATGGTTAAGGCGTTGTTTTTTAGAAAATGGATGTGGCTATCTTTTGGTGTAAGTTGCATTGCAGTGTTGTGGTGGGAAATTATTGTGGGAAATGTAAGGGTGAAAATTTACAAAAAATTCCCTAACCGAATTTCAAAATTTTTTGTATCTAGTACCACTGCTGCTATATGGGTTCAAGTCGCCTTAAAAAATCTTTGGTGTGTTGACAAGGTACAGTGAAATCCTGAAGTCGCTTGCTTCCATCCAAAGAGGGAAAGAAAAAATTCTGTCATACACATGAAATTTTGACACTTTTTACGCCTCACAACAAAAATCAAATATGCCGGGGCTACAGCTTCTCTAATTACCCTATTGAAACTTTTTATGGTGCGTTCTGTAGGGAAAAGATGAAGGTTTTAGGTAGTGGTACGTTTGTTTGAATGTAGTCAGTAAGAGGGTAATAATAGAGGGGAAAAGGGAAATTTTCCGAATTTTTCACCTAAAAGCGGGAATTAATATTTTTGGCTGGAAACACTGCCATCAGACAGACGAAAACTATCTGAAAATAGCCCTTGGTACTCCAAGAATATATCCTACAAGTATCATGGCGATATATAACAAAGTAAGCATGATTTTTTTTAAAAATCTCATTCTACCTCAGAAATTCACCATTTTCTTACCACTTACAGAACATGGTTTATTATAAACCTCAACTGTACTTTCCCTTATTATTCTAGTGAAACATTTTATGGTGCGTTGTCTAGGCTAAGGATGAGGCTGTTAGACACTGGTACGTTTGTTCGAATGTAGCCAACAAGAAGGAAATAATAGAAATAAAAAAAGGGATTTTTTCCAAAATTTGCTCTAAAATCTGGAATTAAAATTTTCTGTAGCTGGCAACACTACTATCAGACACACACAAACTATCTTAAAATAAGTTTTGGTATCCCTCTAATATATCCTACAAGTATTGTGACGATATCTAATAAAGTAAGCATGTCAATAAAAAATATCTCATTCTACCTTTTAAAAAATCACAGTTATCTTCCCAATTAGAGAACAAGGTCTACTGTACTTCCCCTAATTATCCTATTGAAACTTTCTATAATGCGTTGTGTAGAGCAAAGACGAGACTTCCAGATACTGGTACGTTTGGTCCGATATAGCCAACAAGAGGGGAATAATAGAGACAAAACAGATAATTTTTTCAAAATTTCCCCCTAAAATCTGGAATTAAATTTTTCTGTAGCTGGTAACACTGCTACCAGACAGACGCAAACTATCTTAAATTAAATATTGGTACACGACGATATTTAAGGAACAAAACTTCTAATTACCAAAAATATATTACTGTAAACAGAAAAGTAGGGAAAAACTAGAAAAATCAAGGGTTAGAACCTAAATACGAATTTTTCGTGCGTTCCCTAATTACCCCATTGTAACGATCTGTACTTGCGTTTGTTAAGTAAGAACAAATGTTCGATTGGCGTAAGTTGCCTTGCACTCAGACGTATAGGTACGGATTTATAAACAAAAGTTTCTAATTTTTCCCCAAATTTAGGAAAATTTTAATTTCCCTAACTGGCAACACTGCGCGCAGGCCCGTCTAATTGATGTCAACAGTTAGGTATCCATCCGAGGTATCTACCTGGCAAGTCTTAAGGATGTCTTTCTACAACGAAGGAAGCTACAAGGAAAAAAGAAGTAAAGGAAATTCGAAATTAGAAAATTCTCGAATTTTTGACGGGTGAAATTTGAGAAGGAAATTCGACACCAGAAGAAAAAAAATAATATGATAAACTATAGTCCAACCATATTTTGCAAGAATAATATCCCGATATCTTAATTAGTGTCCACACAGGAGCGGATTAAACAAATGACACACCAGTGTGTGCCACTTTGGCTACCTGGGCCACCGAGTATACATTTGATTACATTTTTTTGACTACTAGCTCATGTTGTTGTTGTAGTTATAGTCTCGACTAATAATAATATAGTTGTTGTAAACAATAACTTTATAAGAAAAATTATCTCTCCGTTTTACATCTTAGTTCCAACACTTTTGGTGAGAAATGCAGGGTGTTTCAAAATGAATTTTGGGGTTTTAAGTCTTCGTAGTACTTATTACATTTTACGTACAATTATAAGCAATGCATCAAGTAAAAGAGCACCTCAAACAGTCTTTGCTATAAGTGTTCAATGTGAGATTCATTTGTCACACGGCACACATCTAGTCGACAGGCGAGAAAGGCCCATAAACTTTCCGCCATATGGCACAAAACACATTCAATTTAGGGGTTTCATTTCAAGTGTACCATCTCCTGAGGATTTGCTGACGGCCAGATACAAACATTATGAGTGTTCACATTAGATCTTAGATGAAATGTCTATTTATCACTGAAGATTACACGATCCAGAAAATCTTCATTGTTATGCAGCAATATTTCACTTGCGAAATTGGCACGTAAACCGTAGTCTGTAGGCTTTAGACCTGTAGCAACTGCAAACGATAAGGACGTAGTTGCAAGCGTCTCCTTAATATTCTTCACACAGACCGTTGCACTGTACAGATTCAGTCTTTATTAAAACACAAAAAAGCCTTCTGCTCTCTAGTCTACATCTTTTCTACTTGCTCTTTCTAACGGCAGACAGAAGATACAATGTATGTACAGGCGTGCGTACAAAACTGTTTGAGTTGCTCTTTCATTTAATATAATATTTATAATTGTAAGTTAATTGTGATAGATACTACAAAGTTTCAAAACCCAAATATTAATTTTGAAACACCCTGCATTACTTCAAATTGTGTCATCCTATATTCATGTCTTTTATATACATGTCATCAGGACCGGTCCTAGTCAATTTGTCGCCCCATGCAATGGCATAATTTGCCGCCTCCCCCTTTCTCCAGAAAGAACAAATCTTAAAAGTCATGATTTTAAGTATGCTACTCCAGCATGAACAACAAAGGTGAGGGTAAGTGCAGTTGCACTCAGAAAGGCTTAAATACTTACTAAAAATGCAATCCCGTTGTGTCTTTTTTTTAAAAAAATATTAATCTATTACGTTAGAGAAAAATAAAGCAAACACACCTGCAGAGGAAAAATGGTAATCCTTTTTATTGAATTCACAATCGAGCTTCAATCTCAATGTATCAGTTTGCAATTCCAGTGCAACTAGCTCTTTTATCTTTATTTCTTAATTTCCCTTCAATATCTGTTAACATTTTTTAAAAACACTTGTTTCTATCTTCAATGATAAGGAACTTGTTTCTGACAAAAACAAGACTAGTTGTCATATCAAAACTGTGATAACTTACTAACTGGAACAGATATTCACTACTATTCGAGAACTGAATTTTTGCATTTGGCAACAATCAAGCAATTTGTGCTGGGATTTATTTAACCATTTGCTTTAGCATTGTCCATGTGGCCTTGACCAAATGCAAACTAAACATAATTTATGAATGTAGTATTCAAATAGAAGGTCAGCTTAGTAAATGTAACTACCATCATCATGAAGTCTGTTTCCAACAAGAAATATTTAATTTAAATAATATACTTATGACAGATTTTACCGGACCATCCAAACTTGCCGCTCCACGCAAATGCACGTGTTGCATATATGGTAGAGCCGGCATATCATATATATCTAGTCGACAATCTATTTATATATGACATTTAGAAAAATACTATTAGGCAAATTAGTATTAGTTTTTACCTTTAGACAAGTTATTTGAATTTTATACTGTTCGTGACATTAATATCGTACTTATTAAAGGCCTGCTTTCACGAAAAAACAAAATGTCATTTCTACTTTTATTTCTTAGTTGATATTGATGAAAACTGCTGAAACCCGAATTGTTAATAGGTATGGCATTCATGTAAATTGTAAAATATTTGTAGCGTATCAGTATCTACCGTTTAATTTATGTTGCATTTTACGGTGATTATACCTACATAAAAATATTTAATACTTAAATAGACGTAAGATGCATTAGAAATGACTATTTGAAAAAAAACGAAATTTAGAAAAAAACGAGAGGCAATGTTTTTTTTTCTAAAAAAACGTACATTTCTGAAAAAATACGAACGGTTTTTTTTCTGTTTACAACACTAATTCCCAGGACGCTTCCTTCCTTCCCTACTACTTTCTTCTTCGCTAATTTCCCGGGTAGTGGTCGCCGAGGAACGTCATCCCTCATATGTGTGACAGGCTAACATGGCCATGGGCGTCTCTGGCGGGGGGGCGAGGGGGACGCGTCTCCCCAATATTTTGAAGTACAAAATATTCAATATTTTATTCTAATTTAATATATTTACTAACGACAAAATAACATATAAATAATAGTCTAATAATTGAGGAGTTTGATGTAATAAGGGCGTAAGCGAGTTTACGCCTTTTTTGCATCAAACGCATTTGTGGCTTTTACCGTGCTTGTTTAGCCTCCTGGTAACATTTCAATTCAATATCGGAATAAAATGCTGCTTATTACATTGTTTAATGTAAGAAAAAAACACTACTTAAAGTTTCAACAATTTTTTTCTCCAACTGCATGTTTCAGACTTACGTCCTTATTGCATCAAACTCCTCAATTATATTTATTTGGAATATAATATTCAGGCTATGAAATGATTATAACAAAGTTCCTAATATGCCTTAGGGGTCTGTGAAGGTAAGCAGAAAGGTAAAAAATGGAATCGAAGATACACTAGTTAACAAAGGTTTTGTTACATAAAAGGAAATACCTGTTCTTAAAGGAACATTTTGCGCTGAATTCGAATATGCACTCGGTTTTTCTCCATCACGTACGATTTTCCCGTAACAGAGGGATTTTCGGGAAAATCCCTCAAAAATTTCCCTTTTCGTTTATTTTACACCCCAAGATCTTGTCCCCTTGCATATACTAACATAGAAATTATACCTAAGTATATTTGATTCATATTTAACAAACCCTCCAAGTTTCGTAATAATCGCTTTATTCTTTCTAGAGAAATAAATATGTTTGTATGTATACTGTGTGTACTGTTTATTGCACCTTATAGTAATGCTTTCAGATCTCTTAAGTTGAGGTAAAACGTTTTGCTTTATTACCACAAACACATATATAAAATATAATACAATATAATTTACAAGTGTGACAATTTACAATAAACAATAATACAAATGTACCAAAAGGTCATGAAAAGACAATCAAAACTATCACAATATATGAAACTTCCATTGGGTTACAAAAACGTACACTACTTCCTTCTTTTGTAAGAAATGTTGCATTCTCTAACAAGTCCCCAACAATAGTCCCCCATCATTGAAGGATCCCATCGTCTCTGGTACCTTTTCTCCATTGCCATTATATCTTGGTGGAATCTTTCCCCCTGTTCGTCGCTGAGAGCACCTAGGTTAGCAGGAAAGAAGCTGAGGTGGGAGTGCAAAAAGTGGATTTTTAAAGACATCCTACAACCCAACTCTTTGTATTTCTGTATCATGTCCTGTACGATTTCTGTGTAACTCTCAGCTTTGTTATTGCCCAGAAAGTTGCGCACAACACACTTAAATGCTGTCCAGGCAGCTAGCTCAGCACTATTTAACTTGCTGTCAAAGCTATCATCAAGCATTAATTTCCTAATTTGGGGACCAATAAACACTCCCGCTGAAATCTTAGCATCACTCAGGTTAGGGAACTTATCTCGCAAATACTTGAAACCTTCACCAGATGTGTCCATGGTTTTGACAAAGTTTTTCATAAGTCCTAACTTGATATGAAGTGGCGGTAGTAATATCTTATTAGGATCTACCAAAGGAGCGTATTTGACGTTGCATTCTCCAGGTACGTAATTCACTCTAGGTTCCCATTCCTTCACTTCATAATGTTTGTCACCATCTCGGCTATCCCATAAACATAAAAAACATTGGTACTTCGTGTAACCGCACTGCAGTCCTAATAAAATACCAACTACCTTGAGATCACAACATATTTGCCAACAATGGTCCTTGTAATTTATAAGATTTAGCAAAGTTGACATGGTGTCATAGGATTCCTTAATCTTCACTGAGTGCGCAAGTGGGATAGAAGGTTTTTTATTTCCATTATGTAAAAGGACAGCTTTAACGCTGACCTTTGACGCGTCGATAAATAACCTCCATTCTTCTGGAACGTAAGGAATTCCTAGCTCCGCCATCAACCCATTTATATCCGTACATACGCACACATTATCTTGCATTGAGAAATAGCTTGAAAATTGAACATGCCCTTTCCTGTACACTGATATGTTCGTTTCTGCATCCAATAAGTTCCACTGCTGGAGCCTTGATCCCAGAAGTTCCGCCTCTTGTTTTGTCAGGTGCAAATCACGGACTAGGTCATTAAGTTCACATTGCCGGATGAAATGTGGCTCGCGAACACAGTCAGGGATGAACGTTGGATCCTTGGATGTACATGTTGATGTCGATGGTTCATCAAGGTCATGATCATCATCAGAGTCTTTTGGCCATATCTCTTCCCAGTTGGTAGGGAGCTCGGGAAGTGGAAGTTCATCCCCGTGCGGAATAGCGCAAAAAGTTCCTTTAAGATCAGGTGATTTTTCTCATGTAACAAACAAAAAGTTTAAATTTGTTAACTAGTGTAATAAACAGATAGGGTTAGGTAGTACCATTTAAATAACTTTTTTTGATGTCCCCCCCCAAATTTTCCATGCCAGAGACGCCAGTGAACATGTCTAAAATGTCGAAAGCCCAGAAATTTAATTCCTAAGATTTCACTATATCACGAGCTATCTTTATTTTTTTAAGACTCCCAACCCATGCCACTATATATATATATATATATATATGGAAAGTCCTGCAGAATAGGTCTAGAGGTCTGTATGGATGCGGATATCCACACCAATATAGCTTTCCACATTCGGTTTCAGTTTCCATATCTTGTTTCAATATAGATTTTCATATAGCGAAAACGTTAAGGGATAGCGAGAAGCAGTTTTCTGCAATTGTTTAAGTGTCCCAAGAACATGTTCGAATCTCTACTAAACTGGAAGTGGTAAAACATCATTACAACTTCCGGTTCAAACATGTATCAACATAGATCAAACACAGTACGAGATAGTTAGACCCAGTTTTTTGTTTTATTCGGAATTATTTCAGCGTCCCAAGGATAGGTACTGTAGCAACCCTCAACCGGAAGTAGCAGAAACAAACCACTTCCAGTTTCGACACTGGCCGTCATAGTGAGAAAACGGTAGGTCTAATATCTAGCGAGAAACAATTTCTTGATATGCATTCAGTATCGCTAGAATATGTCCCATTTACGATTTTATTCCTGTAGTGCAATCGGAAGCTGTAGAAATATACTGCTCCTCGTGCTTTGAAAATTATTCTTCATATACCAAAAATGGTAAGTGACAACAAGAAATGGGTTTTTGATATGCTTTCAGCGTCCCGAGAATATGTTGTATCTCTCACTTTTTCTTTGTATTGGAAGTTGTAGATATACAATATCCGGTTCCAGTATGGGGATTGCATAGTTTGAAAGTTTACCGTAGTTTTACATTGTGAAACGAACGCGCTTGTTTAAAATGTATAAAAAATAATATCATCATCACCATCATTCTACATGTCAGTTCTTTCCAATTGTCGGATGTGTGATGTGCATTCCTTTATATGTTGTAAAACTTGGGTAGAGCTATGACAGACAGAAAGAATAAGTTAACAAACAAAAAGAAGAGATGATGATATCTGAACCATATGAGCTTCCTCTGGGAACTGAACCTGAGTCATCCACGCTAAGCGCGTACGCTAACCAGATAGCCAGGAAGGAGCTCGAATTTTAAGAAATATAGCTGTAAGAAATGTAAGGAAGCATTTTTCAGGAAAAGCAGACAGAGAACTTTTTCTGAATATACGAGTATGAATCGGTGAGTGGAAAAAAACAGTAAGAGTCCAGAAAACGCATTTTGAGAAAATTATTTGCAAAAATAACTTTGGTTTGCAAATGTCATAAATATAGTCGATATTATGATAATGGAAAGTTTTTAAAACTGTTATACTAACCCATAAGAAGGCCCGTATTTGACTAATTGCTTTATAACATGTGCCAAATGTTTTAAATAAAATATTAATTATTGCTTGACATGTACTGTTTTTCCACTCTATTTTACTTAATGAAATTTTCACTGTTAATAATACAACTACCTAGCTACAATACAGAAACAATATTTTATGAAAATAAATTAAACATCCTTGATATTAAACAAAGCAAAAGAAACAGTATTGAGTAAACAAATCAATATCGGGGCACTCAAACTGCCCCGATATTGATTTGTAACGTAAACGTCGACTCCGTTTCCTCTCTTAGGAGTCACAATTTCGTACAACTCCATCTTGTCTCCAGTCTAGGGTTCATGGGGAATATTTATGTAAGATTTCGAAGTTCTACGTCCAACAGATTCGAAGACCTGAAGAAGAATGACAAAACTCCAAGGATCATCTTTCTCCCTTTTGAGGGGCCGAATCTGGCAAACTCTTGTTTCATCTGCAATCTAGGGAACAAGGAGATTAATTATTTCTACATAATTCTAAAGCTCTACAGGCAACATGAAAAAATTAAGTTTAAAGGCCCATAGCTCCAAAACTATGAGATCTACCGTAGTCTGGTCAAGCTTTCATATTGGAACTAGTATGTGTCCTATCCAAATATCCAAGTTTCACAATCCTGCGGTACTCCCGCAACAATTTCTATAAGATAGTTGGTGAGTACTTCAAATTATATGCTGGTAGCTAAACTTCCTCCATAAAAATTGTTGCCTGAGTATCTTAGAATTCTGAAAAAATGTATTTTTGGATAGCGCAATATTAGTTCCTAAGTGAAGTCTTGAGTCGACTGCGGAGGTCCTAAAGTTTTGGAGCTATGCACCTTTAAAGTTTTTTTTTTCATGTTTTCGGCAGCCTATAACTTCGAAAGGAAGCATTTGTGCACCCAGTTTGGTCTATACTTTTTGTCTTATCTTGTTGTCAGGAATCACCTCCCAAATGTTGTCGGTGTTGTTTTAAAAAACACTCTGTATATCCAATAGTTTTGGAGATCTAATAATGAGTAAGATAGTAGATTTACTCATAGATCTTAAAGTTGAACCAAAATCTCTTTTCACTCAATTCCATGACTGTTGGCTAGGAGGATTCCATCCACCTTAATAATCGTATTCGAAGCAGTTAAGTTAATGTATTTAGAGAAATGGTATATTAATAAAACTTTTCCTTTCATATTTACAATTTTCGCTGAAAAAACTTTTTTCGACGTTTTCTAAGAAGTTTTACAACACTAAGTAGCGCATCGTGTACACGGTTTTTTTCGAGGTTCTCCCGTTTCTTCCTTCATTCTCATTCTATAAAATCTTTCATAATCATTCCCTTACATTAATCATCCGTCTTTTTTTTTTTTTTTTTTTTTTTAGCTTAGAGCATCATTGTGGGGCGTAAAACAGGAAATCTCTTATCATCTTATTTCAAATGTGACACTAAAATTAAATATTTTGTTCTAATCATTGACGCTTCTCTTTGCAATCATGTTCTATGCAGTATATACATTTGATGTCGCAATCGGTATAATTTATAAGTTTTCTGATTCAAGCAAACTCACATCGGAACTGCAAAATTGTTCCCATCGCAAAAATTTACTAAAATTGAAAATACTTTCATGGTGAGGCGACCTCCAATTGAGCAAATTGCGCAGGAAATTTAGTTTAAAAGGCTGCAGCTTAGTTTGCAGCCATCTAGGACTTTCTATGCATGTGTCACGATAGGGTGGGTCAATGAAAACTTGATCCACGACACACTGACTCACCACCCATCGTGGCGTACGACCACTAGCGGATCCAGAAGGATCGTTTGGGGGGGGGCGGTTCGCTTCCTGGAAGATGAGCGTAGCCTCAAGGTGACCAGAATTTTACTTTGAAAAAATCGGATGCATATGAATGCGGGACTTGAGGGGGGGTATCCAAACCTGATTTAGCTAAATCTGATTCCCAGATTCCATTTTGAGACCCGAATTTTTAAGTTTTTCTTTTAATGAAAGTATTCTGAAGATTTAAATTAAATACGCATTTTCATTTCGGAGACATGGCGGTGTCATGATTTAGTAGTCACCGCAATATATCAGATGCGCTGTCTTGCATAGTACTTGCACAAAAGAAAATACCGTATTGGCTGTGGCATTCATTTTAGCGGAAAAGTGTACAATTTGCTCTAATCATTTATATTTTGAATAACAATGGAACAGCAGTTGAAAAAAAAAAAACCGACAGATTCGGTGTACGCAAAAATCAATATCAAAAGTATACATGTATAAAGAATAATACAAAATGTCAACAAATAACAAAATACATTATGCTATTTCTGTATAAGTTTCTTGGTAGCTTAAAAAATACAATTATTAATTATAAAGTAATGTTTAATAGAATATGGCACACAGTGTTCAAATGGGACAAAATATAGGGGAGCAATCTTTACATATTACTTTCATTTCTGTTTATATCAGATATAATTCAGCAAATTGAAAATTGAAAAGAAAAAAAAATATAATATTCAAACTGAATTCCAAGGATGTTTAGTGGCTCCGTGATTATTCCTCGTAGTAGTGACTGCCCGAACTTGAATTTCGTGGCTTTCCCCCGAAATAAGGATGTTATGATTTTTGCTTTAAAAGAACTATAGCTTGCGCATTCAAGGGCACAGATCAAGTACAGGAGAATGAAATGGATACACTTCCTAATACATAATACTAATCATAGGCTATACTGATAGGTTAATATTGATTCATAGCTGCATTTAAACATTGTACTGTACTACTAACAGGAACCCAGGGCGACGATTTGAAGTTAACCTACAGCATTAACATACAAAGAAATGAATTGTGAAGATAAATCCTACATAAATATAATATATTGCAGTACTCCTTAACCATATAAATCATTACGAAAGTAAACGCACAATTTATTCAGTAAAATACTGCAAATAATGTAATAACAAAAATATCAATACTAAATTTTCTCTTACACAAACTCAACAGAAATTTTGTCGGATCTAGCACGAAATGTGTATAAATTTTACACGAATTAAAATTATATAGAATTACAATATAAGCTATTATAATGTATAACTAGTAAAAAAAAAAAAAAAAAACTGAAAGATTAGCAAAGTCTACAACAAAATGAAAGAAAGAAGATCAGAAATGTAAACTCAAAGTGATGTTTCCGTTCATTACAGCACACAAACTATATTTTCTAAAACGTACCGACTGACAATATTATTTGACAATATCAGATATTTTTTAAATGCAAATTAAAATTTAATTTTGTAAAAAATTTATCACCTTTAAACGAAATTACCAATAGAGAATAAAGTACGTATAACTTGTTTTTCTTTCATCCCAGATATAATATGGACCCCGTTTGGTCTAATGGCTAACACGCTTGCCTTTTGTGCGCGTGATCCCGGATTCGATTCCCGGTGGGGGTACAGTTGAACGAAAAAGTGGTTCGGATTCCACTATAATCAGTAGGTCCACGTCTCCTTTAGCCGTTCGGGCACACACGTGGGACGTTAAACAAACAAATATCATATGTATAATATATAACTGTTTATTAAAAATATAATATAGCCTATATACCGATACACATCTTTTACGATTGTGGTTGTGCCCTTTTGTTTCAGTAAAAGATTTTTAAAAAGCAATTTCAGAAACTTTTTCGAGTTCGTTCATCTTTCTTGACTTTGTTTGCGATTCAGATACATCCAAGGAGTTCAACTTATACTCAGACTCATAACTTTTGTGGGGTACCCACGAGTTGAAAATAATTACGAACAAACACCATGACGGGCGAAAACCAAACAACAACCTTAGTCACCTTGCAGTCCATCTCTGTGAAAGTTACATCACAAACTCAAATCTACGCCCTATCTTGTTCCTGGCAAATCTGTCGATGACACGAGCGTAATCTACGTTTGTCTTGGTGCGTATATAGTAGTGCCAGGTCGCTAAGTCGATCTGTACCCATCCAGGACCGTAGCCATGTCTTCAACCTCTTTAGTGTTGACATGTTCTTTCGGCTGATGCTTTGTATAGGGCATTTTGTACGAATACACCCCCTGTTTTCCAGAGGTATAATTGAGTATGTAAAGAAAGAAAAAAAGCATTACACCAGACTAGGAATACGAGGTTGGAAATTGGCTCTATTAGGTAATTTCTTAAATGCAGTTGTTAGAAACATAATATAATTATAGCTATGCTTACAACAATAAAATTAGGCCTATATTGCGGTTTTGCTATGAGTTATCTATGATCTACATAGAACGGGACGTACGCAAGAAGTGTCATAGCAATAACCAAAACTTTCTTAATAATCTAGACATCGGTAAGTTGTACACCAATAAATTCGTCATTAATCATTTCGGTTGAAATAAAAGAATAGGATCTGTGGGGAATGTTTTTAATGTGTGCAGTTTTGATCAGTAGCGTCTATTTGAAACTTCCCAAGCACTGACTCATGACTAGGCATTGACAAATATGAAACAGGTACATACCTTTTCTTATTGATGTAGTCTGGATAAGCAATATGATCCACACTAGCAGTGGCGTATTTAGGGGGGTGGCTTCCGGGCTTAAGCCCCCCCCCCCCGAAATCTTAATTAGTATAGTAAAGTAAATGAAATATCTTGCAAATTTTCACATTTCCAGGCAAAGCCCCCCCCGAAAGTTAGCAAAGCCCCTCCCGAAACAAAATCGTAAATACGCCACTGCACACTAGTAACTAGGTGTTCCTCCTGATAGGTTTTCGAAGCTACTACTCCTGACTTTGGAAGAGCCCAGTAGTTTTGTTACTCGACTCGAGACGAGGTTATGGAACTTCCTGTACTCGTGGTGGAATACGTAAAGACGTAAACCTCTGAAATTCACTTCTGTCATCATATTTGTCAATGCATGGATCTTACGTGTTGAATTGTGAAAGCTAGCTGACTTCAGTGCTTGGCAACGATTTCAAAGACGGAATTACATAGCAGTTTTACAGATAAAGAATTCATTAATTAAACACAATTTGATTTTGAAATATCCATCATTTCCTTTCGCTGTTCACTGAATGTCCTTTGAAGAATATTGAACTAAAAGTACAATCACGGACAAAGTTTAACGATGATATCGATGAGCGTCCGTGACAATATACTAGCCTTCGCCTAGGTAGGGTTTCGCCCCCAGACCCCCAATTTGCTCAGCATACGACCTCACACAGTATAGCAAGTGCTCCTACGTTTTACCGTGGCACAATTTTCGCGTTCTTCCTTCTACGTATCTCTTTCATATAGCATTGGATTGAGCTAAAACTCGGTCACGAAATTCAAACACCTCGTAAGGCATTTTAGTGAACCACCCCTACCTCTTTTCCTTCTCTTCTACGTTGTGTCATAAAACGCTCAAATATGTTTAATTATTTTAAATGAAAAATTAAACTACCAACTTTCATGTCTCTAACCGTAAGGGATCCCGAGATATGGGCATCTTATAATAATAATAATAATAATAATAATAATAATAATAATAATAATAATAATAATAATAATAATAATAATAATAATAATAATAATAATAATAATAATAACCGTCCCTTTTCTTTCCTTCTAGGTAAAATATCAAAAACGCTGAAATGCATATTGAATTATTTTGAGTGAGAAGTCCAAACACCAAATTTCATGTTTCTAAGCTTCGAAGATTCTTAGATATTGATATCTTATTTTTATAATTGCAAACCCCGCCCCCTTTTCTTCCCCTCCCTTTTTTCCACATTTTACTAAGGTATCAAAAAACGTTCAAACGCGTGTCAAATTATTTAAAATGAGAAATCCAAATACCAAATTTCAAGTCTTCATCCTTAAGGGATTCGGAGAGATGGCCACCCCTTCACTTCGAATTTCCAAGAAATCATTCCTTAGTGATACCCTACGCCAGAAATCTTATCTACAATCCGAATTCCAAGTTTCTAGCTTGAGTGGTTTGGCCTGTGCGATCAGTTACTCGCTCAGGACTTCGTCTGTTATTTCCCAAGAGAAGATGAAATGCCATTAAAAGTCACAATAAATCCCTGGTCCCTTCCTAATGTTTCCGTGTTTGAACCCCAAAAGTCACGGCTCTCTTCGTTGATCTAGTAGCTAGCGAACGTATGTTTGATCTTTGATGCATGAGGTTCTGTGATTTGATTCCCGGCGAATGAGCATAGAACGCACTATAGTGGTTCAGATCCAACTTTAAACTCTAGTTCTCGTTCTGTAAAGCATCGCTTTTGACAAAAGACCTAAATACATATCAATCAATCAACCAACCGAAAAGTCTCAGATTCAGAGAGCTTTTAGGTAAGATTCTATATTTCTCTTTATTCAAGGTACAGGTACTTGAAGTTTCGGGATACGGATTCCATTCCCATGTCCTTTTTCTAGGACACAATTTTAAAATATATCTTTTTAGTTCAAAGAGTGAGGCGTCTTACCCTCCTTCCTACAGCTGTTCGTCCAACGAATGAAGCATATTCTCACTCCTTTGGGGCTTATGATGACCGTCTCAAGGAACTAGGGACATAAGTATTTAACTTCAAATTTGTCTGTATTAAGTACTACTAAGTGCCACACATTTTGATTAGACTCTGCTAGGCTTGTTGTCACACAGATTGAATCGGTCGGGAAAATACCATATTTGTATTTTTCAACAATAAATGCTGGAAGTAAAATCCAGACCTTTGGGGGGGCGGTCGCCCCCTCCGCCCCCCCTTGGATCCGCCAGTGCGTACGACCCACAGTGACCCACGACCCACCATGATTTACTACCCCCGTGTCCCACACTGACCCACTAAAACACATCGTTATCAACTCTGACAAATGATCCACGGCCTCTTCTCTACCGACTAAAGAGTTTACACTTGTAATAAAACCAAGCTGTGAAATTCTAACTAATCGGAGTTTGAATTTCTACGGTCAATGGCTCAAGCACCGCTCTGTAACGATAACGGTGGATCTGACTTTACTATATAAAATAGTAAAGTGTTTGTCATGGGCCAAATTACGTTGAAATTCAATTGAATTATCGTGGTATAATTATTTTCTTATTGAATTATTGATACTTTTCAGTGGAAAAAAGGATGAAATTTGAAAGTCCCAAATCAAGCTAGGTAGACCAAAGTAAATGCTAATAGTATAAAATTTTCCATATAATTATGCGTATAGTCCAAACTTAAAATTTCCGTGTAATTAAGCTTACAGTACAAAGTTTATCTCTATTTTTCTCACAACTTTATTGATTGATTCTCCTGTGCCCTAAGCGCTCCATATAATAAACAAGCTTCAGCCATTATTATAGTAGAAAACAATGGCTATATGAAGCGAAGCACTGTATTTTTTTGTTTTTCAATTAATAATTGTTTCTGAATATCGATCGTTTTCGATTATTTTTACAAACCAACCCACTACCAATTTTCCATATATAGTAAAAGCTCCTTATTCGCGCTTCCTTCATTCGCGTTTTCACTATTCGCGGATTAAAAAAATGCGACCCAATTCCTATATTCGCGGCTAAAGATTTCTTTATTCGCGGAACAAATCAGTACCTACATACATAATAATGAAAAGGATTCCAATAGGTATCCAACCCAATATCCTTTGTAAACGCCTTTTACAAAAAAAAAAAGTCAAAATAAAAAATGAAAATAAATAAATAAAATGATGATAGTGATGTGTTTTCCTGTATGATGTTTACTTTCCTTAAGACTATGGTTACGTGAATGTGTCACTTGATTAGTGATCGCGAACCCACCGGGCCCAGGTTGGGCAAGCTGTCAACACTCACTGACCCATTCACCAAACCAATCATCCCCGGAAAATAGAACTCAAATTGCCCCAAAATGTGAACATTTCTAAGCCTCGTTCATTCTCACTCGCAGTCCAGTATCCCGATCTGCAGTTCATCGTCTGCATCCCATCACGGGATAGGTTGCAAACCACAATCTATCAAAACAAGACACTGACCCAAGAGCGAAACTGACAATGAGTGCTTCGAAAATCTGAATGTTTGTATTTACTAACCAGATAAAAAAATCTCAAACTGAATTCTAAATCGCGCAACGGGATGGAATTTCGTAAAACTGAACGCCTAAAATGAATTTTGTTGATCTTATTAACGAAGTGAATTTTTCTGTCAGGTCTGTGATTCCAACCCCGGTCACATTAAGTGAAATCAATTCTGTATGTTTTCAACACGCGATAATTTACTTTCGTCACACTGTTCACGTACTGCTTTTCAAAACTCTACATTTTCTTGCTACAATACCACTGAAGTTAATTTACTACATAGTTTTAAAAAATTAGCTTTGCACTGGATAAGAAAAAATTGTGTTTCGGCTCATATATTTTATTTACACTAATTTTACTGTATGACAAGAAATAACAGAATAAAATTTTTTTAAAAAATCGCAAAGGTTGGAAATTGAGAAAACTCTTAACATAGCTGAATGAGTAAGCTTGTTTGTATACAAATTAATTAGAATGACATTTTCTCTCTACATCTCGTGGGTAACCTTCATGTGTTTTCAATTTCTATCGACTATAAACAAATCATATGTCATCACATTTTGTTACGAAGAAAACTGATTACAAAACACTATACTACACACACGTACTACTTTCTATGGCTGTGTGCATACTGACTTTCTTTCTTTGTATTTCTCTCGGTCAATGTTGTGTAAGTGAGGCCGGCACAGAGGATTTATACCAGTAGGGTGACCTCTTGTATAAGCTCAGACCTATTCACCTTTTCTTCCACAACAATGAATCATTTTCCTTGACACTGAAGAAAATACACATTAGAAAATTCAAATCAAAATTATACTTAACCTAATCCCTATCCTAACTAACTAAAACTAACTTAGCCTAACACATAGAAAATTCACTTTGTCAGACATATTCTTAGAATAGTATGCACAGCCGGTTACCAAGGACGTACAGAACACTTTTCATTCAGCTTTCAAATTCTTTTAAATAAAAAAAAAAAAAAAAAATCTGCATATGTTTTCAAATCTGAACTTTTGTTTTGCTAATTGAGGGAATTTCAAAATACAAATCGGATATTTCACTGCTGATGAACATCTCCCATTATCAATAGTCCTACTAGCACCTTTGTCATTAATGTGAACCGAAACCTTGCTTAAACATTTGTTTCATCGTATCCAACCTAAAGTGAAGGTGAGCACAAAACCAGAGAATGGATTTAATTCTGTAATATTTAGCAGTACGGAAAATTTTGATGTTTACTTTTCAAAATAAATATAAATACTGGGAAGAATGTGTGAACTCGAAAGTACACACATTTCTTGGACTGTTTATGACAATCGTCCATATTGAAACTCAAAGAAAGAATATTCTCCCCATTGAACGAGCGGTTCCTGTCATCTCTTTAGTTTATACATCATGTAACTTAGGGAAAGCGACGCGAAGTTAGCACATTAGTTCAAACATCACAACACCAGATATAAACATATTTAATCCGAAAAGGTTTGAATTTTGGAGGTTCTAACGTGGCCGAAAACAACAATAATTTTGACGCTATCTTCTACAACTTACTTCATGTATTCCATGGAAAAATAGATACTTCCCTTCTCTGTCCGGTGGTTGTTGTAATTATTTTACACCAGCTCTCGAGGATTGAGAGCCTCCATTAGTGTACACAAAACAAGTTCTTGGATTTAACATCCATACATTAACAGGGAAGATGGCTTACCCCAAACCACTCTCGGTCTGACGTGAAAGATTTGCTCTCACTGCAGAAAATCCTATGTCCATTGAGCACAGCAACCTTTCACTGCACTATTCCACTGTTTCACAGATAGAGAGCCTAAAATTCATTGGGTGTAAATACTTTAAATTTCTATTTTTCCACGTTTTTTTATGACGACGAAGATAACTTTACGTCCACCTCTCCAAGCTGCTTCCGATGAAAGACAATGACAATGGGAAGAAAATTCCTAATTGGAGGATCATTGTGACGTAACTATATGATGATAGTTTTTTCTCTCAAGATCAAAGAAAGCCGAAAATCTCAACCACAACTGTGATTGCGGAAGATCCAATCACCGATAATTTAGATTAAACAAAGAGATGCTTCAAGAAGCTACTATGGCTGACTTCACAAATGTGAAATTTTAGAGAAGATTTTTGAAATAAAAATTTTGATTTCTTTTGAGGATCCCCTAAGCCAAAAATATTCATGAAAATTGACTAGAAAGGATTCAAGACGACCAGATATAACCTTATTTCCTAAAATAACATTATATTTTAGCTAAATATACGAATATTGTTCAATGTAAATATATGTTACCATATATTTCCCTCTAAATATACTAAAATCATCATTTCAAGGAACTTAACGCAAATTTTGCGATCTACCCAAAATTGAGTAAACGACTAATCATATATTTTACAAAAGTTCAATAAATATAAAATTCATATATATATATATACTGGTTGCCCAAAACTTCCGGGCCATGTTACATTATACCATGTATAAGGTAACACGCCGTCAAATGGACTAATAAAATGTAAAATAGACCTTATTACAACTTTGCCTAAAGTATGTTATTAAATGATATCGCCGCTGTATTGGTTCGGACTTTGACATAAGCCGCCTTCGCCGCTATCGGTGTTTTTGAGAATGTAAACAAACAGAATGAAAGCAACCTTATTACTCAATGAATAAAGTATATTTTTAAATGCCGCCACATTATTAGACGTTCCGTCCTTCGGTAAGAGCCAGTTTGCGTGTTTTATTGTTTCGTCTTTCCTTTCGTTACAAAAATTGTGATCGAGTAACACGTCTCTACCGCTGTCTTCCTAATTTATACAGTAATGTCAACTAAAAAAAAATGAGAAACGAGTTTCGACACGAAAAAATCTGTGTTACCGCTTAAAGTGAAAATAGAAATGCTTGCTCGTTTACGCCTTGGAGAGTCGTTTGCATCCATATCACGCTCATTCAATGTCAACGAATCAACTGTACGATCGATAAAAAAAAAAAAAAAAATCGAAGATAAAATAAGGTCGTCTGTAGCTTCAACTTCACTGTCAGCAAAAAGTGTTCGTGATCCAGCAATAGAAAAAATAGAAGTGGCGTTGTCATTATGGATCGAAGACCGCAACCAAAAAAGGGTGCCCCTGAGTGGTCCAATGGTCCGGGAGAAGGCAAAGCCTTCTTTAAAGTCTTTACGCTCATTTTAAAGAACCTGATGGTAGTTGTATTGGTGAATGTACAGATGCAGGATTTCAAGCATCGGAAGGTTGGTTCAATAAATTTAAGTTGAGACAATCATTACATAACATTAAAATCGTTGGAGAAGCTGCATCTGCAGACACTGCTGCAGCAGAACGATATCCAGAAGAATTCGCAAACTTAGTAGCTGATGGAGAATACAAACCTGATCAAGTATTTAATGCAGACGAAACTGCACTGTTTTGGAAGAGAATGCCAAACAAAACATTCATTTCTAAAAGCGAAAAGTCTGCTCCTGGATTTAAGGCAGCAAAGGATAGAGTTACACTGCTGCTATGTTCTAATGCATCTGGAGATTGTGTTATTAAACCACTGATGCTTTACAGATCGTTAAATATTCGGACTTTAAAAAATCAAAACAAGGACGACCTGCCAGTGTTTTGGCGTGCTAATAAGAAAGCGTGGGTTACAAGCGCTATTTTTGTGACTGGTTCCAGAATTGTTTTGTTTCTGAAGTTGAAACTTATTTTAAAAAACAGAATTTAGACTTTAAAGCAGTTCTAGTTTTGGACAATGCACCAGGTCATCCTCGCGAACTTGAAACTATGCATCCAAATATAGAAGTGACATTTTTACCTCCCAACACGACGGCTTTGCTTCAACCTATGGACCAAGGAATAATCCAGGTCTTTAAGCTCTATTACATTAGACGAACCTTCAAAATCGTATTGGATAATATGGAATGTAATCCTGATATGAATGTTATGGAATGCTGGAAGAAATTTGACATAGCAAAATGCATCGTAAACATAAAAGAGGCATTGGAAGAACTGAAGCCATACACATTGAAGTCATACTGGAAAAAACTGTGGCCTGCTCTGACTGCGGAAAATGACGAAGAATATGTGCAAATTCAAACTTTGAGTGCAAACATAGCCGAAATTGCGAATGGAATAGGACGAGATGAGTTCGAACAGATAGAATCAAATGACATTCAGGAATTGCTTGAATCGCAAGATGAAGATTTGACTGAAACTGACTTGGAGGAAATGTTAAATTCACAGCCCTTGAAGAAGAGGCTTCAACAAGCACTGGAAACGTGACATTTAATTTGAAAAATCTTAGTGAAGGTTTAAGAATGGCAAATGAGCTTTGTGATTTCTTTATGAAAATTGATCCGTCTATGGAACGAAGTCTTATTTTTAAGAGGCAAATTGCTAATGCCACTGCTGAATATCAGTTTGAATTGAAGGAGCTTTTAAAAACTGCCAAGCAAGAAAAAATTACAAAATTCTTCAAACCATTGCCTAAGCCTGCAGATAATAATTAATCAATATGGTCAAAAACTTCAATTACAGTAAGTTGATTTTTTATATATGTATTTGTTTTTTTTTTTATTTTGTCACCTAGGAACGTATCCCCTATAATCCCATATAAATTACCATTCCGTATTCACGGTTTCTGTATTCGCGGCATATTAATGGAACATATACCCCGCGAATAATGAGCTTTTACAGTATAGAAAGTGCCGCCCCGTCATAAAGGAGAATGTTTAAAAAAATGCTAGGACATGTTCTGTTTATTTTCAATAAAGTGTTAATATACTGAATTTCAGCTCCGTAAGTTTAACGGCTTGATAGATACTCACTTTTTTTTTTTTTTGTTTTGTACAAATTCGGATCCCCACTACCCCCTTAGGATATGTATTATAATGAAAGCGATATAATAACATCCCAGTTTGGATTAACGTCTAACTATATACCAAAAGTCATTTCATTTTACTTTGCAATTTGGCCGTGATGATCAGTCAGACACACATTCATTTTTATGTAATAATTTATATATTACAGTGATTCAAAATTATATTTTTCCCAGTAGTTAACCCCTCTTAAAAACTCATAGGCTGTGTGTCTCGAAAGCCAAGTATCAGTATAATTCCTATTGCTATTATTACAATTGCAAATATCAATATACAGAAGTGCCTGAAGCTCTTTTTTCACATACAAGGGACATCACTCAATTGTCCGGCTCCGATTTCAATGAAACTTCTTTTTCTGATAGAGGATATGTGTGCATCATTTGTGATGAAAGAAATTTTTGCCATGGTGCATGTTTTCTATTTTTTAAATAATTTTTAAGAGTTGTGGATGGTTATTAGAGATTATTACAGAAGTCCCTTACTACCCTTTGTAAACGGAACAACCATGTAGATAAAGCCTAGGTGGAAGTTGTACAGTAGGTATGGCCTTGATGGCAGCCATCTTGAAATCCGCCATTTTGAATTAAGGTCAAGTTTTTAAAATGGGAATAGGGTAATATGATACATAATTTCGGGTTAGAGTTTAATCAGGAAGTCAATGGTGAAATTAGTTTTAAAATACGCCCATTTGAGGAAACGTTACAGGCATATTAATTGCTTATACTTACTATGCGCGTAAGTTCCTTACCTCCGCTTCTAACCCGTATTAATGATACTAAGCACATAAAAGCTTCGGTAATTTATATTATATTTAGAGGTAACCTTAGGTAATGGTAACCTTGACGACAGCCATCTTGAAATCAGCGTAACTGACAAATCGCAACTCTTAAAAAATGTAATAAATTTAGAAAACATTAGCCATGACAACAATTGCAAAGTGCCAGTTGGAATCTTAAAACATCTGGTGAAAATCAGGAGTGTTGCAAATTTGAAAGATCGAATAATGTACTTTGTTGCACATGAGAAGCAGTTTTAAATTCATACTGGTTAACTATAGAACAAAAAATAAGCATACCATAGGCTTTTTGGGAAAATTTGCTATTAAAATGAGGTGTTACATGCTATGGTTTTCATTTTTCAAAACTTCACTTTAATTCAAAATGGCGGATTTCAATATGGCTGCCGTCAAGGTTACCCTTACCCGAGGTTACCTCTAGGCGTAATATGTATTACTGAACCTTTTATGCACTTATTGTCATTAATATGGGTTAGAAGCAGAGGTAAGGGACTTACGCGCGTAGTAAGTATAAGCAATTAATATGCCTGTAACTTTTCCCCAAATGGGCGTATCTTAAAACTAACTTTACCATTGTCTTCCTGATTAAACTCTAGCCCGAAATTATGTATCATATTATTCTATTTCCGTTTTAAAAACTTGACCTTAATTCAAAATGGCGAATTTCAAGATGGCTGTTGTCAAGGTCATACTTACTATACGACTTCTCCTTAGGCCTTATATATATCTACACGGTTGTTCTTTCATTAACACTCCGTTTACAAAGGATAGTAAGAGACTTCTGCAGTAATCTCTAATAACCACATCACAACTCTTAAAAATTATTAAAAAACAGAAAACATGCACCATAGCAAAAATTTCTGTCATCACAAATAATGCATACATGTCCTCTGCCGAAAAAAAAAATCATTGAAATCGGAGCCGGACAAGTGGGTGATGTCCCTTGTTAGATATACTCATCTCAGGTAAGTGAACAGAAACCAATGAGAAAAGGAAGAAGAATGGAGGCCTTGAAAGTAAAACGTAGATAAATTTACCAGTGTTCACAAGATGCTGTCTACAATGCACTGAGCAGAATGGGTCGTAGGCCAGAGTGAGTCGGTGGATCAGAGTGGGTCATGGTGGGGTGGTGGGTCGCAGTGAGCCACATTCTATTGACCCACAACCCACTGAACCACTCAGAAAACTTAACCCACTTGACCTACTGACCCACTCTATCCCTGACCCCGTTGTTTCACAACTTCGCAGAAGCAGGAATGTTGCAGTAATTATTCTAAATCTCTCTCGTTCTTTGATATTAATACCTCTACATTCCACTGTCAATTCCAACTTTAGGCGCACAGTATATTGACTACAGAACCCGACAGCCGTGCCGAGGTTCTGTACTTCGAGCAATGTAACGAAGCCTTGTGCCTCATATTTACTCGAGCACACTTTAGACAAGAGTGTCTCCAACATTCTGAATGATAAATAAACTCAGGCTTCCCGTTCCGCATGCTTTCCTACCTCCCTCTGCCTCAGCTTGACTATGCTGTCCTCTAGTCAATATGCAGTTGGCATTACTCAAGTTAACCCTTGTCCCATTGTCTGGCCAAAAAGTTCAATTTTAAACCTCAGTATAAGTTGGTCCCAAAGTGATCATTACAGGTGTATGGGCGGCGTGGAAGCGGTAAAAGGGTAAGTTTGCTCATTTATGCATGCAATATAAAGTAACAACTGAGAAAGAAAATAATGAGAGATTCAGAGATGCTACAACTCCAATTATTAACGTATTGTTCTAAGAAGTGACGTATTGTTCTAAGAAGAAACAATTCTATATGAAACTTTAAAACAATTTTTATGAGAGGATTAATGTGCAGGAAAGTTGTGAAACTGAATTTCCTTACAGTCTTGTATCCTATGGAATCTTCCAAAGAAACATTACAGTAGTTAGCTAAAAATATATTCATATATGTGTATATATTTGCTAGTAGTTCATCAGCTAATACCTTAATATTTTATGGTGCATGTTTCAGAAAAGAGGCGGTTTTATTAAGATAATGAAAGAATACGGATGTTCTTTATTCAATACAACGATAAAAAAAAAACTGGAAGTAAATTTCTGGTTTTACATCCCATGATTATGTCTTTTATGTTAAAGGAAGCGAATAAAATTAATGAAAATGAATGATTGTGAAAGATTTGGTGGAATGAGAATGCAGAGGGAACAGGAGAATCTTAAGAAAACCCACGGTAGCCGTGTTGTTCATTATAAACTGACATAGCCTGGGACCGAACTAGAGAACTGCTCACCAGAGATGTATAATACTGTCAAGGCAATGTTGCTATGCCTTTCACATTTGTTGAAAGAAAAAATCTGAAGATAATTTCTTTACTATTGATAGGTAAGATATTGCTATAATATATAAATCGGAGGACCGAAGGACGGAAAGGATACCTTTGTATCTGTATCAAAGGACGGAAAAATAAGCTTCCCCACCTCCAATAATAATATTTGACATGAAATATTCTATAATTCTTACCCTTTCCACGTTTCGTTGCGATTTCATATACGTACTACTGTATTCATTCCGCCTAAGTTGATAGTCAAAATAATCTTCCCTACTCTCTCCTCTTTTCCATTGCAAGAAGAAAAAAGTAACTCGCTGACGCCGTCAGAAGAGAAGCGTTTATGTAAGATGTTGGATGGGATAAAATCTAAACTTCCACCCCAATTCTCTCGCTTTTGAATTCACTTGTTATAAAGTCAGTTTCTTTATTTCTATCATTTGAAGAGAAACGGAAAGCTGTAAGCCAATCTAATCATGTCGAAATTCTACCTTTGTTTCAAATTTCAGACAAAGTTGTATTCTATGTAGTTGGCTAATCGAATACGTAAAGTATTAAAGTTTCAAAATACCATATAAATTTAATGGTTCACATATTGTATTTATTTATAACATATTATAATGTATATTTATTCGTACAATACATATTTAGTGACTATTGAAGCAAGAATGTATGTCTTCACTCCATTTAAGGGGATGTTTGAAAGCGAAATGTCGGTTTATTAAAGACTCAGACGAGTTTTTTTTTTTTTTTTTTAATAATTTGAAGTCCTGTTGTTCTGACGTTAGCACTCTAATATTTTATCCATACATATTTTATTTGCTTTGCGAATGCATATTAGTATGGAATTATCATATGAAAATACAGTAATAAGTCCTCTTTCTTAATTCCAACCCTGTCAACAGTTGCCATTCTAACATCATTCCACAACCCATGATTACCAAATAAACAATAAATGCTTAATAAAATTTACAATTATACAAAGAGACGTGTTACATATCTCAAATACAGAAATTACGTAATTCAAGATACTAGTATCTTTCGACAAAATGATTTAACTCAAGATAGGAGTATCTTTCTTGAAAACAATTTAAGATACGAGTATGTTTCCAGAGAAAGACTTAATTCAAAATACGAATTACTACGAGTATTTAGAAAACAAATTCAAGATTAACTTTCCGGGGAACGAATTAAATCAAGATACGAGAAAGCAAGTTAATTCCCTAAGTCAAGGTACCACTGCACTTAATTGTAAGGGCATTCCAAAGGAAGTGAGTATTTTAATTATTTTAGATAAGCAATTCTCTTTAATATTCAAACGATATATTTAAAAGATAATAATTGCAAAGTAATAGTATATGTCTTGTTCAAAACGAGTTCTGAAAGTGTATTTACATAACTTTGCTAGGCGAGACCACAAGGCAGTACAAAAACATGCCTAGTTTCTCCCGTGTGGTTGAAAACATTATTTAGGAAGCTAGAATGAACGGACAGTTAGTACTTCAATTACATCATTGAACGATTGTGAAAAATATTCGTCCGTCGTTGAATTTAACAACTTTTAATAATAAATGTTTATCTATAACCTTATATTAACATTAAGCTAGTATTTCACGTATTTTCCCATAGTTCTTGTTCTAAATAACAGGTTTTTTTTTCCTACGATCATTTCACTTAGTGTAGACCCCAATTTTGATGGTGAAAAACTCGAGAACCAAAGCTTTGCAGGAGAAAATAATATAAATGCAACTAAGCACGTCAGGGTCACCCCTATGCAAAATGTTACAAAAATCAAAGGAGTTCTGCAGATGAAGGACACAAAGACAACACTTACATGAGAATTAGGTAAAAGTGACTTCATTGCACAGAAATTTATTTACACAGTAGTACTAATATTTCGTAAACCTTTCAGACTTCTTATAAAGTTTAGATGCCAGACTCTTGATAGAAAAAGAGCATATGAAAGATTGAATACACAATGATTAAAATAACACAAATAAAAAGTAATAGATTTATTGAGACAATAAATAAAAAGGTAATATAAATTTTCACAGTATATTAAACAATAACACACACACACACACACACACACACACACATATATATATATATATATATATATATATATATATATATATATATATATAATACAACATACACATAAAATAATTTAATAAATATCATTTATCGTCAAGAAATATACATATTTTTGTAAACAGAATATTTTGGGTGTAAGTAGTACTCAAGTACAATGTTTACCATAAAATTGGAGAAGATAGAAATACAAGAGTTTCTGCATATTTTCTAATTAATATATACCAGGGGCAGATCCAGGGGGGCGATTGGGGCAATTGACCCCCCCCCCCCCGAAGAGGAAACTTTCTTATTTTATACATAAATAAAACCCATCCCAGAGTTTGGAGCTCTTAAAAGTAACTCTAATTAGCAGTATTATAACCCACCGCCTCCCCCAGAAGTCCGTCCTGGATCCGCTCCTGATATATACAGTATTTACATAAACAATTTACAAAAGCATGAGATGTTTAAGAGATCCTGTTTCTCTCTTCCCGACTGCAAGACTGTACACACAAAATGAAGTACTATATTCAGAAAGTTTTTCTTTTTAATTAGCATTAATTAAACAGATAAACAAAATTTAACAAAATAACATACACACAGCAAAAGAAAAAGTTATGATGTTGAAACGATCCAATTTTAACACAGGCCAGTGATCCCAGCATGACTGACTACTTCAGTTTGTTATTTGAACATTAAGGGTTTGGCATTACGGTTAACACATGCCCTGTGATATTGGTTAGACACAGAGCGGCGTCAAATTAGAAGACACTGTAAAACTAATTTAACATTGTTAAAGTGGTATTGTTAAAGAGCTGGGTGACTGAATGAAGGAACGCGGAAGTAGACACCGCCACAATGTTCTTTTAATATATACACTTTGTTTCTAGTAATATTCTAGCTCGCACGGTGAACGCTTGTATTCCACGTTAAACTGTAGTTACATGTCCTGCATAAGATAGTCTCGGTGCTGACAAGATGGAATGTTAAACTTAAGTAAACTTGTTTACTCGTAACAACCAATTTCGTAGCGACGGAAAGGTAAGGAGGCTGATCCCATCTCAAAGCGAAATATTTATACGTTAAAAATTCTACTTCTAAAATAAACATTTAGATAACTTTACAGTTGAGTTCATTATAATTACTATTTGCAGTTTACTTTTGCAATATTAAAGCTTTTCAGACTCATTTTCAACACTTTCCTTGCCGTTTTCTAAAGTTTTTTTTTTTTTTTTTTTTTAATCCTTTGCAATCATCGCGGATTTTATTGATTTTCTCCAACAGAATTCGAAATATTTTGATGTAGGTATCCATACTATTAGGTAACTACACTATAATCGAGGCGTTCGTAGTGGTAAGAACGAACTCAACAAAAACACTGACAACCACTCGGAGCTGTCAAAATAATTGTCCATTTATTTTCAAACTTTCTAAAGGAAACAGTATGGGCTTTCAGAAACTATACATATATGCACGAGAACTGGCTGCCACAGAGCAGTTTCGTACTAGTAGGTATACTCAAACACCTTAAATGCAGTGGCGGGTTTTGAAGGAAGTCACATTAGTAAAAATTCAATTTTATTGCTAGAAGCTTGAAAAAGAAAGATTCTTAATGTACTCATTTCCGTATGAAGATTTCTTCCCTTATCTTGTAGTGATAAAATTTATTATTATTATTATTATTATTATTATTATTATTATTATTATTTACGAATGTTACTTCCTTTAAAAGCCACCACTGCTCAAATGTAATTCCAGAGCATTCAGATTTTACATAACTTTTGTTCAGTTTGTCTTTACTAGTAGAGATGCGCACGAGACAAGATTTGTGGCTGTCTCGTCTCGAAAATGTGCTGTAAAATTGATATCTCGACTCGAAAAATCTATATTTCTTTATTGGAAGAGCCATGTCTCGACTCGTCTCGTGCGCATCCCTATTTACTAGCCAGAATGCCTCAATTCTTTGACCAACACTTAATATTAAATCCATGCTATCACTTAACCTCGCAGCGGCTCAAACAAATATAGAAAATTAACCAGTGACTTTGTAGCTTTCTACATAGCTGAATTTCTCATTGTATAGTTCGATTATAATATGTAGATCTGAGAAGCTGAAGGCTTCAGATTCTCAGGAATCACCTAGCACGGTAGACACTTGAAGAAGAACACGCACATCAAATAAAGTAGTATCGAGATCTGATTTCGGATCCCAGAAATGCTTGCTATATCATTGATTTAATAATAATAAAAAAATTACGTTAAAGCTTGCTTTCTTACTGTATTTTAGTTCTAGCGCCAGGAACATTTTTTGTTACACTGAGTTTTAAAAGATATTTTACTAATTTAAATCCACACTGAAACATAATAAACATAAACTATCATTCTTCTATTGCAACATGTAATCTGTTCTATTGTTTCATAGTCTAAATATTCTAAGATAAATTTTCAATTAAAATGAACTATTCTGGAATATTTACGAACTTCATAAATAAAAAGAAAAAGTTAAAATCTTTGCATGACTGGGACCAGAATTTTAATACATATTTAAATCAGATTCGACACTAATATACTAGAAATAACAAATACACAAAGTACATAAGTCCACATTAACTTTCAAAGTTTTACTAATTTATATATATATATATATATATATATATATATATATTTGTTCCTTAGTAACACAAAGCTTCAAAACAAATTGCACTTGAGAAACAAAAGTTGTACTCATATACTTTTGTTCACAAAATTTTGGCTACCACTTTTGATTCAGAAATCCCTCTTTTAGCAACCGTACGTAAGAAAATACTATACTTTAGCTCTAAATAAAGATCTGATAGTCAAAAAGAAAAAAAAAAACTTCATATTTGTTTGATTTAATTCAAACTGTGGTTTAAAATACAAAGTTCTTCAAAGAGGAGTGCGTGACCAGGTTTCTTTGAACAAGACTGCATATTGAGTTTTGTATTACTAATTGTTCTTCAAATTTATTCATAAGTCATAAATAAATGCTTACTGTCCAGGTACAGCTGTTAAAGAAACGACCCCATTTCTCTACGAATGAGTTGATCTACTATACTGTAGCATTCACTACAAGGAAGAACAACTGTCTTCGTGTTGCAACTGTCTTTTTATGTTACAGATAAATACACTCAAATCTGATGAAAGTCACAAACAAGTTAACGACACTAGATAACCACGAAAAACAAAAACAAAATGTTGTTCTTTCTGCATAGCAAATCGATACAATAAATAAATAATTATTATCAGAATGCTTCTTAATTTTCTCACACATTTTCAGACCTCCATGTTATCGTCGTCTTCATCGACAAGAATACGTTTTGGGTAGTTATTCCCAGGAATTACCTGGACTTTATTGACTCCTGAGAAATAATCCTCAATTTCCTGCAATGTCTTACCTTTCGTTTCTGGAAGGTAAAGTATAACAAAGATTGTTCCTAATAAGGACAGAACACAATAGAAAAAGAACACACCGTAATTTTCAAACCAACGCAGCATATCAGGATAAAATTTCACGATGATGAAACTAAATATGTAAGCAATGCAAGTTGTAGCACCACTCGCAATCCCACGTATCTTGGAAGGGAAAACCTCGCCAATCATAGCCCACGGCAGAGTAAGGAACCCGATAGTGCTAGTAAAAATATACAAAATGATTGCAGTAACAGGAATCCAGTTAATTGTAGGACTGTCCTTTTCTAAAGCATTAATACTTTCAAGATATGTAAAAATAGCAAGAGTCCCCATGCACACTGTCATACCAACACCAGATATAATTGCTGGCGGTCTCCTTCCGAGCTTTCTCAACGCAAAACTTATAAAAATTGTCACTAACAACCGGGACAAACCAATAAGAACTGTTGCAAGGTATTCGTTAATGTCGTCACTGGCTTCACGCACTACGTTAACGGCATAAAATATCACAACAAATATGCCAGAGAATTGTTGGAAGAAGAAAAAGACGTTCATTACAATAAATGGTTTGTATCCTTCAGGACGAGAAAACATATCAAAGAGTTCACTTAAACTTGTCGATTTTCTTCTGTTTTTGGGTCCGTTCGACACTACATCCTCGAATTCAATTTTTGCATATGGACTTTCAGCTCGAAGCCATAGCAATGCCTTTTCAGCGTCTTCAACTCGTCCTTTGGACATCAACCATGAAGGACTTTCAGGAAATAGGGACATCACAATATATGCCGTTAAAGGAAATAATGTGCTTAAACCAGCCACCATTCTCCAGTCAAGAAGTGAACCCATTACGTACACGATTAAAATACCCAACGCCATTGATATGGAGTTCCAACACACTAACATTCCTCTTAGATGTGGTTGCGTTACTTCACCCACATATACAGGACCTGGCGTGCTAGACATTCCAGTACCCAATCCTGTGAGAGCTCTTCCTACGTAAATCATGGGTAAATTTTGAGCTGTGGCAATGAGTAACCATCCAAATATGCAAGGAACATTGATAGAAAGGATGGCCAGTTTCCGTCCGAAACGATCCATTATGGAGCCAATGATAAGGCACCCAATAGGAGTTGTCATGGCTGCTATACTGGCTAAAAATAAAAGATTATTTAAGAAATGTTAAAAACCTGCAGTAGAACTGTTTGTTACATTTATACATACATTCTGAATAACAGGTTATATTTAGATTACTTCCGCATAAGATCACATAAAGATTACAATAATATCAAGTTTAAATTTATCAATGACATTTTCTATACTTAACTTATACGAAACGTGACATCTCCTGAAATGTCAATATAGGTTGTATGTCTTTGGCACACAGATGCAAACTAAGAAATTTTTGTTAGGGTTTCAAAGTCGAAATATTGAAGAGGGTCCGAATTGAGTGAACTACTGTGAGTTGATGCAGACAAACACAAGTATATTATCTTAATAAGTAAAGTTTGGAGGTATCTGTGCCTGGTGGACCCCCGGTGAGTGCGCGCCTGTTGGTACATCTCGCTACCAGGCTATATTTTCCTGCAAAACAGAGTTGGTCATACTTCAGCTCTACGAAACCGAATTAGCTACTCCAAAACAGAGACTATAAAAAAATAATAAGCTGTTTCGAAGTTGTTTGTGGGACAAGATGATAATAATAATATTATTATTGTAATAAAAATTGTAATAGAAAAAATGGAAACAACAAAATTCCAAAGACAAGAGACGAAACAAATATACACAGCGCCTTGTCACTCACTCTCTTCACCTAAACCACTGGCCGGCCGACATTATCGGCCGCATGTGCATCCAATCATAAGAAAACATTGCCCCCGACAAAACCGGTGTCGGCGATATCGCCGGCAATAAAATCGGGGGCTTGGCCGACAGCATCTGCCGTGTCGGAGGATCGGCCAATAATGTCGGTGGCGTGTGCAATTATGATTTGAGTACATTGAAGTCAATTCCACCGCCGACATTATCGGCGCTTCCACCGATATTATCATTGCCATGTGCAAACGACCTTAAACAGTCGTGAATTTTGAATGAACTTAACCATCTAGCTACAAATACTTATAAAGTAAAAAGAGTTTACTGGTAGTTACTGTATATGATTGTGAAGTATGTTTTCAAATTATTAATTGTAACTAACTGTAGATTTAATGTGGAATACCTAGGAATATTTATCATTGGAATATCGTAAAGTAACATAAACTGTTTCTTTAACATTAATATAAAATAGCATACAGGGTCGGACTGAGAAGCTGTCGGGGGCGCAGACCTTAAATCATTAGGACGGCGCACTGTCTTTAACATAGATATATTTATTACATATGCGTATTCTACTGTAGATTAACTGGCTGATCAAGTCCTAATACAAAAATATTCTCACAGACCATTTAGACGCTCAAAATGTAAGTTTCGAAACCACATAATTTTATTCGCTACATTCAATAAAACATCTACAGCAAACATAAAGTGAGAATCTTGGAGGATGATTTCCATATTATTGCAAATAACATATACATTTATAGAGCATTCAAATTTTATTGTTTTGATCTGTCTACATGGGAAGAAACAAGGACGTTCTTATTACGTCAGGCATCTTCAATTCTGCATTATCATGACCGAGTTTGTTAATTTTGGCATCATTATTCACTCCACTTAGTATATTTCTTTCAGACTACATTAATAGAAACGATTCAAGGTTCTCTTGAGCGAGATTCGCCCTTAGTCTAGATTTAATAATCCTGAGTTTGGAAAACGCTCGTTCACAACTTATTTGTGTAAGAGGGAACGTAAGAAGGAATTTATACATTTTAAAGAGCTCTGTATAACATAAAGAACATATGCGATATTCATATATAATTTTGAACGCGCTCGTGAGGCAAGACTTGCAAAGTTTCTTTAATTTGATTTCCTGCATTGCTGGTTCAATATCGTCCCACTTTGTTTGTTTTTCATATGCACTAGTTAATTCTTCATTATCATGCTCTGTGCACCTCCTTGCGATGCCTTGGCCCAAACCTCTGCTAATGATTTAGTTCTTCGATAAGTTTCCCTTTATCCATGCTGGGAATTAACTCACAAATTTTGTTCATTGAGTTTGAGGGTAGTTCAACTTTTTAAATCAGAAAACAACCTTGGATCAAAACACGCCAAGTCTAGATGCAGGCTTTTGTGTTTTGAAACCCCGTTGGTCATACTTTGATTTTGTCAAGGACAACATTGAAAACACACAATATGAAGCTTTTCTCTACTGTATTCCCTATGATTTCATGAGATGCCAATTCACCACTCATTTTCTTAACCTTAGATACTCTTCTTTTCGGGAGCTCTCTTTCAATCCAAAGATCCTCAAGTGAAGGACACTTTTCTACTCTACACTAATCTTTTCTGACACTACTCTTACAAAAGTCTTTGACGCGACACTAACTTTATCAAATTTATTCCTTGCTTTATTTAAACCATTCTGTGCAGCGGAAATGAACCTCCAAGCTTGGACATAATGCAGAGTCTTGGTTTGAAGGTAATCGGAAAGCGGACTAGTAATTTGAAATATAAGTAAAAACATCATGGCCACTAAGCTTGTTTCGTAGGATACAAACTTCTTCAACAATGAAAGAGCATCATTGCGAACTTTTTGATTAAATTCATTGGAGATACCAATAAGGAAGAGTGTAATTACAAGTTCAACGAAGACTGACTCGGATATCCTCTTTATAGAAACTACCTTCTGCCCAATAATAAAAACGACCAAATATACGCACAGTAGCATGACTTTTACTGTTCCACCTAACCGTTCCAATAGCAATAAGACGTGCACTAGGGTTCTGTTGTATATACATATTAAGGCGCTTGTAGAACTCTTTGAGAAATGCCTGTGTTTCCTGTAGTAATCCGAAGAAGGATATGGAAGCTGGAAGCCATTGCGCCTTATGACAAATCATAAGGTGAAAACATGGGCATAACACCACGTGTGAATATGGTTGGAAATCACAGATACCGTGCCGAATCATCAAAATTCCCAGCAGGGCATTTTATAAATTTTACGTTTGAAAAAAATGTGTTTTAACTAATATTTCTGATTTAGGTCTACGCATTCGGGATAACAGTGCTATTAACTTCAAATGTGCAGAACATCGCTATAGAATCAAGTATGTAAAAATATATACATTTGGGCCTGAAATCCAAATTAAATAGTTGAAAATGATTTAACAGAGATAGAGTACGCACAGAGATAGGTTATTTTTTATCTCTGTGGATTCAATGTCCCGATCAAGTGGCACTTCACTATCTTCGACCCAAAAGCCGTTGCAGGTAGGGGGCGTAAATCATTCATTGAGTAGGGCGCATCGGCCCGCAGGCCGGTAGGTCAGTCCGACGCTGATAGTATATATGTAACTAGCAGCGTTCACCCCGCTTCGCTGGGGTCACCCCGAAACGCAATAAACTTTGTTACTTAGATAATTTTTACTTTTTCGCTTTCAAGTGATATGATAAAAACCATAGAAGATTGGAGTAAATGTTAACATTATATCGCCTGTCATTTATGTTAACCCGCCGAGTGACACGGTCATGTGGGTTGCATATAAATACGGTTAGATTTAGCTATGATGAGCTAACAAAGGATTTGTACGTTATGGACACTTGAATGGTCAATTATCTCAAGACACTGGTAATTGAAAATTAAAGTGATATGATAAAAACCATCTAGGGTCCAAATCTTAATAACCCCCCAAAAATGAAAGAAATTGGTTCAGCCGTATTAGCGTGATGAGCTAACAAAGGATTTGTACGTTCTCTTTTATATATATAGATTACTGACTGTTCAATAACAACTGATGTTCTGTACATGATGTGGAATAAATGAAATATGTAACTGCATATATTATTGGAATATGTAACAAATGTGATAAGAGCCATAAATTTGGAAGAAAATGAATAAATATTCCGAAGATGTTTCAGAAGCTCTCTATTGGAAAATTAATGTAATATCTAAAATGTTCAGTGTTTTACATGTAAAATGTTGAATGTGCTTCAATAGAATAGTATTTTAAGTGCATTCTAATAATGCAATGTTTAATGAGTTAACTTTTAGATATTAACGCATAACATACCTATCCATGACCCTTCTTCTTCAGTTATAGGGATGGTGCTGTTTTCTGACTGAAGTTGTGGTAACGCAACGGCAGAAAAGCCCAAACTCATTCCTGGCGACACAGTCGCAAGATTTGCTGCTGCAGTTGCCAATACCTTGAAGAAACAGTTTTAGAAATACTAAGATCAGTTTATAACGTCCTGTCACATCACTAGCATGTACCTAGGTACTATAGAAACCAATATCATTGGACTATATATCAAACATAGTAGAAAAGAATATCAGTATGTGCCTCTGTTAGCTCAGTGATGGAAACGTCTACTGCAAGTTCTTTTAATTTGCAACCGTCTCATTGACTAAATAAAGTATCAATATCAGCAGCAAAAAAATTTCGTTAGTCCTGAGAGCAACAGTCATTCAACAAAATCTTAGATTAAAATACTGCTTTATTGTTACATGATTCATAGTATAAAAAATACAGTGATTGTAAATATAATGAAAGACCATTTACCAACCTTTAGTGTTACGCAAATCTTTACACACGATATACTCCAATTATAAATATGGTTTAAATGCAGAGCTTTCAATTTCATATCAAGTCCTCTAAAAAGCATTGAGTGTTTGGAGGTCAAAATTTACAATACACTTACAGTGATTCGAAAATAACATTATGGAACCAGATTTTCTCCGTTTGGTTCGACGACCTACTCTCCTTTCCTGATAGCACCACAATCCCGTCGCTACAGAACTATTGTGGTTTTTGGTAAAAAATACTGTGACTCATAGTTTTACCGAATCAAAGTGGCTCAATGGTAGAGAGCTTACCTCTGGTGCGTGGGGTCATGTAAGAAAACATCTATGTTTAAGATTAAGTTGTCAAAACAAAGGTTTTCAGTTTAAAAAAAAAACTGACGCGCAGCACGTCATAAGTAATTTTGAAAACGACAGAAAATCTATACAAAATTCGTCTGCAAAGCCCATCATATCTCCCAATTAGGGATGCACGCGAGACGAGACGAGACGAGAAATGGAAAAGTATCGTCTCGTCTCGCAGCCTCAAATGTTGGTCTCGTCTCGCGTCTCGTCTCGTCTCGCAAATATGAAGTCTCGTCTCGCGTCTCGCATAAAATCTTGAGTCTCGTCTCGCGTCTCGCGCGAGACTTTCTCGCATGGTCTCGCAGTCTCGCATATATTCTGGGTTAAAATTTTGCAATGTTTTATTCTATGGCTGTTAATGAATGATGATGTGATATTCTGTCCGAAGGCAGATATTTGACCTAAAAGTCCCTTGGCAAGGTGAACCCATCGTGGTTTGCCATTGTTTTCCATGGGATGAATGTTCATAACATCCTAAGGAGACGGAACCTAGAGTTCAACATGGTATCCAAACTTGTGTCCACTCCGCTCCAAATTAAAAGGAAAGTTGTGCTGGAATTTGATTGCTGGACCATTAATTTTCGCATAGCATAATTTACAACAAAACGAGCATAAATTGTTTGCTGGATCCAACATTGTTTTTCCAGCTTAGAGTTCTCCAGCAATATTTTCCAGTATGCCATGCGGGCACATTTTTGCCCCGAAAAAAGAAAAAATGAAAAATGAAATCTTTGAGTTTTACGTCCCACGGTTATGCCGGTTAGGCTAAAGGAGACGGTGATTATGAGAGATGAGTGAAATGGTGGAATTCGAAAAAAGAAGTCGCCAATGTAATTAGGATAAAGAATATAATGTTTCCGTATATGTTTTTCTGAACTCATTGAACCAAACCTGGATCCTTTTACTATATCAATTTTTTTAAGTTAGCTAGCTATGGTGTGGGCCGGTACGTGTGATGTGCTGAGGATACTGATGATGTTATAGTCCGGATGATTTGGAGGTACGGTACATTTATATAATGCAAAAAGCAGTGAGAGCGTTGTAGACGTGTGGTGATGGCTGTGAGTGTAGGGAGCGTCGCTGTAGACGGTTTCAAAAAATAAAGCGTGTTCGCTGTCATACCGTTGAGTTATATATTTAATACGAAGAGCTTCAATATGATAAAGAAATTGAGGAAATGTGATACGGTCGTACAATTTAGGGTTGGACTTGGTAATTTAATGCGGTAGGCTAGGCGGAGAGCATGTCGTTCCATTATTAACAGCTTTTCGTAATATTTTGCGCTTGCTGATACCGAAAACCATATGTAAGAATGGGACGGAGGAAGACCTTGTAGGTGTTGATGAGCGTAGAAGATTGGAGACCCCACGTTGTGCCTATGAGACATTTAAGTAAATTTAATCTATTTTTGGCTTTGCTTACAATGGTAGCGAGGTGTGGACGCCATGTAAGTTGATGATCAAATGTTATACCCAAGTATTTCACTGTCTTTGAGTGCTGTATGGCAGTATCATTGACGGTAAGGGCAAGACGAGCTGGGTTTCGATGAACTCGTGATCGACGTTTTGGTGGAATAAAGACTATGGCCTGAGTTTTGGTAGCGTTTATTGTTAAGGGCCACGTCCGACACCAATCGCTAAAGCGACGGATAGCTTCATTCATCGCATTGTTTATTTGAGAGATAGTTTTCGTTAACGCCAGGAAAGCCGTGTCATCGGCGTACTGAAAAGTATGAATGTTTTGAGGTAAGGACGGCATGTCAGCGACATAAAGCAGATACAGCAGTGGGGACAAGGCAGAGCCTTGCGGAACGCCGCTATAAAGAAATACAGGATAAGAGACACTGTCATTGATGTAGATGTAAGCCAGGCGGTTTGAAAGAAAATTAAAGATGAAGCGGATGTACGTGATAGGAAGACGGAAAGACAGAAGCTTGAATAAAAGTCCCAGGTGCCATACTTTATCAAATGCCTTTTCGAGATCGAATAAAACTAAACAGGCAGGCTTGGAAGAATTGTAATGATTAGTGATCATGTTGGTGAGGCGAAGTAACTGATCGTTAATACTATATCCTGGTCGGAAACCAGCTTAATGTAAAGGTAGCAATTCTTTCGCTGTTAAGTGAGTGTGAAGTCTTTTGACAGGGATGCGTTCCAATATTTTGCTGAAAGTCGGAGTTATTGTATGGGCCTGTAAGATGATACGCAATTTAGTGGTTTGTATGGCTTAGCAAACATGAGTGTTTTGGAAGTCTTCCACGGAGGAGGAAGATAACCTGTGCAGAGAATAAACGTAAATATAGTTGCTAAAAGGTGTAGTAAGGCGAGGGCGCTTCTTTGACATGACGGTAAGTGATTGAGTCCAGACCAGGGGCAGTATTGCGTTCGCGAGCCGTGACGGAGTTGATATCTGTTACAGTGATAGGCGTAGCAAGAGGATGGTCGGGTAAGACATGAGACGTGCTGGGTTGAAGTTCTGGTGAATTTATGTTAAAGGTATGTGTGGGATGCCTGCGACGAATGGCTGCTTCAGACGGCGTGAAAATAGATTGTAGATAGGTTGCGAAGGCGTCTTCTTTTTCTTTATCTGTGTGAAGAGGATTTTCATTTTCTAGGAGAGGATAGGTAGTGTGGGTCTTGCGACCAGTAAGCATGTTGAAACGGTTCCAGTATCTGGATGGGTGTGCATCGTCTCCCAAATTATTACAAGCTTTTATCCATTGACGGAGTTTATATGCTTTAACATAATTGTGAACTGTGCGTTGAAATTGACGATGTAAATGCAATGACTCTAGATTTCCTGTACATTTGTAATCTCTGTAGAGTGCTCGTGAACGTCTGATAAGTGGTAAATAATGGGGTGGGAGCGTTGGGTGATAACTATGGGATGTACTAGTCGGTATAAAACGGCTGGTAGCGTCATGGAGTGCTGTAGTTATTCTATCCAAAGAATTATGAAAATCTTCCTCCGTTTCTGATAGAGTTGAGTTTGCAAAAATGCTACTAAGATAATTTCGATATCCTGGCCAGTCGGCTTTGTCGAATCGCAATGTGGTAATCTATATGTAAATTTCTTCGTCTTTATTTAACCGGATTTCAGCCTTGTCTTTGCCTGCTTCTAGTCCGAGGAATACTCTAACGTCACAATATCCAAAATTGACATGGATTGTTCCCTTAGAATAGGTTTTAACTTTCTTTTCAGAACGTTTAAACTCTCTAGCATTAAATTTGTGGAAACAGCAGAGAAAATATAAAAATACGTTACTTGTGTAGGAGAACAGTGCTGCCATCTATTGTCGCCTATCTCCCTTTACACCAGCCACCAAGGAATAACATTACTTGTGTGAACGGACTTGTGGATAACATATACTAATATACTAACCTAAATAACTGATATACAACATAATTATGTTATATACTAATAACAATTATATCAATGGCTCGCCGCGGGGAATAGCGATAATTAATTTTCAACACTTTAGACACTGTCAAGTATGCTATGCACTTACCTTAGTTTCCTTCTTCTGAGGGAAATATATTGTTATATCCACCTTCCTGCAGCTACTCTTCTGATCTTTGTCGCTGTCGGGGTAGAAAATCGCGTATTCTTTCTTGTGAATATTTTGCAAGTGTTTCTTCACCGCGTTATATTACGAGAATGCATTTTCAATTCTATCTTCTTAGGCTTACAAAATTTACAAATAGCCAACTCAGCATTCGTCGCAATTTCAAACTAATCCTAGAACTTGCTTTTACCCCTTGCTGTTTCGGATGGATCAAGACTCGAACTTGCAGAAACAGTACCTGAATCCGTTTCACTTTCAACTGGGTCCCCATTTGGTTCTTCTAAAATATCGTCGCAACTATCAACATTTACACGTTTTGGTCGTTTCCTTAAAGGGTGATTTTCCACTATAAAGTGTTTTTAGACCACCAAAAGCGCTTGTAGATAACAAAAGAACTCCTCACAACACAATACGACCCAATTCTTTTGGTTCGTTCGCGCTTATAGCAATGTTGCATTATCGCATTTTATCAACTTTCGCTTTCAACTTATATATTGTTGCCATATCTAAAAAATAAAGTTACTGACAGATATAGGACCATTCCTACCATCTCCCACCAAACCTATAGGGCCATCCTACCAAACCAGTGTTTGAATTAAACTTCCGAACTAGAGGGGGATGTTTTTGATAAATATATAGAAAGAAAATACTTATTCCATGTAAAAATATAATGTTATTTCTGCGAGCCGGGCCGGGGATAAACTTTGACGAGAAGGGATTTCCCCGCCATCCCGCAACATTCATCGCTAGTAGTAATGTGAAAAAGACAGAAACAACAGAAATATCACATTTCGCAGCAATAGGGAGTCTTATTTGCTTTTCAGACCAAAAACAGAAGTTCATGTATTCGTGCGCGCCTGCGTGTATGTGTTTGTGTCGCAAAATAAAGTCCTAAATCGTTGCTGTAATGAATTTGCAATTTACAAAGCTTTTCTTTTTTAATGATATTTAGAAACTAAAGAAGGCTTTAATTCTGAAAATCAACCTTGAATAATAATAAATCTCATAAAATGTCTATTGCCCCAATCACTTTTTGTTACTGGAGACATTAACGCTCAACTTAGAAAACTCAATAAATGTAAAATCACTAAATATACAATTAAATGTAATTCATAAATGTTGCGAGACTGCGAGAAGTCTCGCGAGACTTCTCGTGCGAGAATTAACCGAGTCTCGTCTCGCGTCTCGTCTCGCATGGTTTAGTCTCGTCTCGCGTCTCGCATAAAATTTTGAGTCTCGTCTCGTGTCTCGTCTCGCAAATGCGAGACGAGACGCGAGACGATGCGAGACTTCTCGCGTCTCGCGTGCATCCCTACTCCCAATCCATCTTTTCACTAAACAAATGCATGGAGTACTGCGGTTTACTTAACTTCTCTTGTGTTAGTCTATATAAATAAATATTTTTATACTTTGATTTTATTTACTAATTTCAATATCACAAGACATATTATAAGCTTATAATTGCAGAGCAATTCCGTTTTTCGGTTCTAATAAAGTTTCTCGGGTTCCTTTACAGAGGTTGTTTTCATAACTGACTTTATTTGCCTAATGTGACTATTTATCCTTTCCACAGACCGTTCTTAAGATAATTCCGTGTGTAATTATTAGATCGAAATGACACGTTTTCACCTTTAAGAAGATTGGCAACGTACGGTATGACGTAGTAGATACCTTGTGACTGCCGTATTCAGGACCTCAAGAGTTAGTATCCAATGACCAGCAAACATAAGGATTTCTTGTCGTATATCTTAACAAGGAAATACCGAAGTGATACCCAATAGAAAGACCGTAATGACTTGCTTGTCATTTCTGGTATATTATATAGTGACACCTTGTGAATTTATATGTGAAATCCTCACGTGTTCGTTTGTTTTTTTAATTGTACGTTTATTAACTATATCATCTTATAGAGAGTGCTTTGAGTGAGGAAATGAGGAAAATAAAAATGTTAAAAATATAGTGAGAAGTACAAGTGTTAATTAAGTATAACAATCAATCAAAGGTAATAAATATACTTTATTTAGAAATTGTGTGGATAAGAAACAAAATATTCCTCAGTATTTAACATCTACATGTAACGATTTATTTGATAACAAGCATAACGCTCAATGGAAATTAAAAAAAAAAACAAAAAAAAACACACAAAGTAAAAAATGGAGACTTGGTTGGAAAAGTCCTTTCTAAGTATAAATTTCCTTGAACTGAACAGGACACGGTGGCTCAGTGGTAGAGCCCTTACCTCTGGTGCGTGAGGTCTCTGTTTCGATTCCCGCCCAAGTAAATTTGTGCTGGACAATATTATGCCCATGGGTTTTCTCGAGGTATTCTCGTTTCCTCCCCCATTCTCATTCCAACAATTATTTGATAATCATTAATTTGCTTTAATTATCGTCTCTCTTAGCCTAACGGGCATAATCGTGGAATGTTCAACTGAAAGATTTCATTTTATTTTTTTCCTCCAACTAAATTTCGCTAAACCGTTTTACCCAGTCTTTTTGTTTGTTGTTGATTATGTTATAATTACCCTACTGGTTTCTCTATCGGAAATTGACCCAGACTTGTTAAAGAGCGTAATAACAGGTTATCAAACTTGAGTTTATGGGCATGACCTAGAAACAAAGGTCCAATCTTCCCAGTTGAAGAGCCCAGATTCACAACGACCGAAGACAGTGCGATAAAGTCGGTCGAATGTGAAAATAATGTTGGTGTTTTTATTATTATTATTATTATTCTACGGGTATCGTGCATCATGAATTTGCCCCTAGGGGCAGACAGTCAGCCAGGAATACTACAAAAGCGTCCTTCAGGCGTGCCTGACCTCTGGTTGGGTCCTCTACCACGACGATGCACTGGCGTATTGTGCGTTATCGATCCAGTTATTTCTGGCCAAATTCAACATTCCTGTGCTTTCGCAACCCCCTCTATACCCCTGATTTGGCACCTGTCGACTTTTATCTGTTTCCTAAATTAAAATTGTCGCTGAAGGGAAGAAGATTTGACTCAATTTAAAACATCCAGGTAAATACGGAGAGAATTCTTCACACTTTTAGGAAAGATAATTTTCAGGAATGCTACCAGAAGTGGAAACACCGTTGGTGTTGGTGTGTTCAGGCAGCAGGGGACTACTTTGAAGGAGATTTATTGCAAAAATGAAATCTTTGAGTTTTACGTCCCACGATTATGCCGGCTAGGCTAAAGGAGACGGTGATGATGAGAAATGAATGAAATGGTGGAACGAAGAAAGTGGGAGGAAACGGGAGAACCCCGAGAAACCCAGACACATGGTGTTTGTCCACCACCAAACTCACTTGGCGCGCGATGGGGAGATTCATTGCGATACCCTGTAAGTACTGTCATATTTAAATTACAAGCCCAGTCTTAAAACTTTCCAATGATATCACGTATATTATTCATTTAATGTTGGGCTGCTATTTTCGGATCCTGGTTCAGCTACATGGACAACTTCTGTGATACCCCTTTCCCTTAATACCTTAAGCGTGTGCAGATTTTGCTTAATGGTTATTTCAGCCCTACATCACTTATTATTACTGAGAAACACATAAACCTATATCGTATTTTAATATGTGATATGATGGTCTTACCTGAAACATGGTTGCCTTGAATGTTGACTTGTCTCGGTCACGAGTCCGTTTTCGTTTGTGACTGTTTTCCATGATGGCGATGCTGCTTCGTAGATACGTGTGGAACCTCAAACAGAGCCTTCGTTCTGTTTACATTCAGATGTTTGGACCACCAATCAACCATAAAACAAATAAATGATGAGCTAAAAATACACGTCGACAAATAGGATATACAAGATATAAGTCTCTAAACTTTTGTAAAACGATAGATACTGGCATGATAGGTAATTGTTTCATTTACCTGAAAGGATAGATGTTCTAATCTTAAGTTATTTTGATACTAAAGTGCATACTTATGTCCAACACAGACAAGATTAGATAATGAAACAGCAATTAACATCAATGAAAGAGAAACTTTGTAAAGCAAATCTAATCAAGGTCAGTCAGAACGTATGTCTTACATTATTTCGCTGAAAACTATAAAACCAATTACTTAATAAAGATACATTTATTTTTTTCCCTCTAACAGGAAAACATGTTATTAGCTCCAATAAAGTATTTAGGGAAAAATAAGTTAGTTCCACGAAGGCGTTACCCCTTCCTTTTCAAACAGTTTTTATCAGGAATGGAAAAAGAACCGGTATGACCCGCTTTTGAACCGGTTCAGACACCAAGAACCCATGCAAAAGATAGAAACCTGTCCGGAGCGTTTTTACAAGAACCTATTTATTTTCCATCTCTGGTTTTTATTGATAATATTTTTAAAAAGACTTGTTACTATGAACTGACGAAAGGAAGGATAAATCTTACAAGGTGATAGAGAATATAGAATTCGATATTTCAGAAAGAAAGAATAAAAAAAGTAAAGCCTTACGTTCCAAGTTGTAATGTACCATTACAGTTGAGAGTAATGGCAACTTTTTTTTACTCACTCTGTACCTAGTATTTTTTTTAAAATTCGATTTCGGTTTAATTACACGATTTATTTATCCTCATTACTTCAAATGAATGTAATGAATCGAAAGATCTCATTAGGAATCATATTTTACAGAATAACATATTTATTTATATTTTGATTAATTGTAAATCCCATTTTCGCATATACAAGTTGAATAGTTACAAGGTTTACTATTCTGACGTCATACCAAAATATAGTTCCGGCATTGGATATAAATTTTCTTAATTTCAGACCAATGTAGAATTTGGCCAGGTAACTAAACCTTCCCTCACACCCTCTCACTAGTCCATAGTCACTTTCAGATCCGGTTATATCTGGATTTCACCAATTTCCATTTCCTTTGTAATTTCCGCGGCTGAAAGATTTCGCCCTGATTGGAGGAATCCTCCTACCCCTGTCGTTTTCGGCGCAATGTTATCATTCTTACCGAAGAAGCTGTTGTGAGCACAACATATAAAATTGATTAGATAATTTCGACTGGACAGGACAGAGATCTTACGGAGAATTAAGGTAACATCCGGTTTATTTTAATAATTAAACACTGACAACGGCTTAGGAGCTCAAAAATATACTTTTCTATTAAAGAAACAGTTAATACTTCAACAAAAGATCAGGATTTCGGTTTGCAGGGACGCCATGTTGCTGCCCAGATAGAATGGACAGAGAGGAGAGTGATTTTTGATCTTTTAAAACTCAGTTAGGGATTAGGGAAATACGACCTGGTTTTCGTACATTCTATTCGTGTATATAGTAAATGTGATTTTTTCCCCAGTAATTGCATGTACTAATACTGTAATACTAATCAGCAGCTTAATGGCAGCTTAATCTAACTTAAAGGGCTCCTATTCATTTCCGAATTGAACCATTTCTAGCGGGGAGATGGGTTAGTTATTGTTTGTTTTAGGGCCTTCTCCCCTCTCAGGGGAAAGGTCCCTCAATAAATTTTGTTAAGGTGCCCCCAGGGCTTCAAATTCTAGTAAACATGTTTTAAATAATTTGTCAGGTCAATTGGACCTAGGGTTAAACTTCTCATTTTGTTCCCCTAAAGTTCAATAGAGCCAATTTCATATACCGACAAGGGAGTAATGTGTTTTTAAACCTAATATATCAGGTACTTGCATTTAATATGCCTATAATAAATGGTGTTTGTTTAGTTAGTAGTTTTTATGTGTAGTATTTATAGTATTGTATGTACTTAGTAGTTTTGTGTGAGTGCGTGAATTTTCGGTTAGGACAGTGTATAAATATGCGTTAATTTAGTACCATTTTTCTAACTAAAAATAACTGAACCAGAATAAATATTATAGATTTGATTAGCAAGTGTAAGGGTGCATTTAGTACACAGTAGATTATTCCTTACTACAGCGCCAACGTGTCCGTTTTTTGGTAATCAGTCGTTTGCTGACATTACGTCATTGCATGAGTTAGCGATCTAGGTTTTTTGATTTTGGCCCCTTATTTCTAAATTACATCCAGTAGACATGGTTTTCGGTTCATGTGAGTATACATTCTTATTAAATAGCATGAGATCTTACTGTTCTGAAAATTACAGCTTGCTATGTCAATTAGAAACCGAAATATCCACTGAAATCAAGAATGCCTATTTTCTTAATAGAAGTAAAGCCCACATGATGTTACTGTTTGTTTCAAAATGTACTATTAAATTCTCTTTTCCCGTGGCTGTAGGAAAATTCCATTGTTGCTTTAGTTTTATCAGCAAATCAGAAATAAAATAATCGTTGGCAATTTAACTTTCAGTGAATACACGTATGATTTTTCTTAAAACTGCGAAGTAAATATAATTTGGGTGCTTCGGAACAAAGAGTCCGTGGTTCGATGAATGTTATCGTGTAGTAGTTTAAGCGTGACGGATTGTGATAATTATAGATTTGTTAGTGTATAATGTAATATGTGTATGGCCTGTGTGAATGTATGTAATAGGGTGTCTGTAAAATATAACTTCGTGTGGAAATGAGTAAATAATAAATAAATGTAACGATATAATAATAATACGATTATAATATGAAATGAATGAGATGATATGACACCTATATTTAAATGGATAGGCCCAGTGTATAATATATGGAGAATATGAATATGTTTACTGAAAATCTCTCGCGTTTTGACTTCTACACCAGTACATTTATCCAACCGAGTTTGCTATTGGATAGTAATGTGTAGTTGGGAATTGTATGTTACTTCGCATTTAAGTACCTCATACTAACAGCCCCGGATCTTAAGCCTTTCATCAGATAGGGTAGCATCATGTAGGAATTACTTTTGAAGATTGACGGGAATGATAATTAAGAAAAATAACTGCTATATCCTGGAATCATCGGAAAGTACAGGTTTGGTCATTTGTACCTTTAACATTCATTGACTCTCCGAGATTTTTTCTTCGTTACTTACCTTATTTACTGTGCAGTGTTCATATAGCTAACAGCTCAGATCGGGCTATCCGATTAAATAAACCGCTACTAAATTAATATTTATGTCCCTTGCGTACCCGGACGTCGACCCCTAGCCCTCTTAAGTATTTTCGTTTCTTTTCTCATTTTAATTAGATGATGAAATTAACGACGTCCCAGACCTTGGTATGTCTGCGCAGGGTAGCCATCGGTGATGTTTGGTCACTGAAATCACCAATCTAAAATTTAGTTTATTTAATTTTTTTTTTATTTTGGCAAATTACTAGTTAGGGATATCTCAAGTATTATTTACTCTAGTTTCATTACTGTTCTGGACTTTCTTAGTTTCTGAGAGGTCGGATGATTTTTTTCTGAAATTCCAAATTAAGATTCTGCACCACCGTCCGGCATGGCTGGGGTCTCCAATGACTCAACCGGATACAGCGAGGAGGGGAATTTCCTTAAAGCTTCGCCTTTCTGAAAATTCCCTTGCGGGCACGGACTCGTTGTGTTTTTGGAGATAACTCTTGAGTTTACGTATTTAAGTAAACCACCCTCTTCCGGCATATGTGAACCTTTTGGCTGTGAGTTGTCATATATTTAAATTCGATCACTCGTCTGTGTAGTGAGTAGTATCTTAATCTTTCTCCTTTCGTTGGCGCCGCTTTCTCCATCTTGTCTCTTTCTTCCTTCTTATTTCAAGATTTTTTTAAAACCTTCCCCCCCCCGGTTCTGAAACTCATGAAAGTATACAATGTTCATATAACTTATTTCGATCGTATGTACTAACTGAGACATCGAGGGATACAATTCGTGGAGGTATTTCCCGGTATTTCAGCACAACTCAGGACCATTTTTCGCAATACCCAATCCACCATGAGAGGGTACACTACGATTTCAGATTCCCAGAAACTTGATTATTGTTCATCGATCATACAAACTATACCCATTGATTACTGACTTCTGGTTTTTCTTTCTATTGATTGGTTATATGGTGTGTATGTACTAGTAGTTTGGGCCCACTAATTTCAAATAATCTTGATTTTTTTCTCTATATATATATTTATATATGTATGCTTATATCGTTTGAAAACTTACGTGCCTGCTCTATTTGCTGTATTTCCACTTTTGTGTCGACTTATTAAATAATATCAACCATTTCTCTATACGCGGATCTTAATAAAATTGAAATTTTATCGATTATCGGGATATATATACATTCCAATGTTGCAACCTTATTAAAAGACAAGATAATTTTTGTTTGTCAGGGTTTTCTTTTTTCTGTTTGTTTTGAGCAAAAATATGTGAATACTTATTAAATATGAAAAGGTTATGTACAAAAGTTAAGTGTCGACGAAATACTAAGATTGATATTAGAATAAAATTTATTATATTGAGTAATATGAATATATATATATATATATATGAGCGAATTTGTATGTAAAGGGCTCGGAATTTACCCTGGTTTCAGGTTGCCATAGATTTTTCACACCCGATACTGACCAACTATTTGTGTTTGTAGAGTATTACCGCGTTCCTTGTACTAAATAACATCTTACGGATTTGTTATTAATGTTCGTAATAATTAAATTTTTTAATACTATGTTAAATGTTGCATGTAAATAGAACAAGTAACAGGTCGTAAAAATAACCCTAATCCGTATCCAAAGTTATTTTTGTGAAACCAAAACGAAATCAGTGAATCATGAAAGTGTGCCCTAAATCCTTCCCCTACGACCGGAAACATAACTATTTGTCATTCGTCAGTTCAGTGATTCGAATCTCTTGACTCCACGATATAAACCAGAAATAAAATTTAGTGATCTTAAATTGAACTGAAATTTGATTAATAATTTCGTAGTGTAAATACAGGACCTAGGATAGGTCCGGAAATCTAGCTACATTGAACTATCGTATAATAGAAATATGTCCCAATGTTTGGAACTAAATTCACTATTTGGGAATTTGGAAAGTTTCATACGAAGTGCGTCAAGTGACGAAATGAAATATATATATATATATATATATATATATATATATATATATATATATATATATATATATATATATTAGGGATGGCCAATTCCGGAATTTTTACTTTCCGGAATCCGGAAAGTAAAATCGGAAAATTCCGGAATTCGGAAAAATTCCGGAATTCGGAAAAATTCCGGAATTCGGAAAAATTAGGGAATTCAGAAAAATTCCGGATTTCGGAAAAAATCCGGATTTCGGAAAAATTCCGGAATTCAGAAAAATTCCGGATTTCGGAAAAATTCCGGAATTCAGAAAAATTCCGGATTTTAGAAAAATCCGGAATTCGGAAAAATTCCGGAATTCGGAAAAAATCCGGATTTTGGAAAAATTCCGGAATTCAGAAAAATTCCGGAATTCGGAAAAATTATTTTTTCTTCTTGTAATCCTAAGAATTTTGTTCAAATGCAAACGAACAAATTTCCTTTTTGTAATCCTAAGAATGTATGATGCAAGTTAAGCTGAAACTTACATCCTAAAGTATACACTACTCAATCTTCCCATGGTTAATGAGATGTAGTCCAAAAGTACGATGCACTCCTAATATTTAATTTTTGTTTTACTGTGATATTGTCCAGAGGTAATACATATATCACACTGAGATAAACAACTTGACAGAATGAAGATATCATACGTAGTTTTCCAGAAAATCGTGAGAAACGAATTTTTATGAAGTTAAAATATGCGTCGCTTGTTGCCAGTGTGATGCAATTGATAACTTTTATGCTGGAATAGTCTTATTATTATTATTATTATTATTATTATTATTATTATTATTATTATTATTATTATTATTATTATTATTATTATTAATCGTTTGTGTACTGTAAAAGAAAAATATGAACCGTTAAGTAGTAGATTTTATCTGTTGTTTTTTGATATCTTCTAACAGTAATAACAAACTGCTTGTAAATACGCAATGATTATCAAGGACAATGGCATATTAATGTAAGGACTACTCTGCAGACTAGCAATAAACAATAAACAATAACAGATAAACAATAGTTCCAAAAAAAAAGTAACTAACTTGGGCACGTCAGAATGTTCGCGAGAATATAGGGACCTATTGAGACTATACGTGGTGTAATTATTACTCAAAGGGCCGTACAATGGAGGCATTAACGTTAATGTTAATGGTACTAATGAGCACTTACTTGCTCTAACGGTTAACCTCATTTTTGAGATGATTCTTAGAAGTGGGCGTGTTGGCATGCAGTTAGAAGACATATCCATTATTTAAAAAGCACACGTTATCTGTGGAGTGCTAACGATTTGCGTCACTATCGAACACTAACATAGCACTAGCGACGTTTAAAGTCGAAATTGGAGTCTGACATAAGTGGCTTGTCAACTTCACGGACATTATATTTCCCTTGAATGCGAGAATTTTGCGCCCAGGAAATTTGCGCCCTACCACAAAAATAGGAAAAAATGCGCTCGCAATATATTTGCACTGGGATGTTTGCGCCCTACCGCAAAAAGAGGGGAAAATGCGCCGGCTATATATTTGCACTGGGATGTTAGCGCCCTACAATTCAACTTATTTTTGTACTGTGTAAAGTAACTTCCACTCACACTTGAACTAGGCTTGCCTTTCATCGTCTCAGTGAGTTACTCCATCCGTTATAATATTCCGAAGAAATGGAAAAAAAAAAAGAAAAAATACAATTTTAGTTCACTGAAGGGCAATCCATACAAATACAATTTTTCATTATACTACAAAATTTCCAATAAAAGTATAAATGACTGATATATAATTATTTATTAATATAATCAAAGAGTATAATTTAATCTACAAAAGGCTGTTTGGCTCTACCCAGATATCTCTGTTCACAATCCTTGCGAGTTGTTTGGCTTTTTAGGACACAAAATATAGAAAAGAAAATGTAAAGTGAATGTAAAATCAGTTCAGTAATATTATCAAGAAAACTATGTACAGTGTGTTTACTTGCTGGAATTACACTTTAAACACACAATTGCGTTCAGTCGTTCTTTCAGAAAAAATGTTCCGGGGGGCACACTTAGTATTCCGGAGGGGGATCACTGCTGGTACTATTCTATTTATTATTATATTATAGACGTATTATTTTGGTCTCCTCCGAGGGGGCACTCTGAGAGCTCTGGGGAGGCCAGCGTTCCCCCAAAATCATGTCTGGAAGAAGCAGTGATTGCGTTGATCCGTTGTGTTCTTTTGGCTTATATTGAAGTTTATTCTCCCCTTATATAGCCACAATGAAAATAAATCACAAATGGCATGGTTGTGGGGGGAGGATTGTTTATGCTGTAATGTCAGCCCTTCCGAGCAAATGCGTAAGCTCGAATAGGTTCTTTTATTTCGCAGGGCTCAAACTTCCCGGTGGAGGTACATTGCAGGCGCAATTTTCCTTGTTCTTGAGGTAGGGCGCAAATTTCCCAGACGCAGTGGCGTAGCAGCTGCCCCCGCAACCCCCGCAGTGCGGGGGGGCCCCGAGGTATAGGGGCCCCGAAATCTTGCGATGAATAAAGATTTAAAGAAGTAGAACTTCAACCTTACTTCTATCGGCTTTACAACTAGGGCCCCTTCTCTATACTTTGCGGAGGGGCCCGCAAAAGTGTGCTACGCCACTGCCCAGACGCAAAATTCTCGACACCGTTCGAATGACCTCGGAAGAATATATCTTTTTCAATACTTTTTTATAATTTTTTACTCGAGATATCTTCATAGCTTCTTATTAAAATACTTACTAATATATTCTCCTTTTATTGTCCTAACCAATCAATATGGATATGTTGTCAGTAAAATATTTAGATTGATCGAGCCTCTGGTGTGTAACCACAGTATTTCATATCATCCCTCCATTAGAAATCTTGGCTAAACGAAACAATATATGTTGCCAATAAAATAGTTTAGAATTATTGAGCCCCTGGTAAATAACCACAGTATTTCGTGACAGACCCCCCCTTCCTATTACCATATTCTAGCTACGTGCCTGACTCAGCTAATTCTCTACATTCTTTACCAAGCACACATTTTCTAAAGCGGAAAATGCTCTCTAAATACCTAAGCTCATTATTTTCAGCAGATGCACAAATTGGGTAACATTCTATCTACATGAATGTTATATATGTCGATTACTGAAAACCGTTTCTCGCTATCTATTACCATATTTACTATATAATGATTAACGTTAAAACCGGAAATGGTTGATTTGTACCGCTTCCGGTTTGAATATTACATTCATCAGGGAACTCGATTTTTAACTATTGACTCTGTACATCGTGGCCAAAATTGATGGTAATCCATCAGATAGTACTTGAGACTGTTTGTTTCACTGACGGACAGAATGAATATATGGCTATAGAGTTTTGATAAACTAAATTCGTTAATGAGTGATGATGGAACAAATATAAGAAAGGGAACCAAGAGTACCACCGGAAAAATTTTCGAACACAAAATTAGCCATCGAAAACCCACATGTCCTGGGTTAGAATACCATAGATGAAAACTCTACCACTGAGTCATCAATCACCCGCTTATTAGTTTTATTAATTATTATATTAATATAAATTAATGAATGCCTGCTTATGTTAATTATTGAACAATTACATTGTATACTTCGTAAAGTCAAAAATTATAAATTTGTATTTACTGTACATACAGTGAGCGCAGAAAGTGTTCGTACACCTATGCTATTGAAACGAGAATGCTTGCGAAAAAGAAACAGAAAATTTAAGAAGTGTAATAACACACACAATATGAATATGAATATACCAATAAAGAACAAAAAGACAAGTTTAATGGTCAGAAAGTAAATAAATTCCGTAGAAAGTGTATAGAGTAGACGCAAAAAGAGATCGTACACCTGACGTACGAATACGAAACAAAGATACCACAACTGGGGTTCACTAGTATTCACCTGATTATACACCTCTGTTTATAGCATGACGAATAACAGAATGAGTTTAGTTGTGAATAGGAGTGAAAAAACTGCACGGTGGGCTGTAAAACTGGGAAGCAACCGAACAGAAACAAATGAGGAGACAAGAAAAGTAATTATTAAATTGCATAAGAAGGGTAAATCTTTGAGAAAGATAGCAAACCTTGCAGACAGACCTCGTTCAACAGTACAAACAATAATTGCGATGTATAATGTTTCTATCACTGTGCGAAAAAAAAAAAAAAAACTGGAAGACCAAGAGTGTTGAGTGAACAAGATAAACGTTACATTATTAGGGAAAGAAAAAAGTTTCCGAAAAGTAGTGCTGTGCAATTGGCAACGGATCTGGAAACACGCGGTGTTAAAGTATCAGCCAGTACAGTGCGGAATATTTGCAGGGTATCATGCTCGGATAGCCAGGAAAATGTTATGGGTGAACAAGACAAATCGTATAAAGAGACTAAAGTTTGAAAAAGAGTATAAAGATAAGGGATCAGGCTTCTTTCTGGAATAGGGTCATATTTTCGGACGAAAGTAAATTTAATCTTATCGAATCCAATGGGAGGCGTATGATATGACGCAAGGTGAATACAGAGATGAATCCTCAAAATCTCGTCCCTAAAGTAAGACACGGAGGAGGGTCCGTGCTCGTCTGGGGTTGTATGAGTGCCTCAGGAGTGGGTCGTCTCCACTTTATCGATGGAGTGATGATCCACAAAGTGTATATTAACATATTAAAGGAAAATCTCCATACTAGTGCGCAGAAAACAATTTATTGTTCAGCAAGGCAACAACTCCAAACATACAGTGGAAAATACTCGATTGTGGCTACTCTATAATACCTTGAAACAGCTTCGCACACCTCCCCAATCCCCAGACATGAACCCCATAGAACATCTATGGTCTGTTCTGGTGACAAGAATCAGAAGGCACAGCTTCTCTACTAAAGAAGGCCTGAGAAAAGCTATTCAAGAAGAATGGGACATATTCAGTCCCGAAGCTACTAACTAACTAACTAACTCTATGGCCTATGGAACCCGGAGGTTCAATGCCGCGTTCACAAAAGCTCTCCACTGACTTCTATAGTCCAGAAGCTACAGAACTACGAACTACTACAGGTGAAATCAATGCCACGAAGACTACAGACAATCATTAACGCTCAGGGTAATCCCACAAAATAATAAATAACGTAATATACTTCATAAGCATTAATTCAATCATAAGTGTACGGTGACTTTTTGCGTTTACAAAAAAGGAATTCTCTCTTTTCTTCTGAGCAAAACAGTGATTGTGTTTGTTTGGCCTTTCTCTTGTATATAGAAATAAAATGTATGAATGTGTAGTCTTAATTCTGGTTATATATATATTTTCCACCTCCCGTTCTCATGCTAGCTGTTTTCAATATAAAGTATGCATGGTGTACGAGCACTTTCTGCGCTCACTGTAGGTATGTTGACAATAAGCGAATGTTATTAGAATATTTGTTGAGATTTCTTTTCCTTCACTGCCTTTCGCCTGATTAAAAAGTAGTTTGCAGTGCTTTGGAGCAGCTGCAGGTGGGAACGCGATAATGTTTGAGACATACCGGCGACTTTTTTGTGTGTGAAAATAAGACCTTTTCATAAAGCAGTAAATAACTGCAGTAGCAATTGTCTACGTAAGTGATAAAGACATATCCAACTACAAGAAACTAATACAGTATATATATTCATTATTGTGTTTCTCTTTTAACAGCTACTAGCTAGGGATGGCCAATTCCAGAATTTTTACTTTCCGGAATCCGGAAAGTAAAATCGGAAAAATTCCGGATCTCGGAAAAATTCCGATTTTTTCTAAATTCCGGATTTTTTCCGAATGTCGGAATTTTTCCGAAATCCGGAATTTTTCCGAATTTCGGATTTTTTCTGAATTCCGCAATTTTTCCGAAATCCGGAATTTTTCTGAATTCCGGAACTTTTCCGAATTCCGGATTTTTCTAAATTCCGGATTTTTTCCGAATTCCGGAATTTTTCCGAATTCCGGATTTTTTCCGAAATCCGGAATTTTTCCGAATTCCGGAATTTTTCCGAAATCCGGAAAGTAAATTTTCCGATTCCGGAAAACAAAATTTCCGGAATCCGGATTCCGGAAAATTTTGGCCATCCCTAATATATATATATATATATATATATATATATTGTGAAGCAACTATCTCTGTCTGTAGTTAAGACAAACGACTAACTACTCTCATGGACGCCAATCATAGTGCATAAAGAGAGTTGATAAAGGAGTTATTATCCACGTGAGAAAAGGACTCATAAAATTGTCGAAATTTTCCCTCTTGGGATAGAGACTCCATAAAAATGCTACCAAAGTTTTTTTAATGATCAACCAATTATTTTTTTTCTCACATTGATATGTAGTAGTTCGTACTGAATCTTAAATATGTTCAATGTTAACCTTTGGTTTTTTTTCTTTTCCCTCTTTTTCTTTCGTTTTGTCGATTTTTTTTAACGTAATCCAACTTTTAATATATCTACAAAGAGAAATATGTTATTAGATATTGAAAAGTAACAAATGTCTATACATGTCTATAAACAATATTGTTATTACTAGTATTATTTTTTATTCATGTATCGAAATTTATCCTGTGCTGTCGAATTAAGTTTTCTTGAAATGTAATAAATGTCTATAGAAATGTAGTTAGGTTAGTTTAATTCAACTAAATGCAACCTGAAGTATACATTGTCCTGTATGAATGTGAGTGTGAGTGAAATGTAGGTCTAGTATTAAGTGCAGCAATTCTTTTGACATATATGTGACTTACTATAATTAATGGTAGTTGGCAATTAAAGTCGTTGAAAGTCAATACTAACTCAATTTAAGTTGGCTCTATAAAGGAAGTAAAAGGACCGAAGTAACCTGAACGAACGATCATCATGGGAGAACTTCGAGAGTCAAAATCTTCGACAAATATATGTGTTACTCTGATTTTTTTTCTGTGGTCGATTCTAACATGCCATCAACTTCATCATTTATCCTTCAAGTATTGGATACTAGTCGAGAACTTTCTGAAATATTGAATAAACTGTTAAATTAAACTTTCTCATCTATCTCAGAGCTGGATTGGGATAATTCGGTAGTTGGGGTTAAATAGATCTAGGTCTGGGAGGTATGGGTTAACATGTGTCTACCTTTGATCACCTTAATACCAAATATTCACCCACTAGCTATTGGAAACGATCCCAATTCGATAATTATTCACTTTCCTTTACCATATTTCTAAAAAATATCCAGTAACTGTTTCCCTCTTTCCTCATCTTCTTTCTTTCCCTCTTTTTCCTCTCTTCCTATTCTAACTTCCTCTTCTCTTCTTTACTTCTTCTTCTATTATAATAAAACTGAAAAGGGGGTCGTGACTGGGAATTCTATATATAATAAACACGGTCATGTATTTATTTTATTTTATTTTTCTTCGGAAGTCCGATATAAAAGTTTTCTCATTTTGGTTGAACCTTGTATGTTCAAAAGTAAGAAATGGATTATATATTCCTATTAAATTAGATATAAGCTGATAGCTTCATGAATATTCCCCACCAGGGGTGAGGGTTCCCACTCACGACTTATTCCATGCACGATACAGGGTTTCCCTCTCTTTTGTTTGTTGGTTTCTCTCTTTTTTTTCTTTTTCCCTTTTCAAAGTATTATGTCAATTCCTTTGGCTTAAACAGAATAATCACGTAAAAATTTAAAGAAAAATATTCTGTTCCCTTACTTTAAGTTATTCGACCGTTGACTATTAGTCAGTTGACATGATATTGACTATTAGTGATAGGTAAAGTAATTGATAGAACATTTAAGAGATTCATGTTCTTACTAGTAATTACTTTCCAGATTTCGAAAAAAAAAATCATTTCTCATTAATGTTAGTAAATTTTCCTTATAGTCCACACTGCATTAACCTAAGTTTTAACAAGTTAATGTGTAACTTCAAATTAACATTAGCAAGTTTGTTTCATGTATTTTGAACTGATTCTTGTTTTAAATAATAATATAATGAAACATATACTGTATTACAAAAATGTTGCTTGTATATTTTACTGATTTTTGTTTTAAATATCAATACAATAAAATTTGTGGTGTAATTACAAAAATTTTGTTTGTAATTTGTGTTGATTCTTATTTTATATAGCAATACAGTGAAACATATACTATATTACAAAAATTTTACTAAGCCCTAACCCCAAATTTCATGGACACTAAATCGGGAGTCAAAGAACTGCCAAATTTGGTTAAGATCAGATAAGTTTTGTAGTAAATTGCATTCTTGCGTACGACATACACTGTTTTCTTATAATTTATTATTTAAAAAAATGACAGGCAAAAAGATTATTCGTTAGTTTGATAACATATTAATTGCCACATAAATAATCAAATCTAGATTAGAGTAACAAAGTGATTGATACATAACTGATAGTGTATTGTTGTTAAGGTTGATACCTTCCGAAACCAGAATGTAGGACACTTCATGCAACTTTAATATGAAATAAACTTGTTAAACTAATTTGAAGTTAGACGTAAAATTGTCAAAAGTTAAGTTAATGCAATGTGAACGTATAAAGAAGATTTACTAAAATTAATGAAGTGAAATCTTTCAGTTTAAAGTTCCACTTTATGCTGTTTGGGCTAAGAAAGACGGATTATTAAGGCAAATGAATGAAGATGGAAGAACTGATGGAACGTGAATGTCGAAGGAAACAGGAGTACCCCAAGAAATCCCACGAATATGATGTTGTCCACCACATCGAACCAGGGACCCCAAGCCCAAGAGATAAGCGCTCTATCACTGAGCCACGGTGCTCCCCAAGGGCGCCGATTTCTCTGTAAATTTGGGGGGGCCATTCAGATGCAGAAGGTACGAGGGCCATCCGGAAAGTGGTACCCGTTTGTGCAATATAGACACAGTAATACATATTAACAAATATATACATTTTTATTGGAAAGAGCTTACTTTAGATTACTTCTCCACATAATCACCAAGCAAATTGAGGCATTTGTCATACCGTGTGACGAGTTTTTGTATTCCAGCGTCATAGTCCTCCGCCGCAGGCGTATTGAGATACGTAGTCACGCCTCGTTTAAGTTCTTCATCGCTGTCGAACCTTTTTGAATAATGCAGATGGTCTTTAACAATTTCATGAACAGTTGTTCAAGACACATTAGGAAAATGTTCACAGAGTTCATCAATTGTGACGCGCCGATCGTTCCTCACGCATTCGTCTACTGACCTCACTATTTCGTCTGTAATGACAGATGGTCTCCCTGAACGCTCCTCGTCGTGTGTACTCCCTCTCCCCAGGTTGAAGTTGCGACACCAGCGCCGAACAGACGACTCGTCCATCACATTGTCTCCATACACCACCTTTAATTGGCGATGAATTTCACAAGGTCGAACGTTTCGTGTATTAAGAAATTTAATCACGGCCCTCACTTCACAACTGGCGGGGTTCTCAATTCGTTTAATCATTATAAACGAGCACAGACACAACACAGGCACTGATAGCATCACGCAAGCTCGCACAGAGCAGGCAGACAAGCCACTGACGAGGTCTGACCTTGCCCAGCGGCTCCCCGAGTCGTCAGCGCTTCATGCGGCGCAAACGGGTACAACTTTCCGGATGGCCCTCGTGTATATATATATATATATATATATATATATATATATATATATATATATATATATATATATATGAGGATTTTAAGACAAATTGCATTCAAATTATGCCAAATATTGTATATTCATAAATACAATAGGGGGCCCACATGAGCTTTGGGTGACCCGGGCCCCCAGGATCGGCGCCCTTGGTGCTCCCAATAAAAATTAATGACGGATGAGTTTTTCTTTCGAAAACAGGAAAATTAGCCAATGCGGAAGAAACGTATTAGCGGTCCTTTTTCTATAATAATGTAATATAAGTCTTTATAATGCAGGGTGGGTCATAGGCCTATTTATCTACAGTAATTGGTAAATATGATTTGGTGAAACAATTTGGTCATTGTTGTCATTTAAATTAATGGCAAAAATAATGATGACGCCAGCTTTTATTTCCTGGGGGAGCAAGAGAGGAGTCAGATAATTTTGGGGACAGCTATTTTTTTTTTATATCGAAAATAACAGTTTTATATTGCTTACTTTACAATACAACATATTGGGAGACAGTAGGAAACGGCTGCCTCCTTGTTTACCTCTAGCGCCATCACTGCTCAGGATATGAAGTAAATACAACCCATGTAGTGATAAAACGCTAGAATTCTTGACAGGTTTGCACTCACCGTTTTTAAAAAATATAGCATCTAACCCACGCTTGCTCTTTCGTAAATTTAATATTAGTGCACGCTAAACTATAAAAATATTAGGCGAGTATACACCATATGTTCCTACATGCCTGAACGTATGTATTCGTTTCAGCACGTTTTTGCATTCCTTTCAGCTCAGTTAATCCCGAAATACTATCGGCAAAATAGGATCGTTTAAAATAGGATCGTTTAAAAGCATCGTAAGGGAGCTAGTGTGGCTGTGGGGCACGAATTATTACTGCTGCATGGCCAGCTGGTCTAACATTTTGTTCTGGTGCAACTAACGCTTCCCGCCCCCATTCTACCGAAGTAACGAAATTCTAATCAATAGGTTAGACTTCTTGGGCCTTATGCAGAGTCGTTTTGACGCGTCATTAGTATCATACTAAAGAGTTCGACTAACATATGTTTCCTGCAGTAGTCAAGCGTTTAGTGTAACTCTAATCATATGTCAAAATGACTCTGCATAAGGCCCCTTGGGTGTTATGCAAAGTTGTTTTGACGTATGATTAGCGTCATACTAAATGTCTGACTACTGCAAGAACCACATGTTAGTAGAATTCTTTAGTATGGCACTAATCATGCGTCAGAACGACTCTGCATAAGGCCCCTTGTTTCTGAATACGTTGCTACCTCCCTGCCGCTATTGTAAGGATTCCTCTTATTTTAAAGTTCTATACAATTAAAAACTATATTTGAATAATAATAATAATAATAATAATAATAATAATAATAATAATAATAATAATAATAATAAACATGAAAGTCGAATCACTTTTAAAAGTCCCGACAGAGCCACGTCGGGACACGAGATATTTTCTTGGAAATTAGGACAGGTGATAGCCCTTTTTCAAAGCATAAAGCCCGGACATTTTCCTGAAACATTCCAACTGAATGATAGGAAGATAACACATGACAATTATTGAAAATTTGATTCAGCATGAAACTTGGTTACAAGAGAAAGGCGTAAAGTGGACTGGGACGGACATGATCTTCGTTTCAGCAAATCACTTTTTTTTTTCCATAACTCAGTTCCTGTGCGTCATTTGTCTCTTAGGAACAAATAGACATTTCCTTTAGTTTATTATTATTATTATTATTATTATTATTTATCAAGCCACTATTAATCTGTGAGGCTTACTCACAAAGGGTGCTTGGGAAATCCGGGTTCGATTCCCGGTGGGAGCTCATGTGGTTCGGATACCATGTTTATCAGTAGGTCCCGTCTCATATAGCCTCGCTAGTGGAAGGGACGATAAAGTCTAATTCAACTCAACTCAACTCAACTCACAAAGGATGCTGCGACATGTGCTACACATAGCTTGTTGTTTACAGTTTCCATTCAACTCTTAGAAGCACTGTTGTGGTAAGGTTTTTAAATATAATAACTAATGATTTTCTTTCTACTGTAGTGTCTTGACATTTTCTTTATCATAATCACAGAGTTGTTAATTGCATTTCTGTTTTAAAAATATAAATGCTTTTTATAAAAGATGCACATCTGATTATTTAAATTATGTGTTAGCAATGAACCTGAGAAGTTTCATGAGAAACAATAACAATGATTGTTTAGGGGGAAAATAGGTACTTTTCACGAACTAATTCAGTAAATAAGTAAATAAATAAATAAATTAAATTAAATTAAATTAAAAAGGAGGACTCTCCCAATTAAATCAGGACGTCTGGTAGCCTTACTCATGTCTTCAAAATTAGGAAATATATTGAGAACAGGAAATCCTTGATATTCCTTCCTTTGTCAATTAAACAATGATAGTAGTTATGGTACCAATATACTGATATTTAAAATCATTGAAAACATATTTTGTCCTTCGCTAGTATAGTAGTATAAAATATCAAAAAGGGCAAATGTCTACGAATGCTAACGCATGACTTATCAGCAACCAATTCCGACTGGTTTTTGCTGCTCTTCGCCTACAACACTGAATTTACCCAGATTAATCTTGTCACTCTATAAATACGTAACTGCTATATGCGTCATTAATATGTAAATGCTGAGAGAGCAAACAGAAATTGACACTTCATGATAAAATTGATTTTTGGCTCATTTTACGTTTGCGTAAATATCATACATAGGCTACTACTTCTATCATAGAGGGAGAATGTAGGTATGTTTGTTTCTTTGATATAATCTCCGAATAGTGACGACGCCATAGAGTGAGCAAACAGGCAGGTACCCCCTGGAGGTGTGCCCTCTAGAGCAGCGTTTCCCAACCGGTGTGCCGCGGCACACTGGTGTGCCGTGAATGGGCCGCTTGTGTGCCGCGAATAAATCGAAACAAAATTAATAATTCTATAGCAATTAAATTGCAGGACATAGAGAAAAATGTATATTTGTATTTCACATTACTATGAACGTCTAATATAAATATACAATTTTAAGTTTCATACCGCGTTATTTTTCTGTACATTTTTAATATTGAAAAAGGTATTTGTTATCATTGTTATGACGTTATGACCATTATTGCTTCTTTATTGTTGCAGACTATTTCGTAACTTCAAATTTGAAAATATTCAATCCTTTCAACAAAACAAACATGCATACGATTTACCTACATTTGTGTTTTAAAAGTAAAGGAGATTTGTTTGTTCGTTCGTTATTTAGTGATCTTCCTCGCTAGTGAAAGTTTGGATGCAGTTTTCGAAAAAGAAAGCGTATTTTTAAAAACCTAAGTCCAATATTTCATTGCAATTGTTTTCTATTTTTAAATTAGAATGAAAAATAAGCGTAATGATTTACCATGGTGGAAAATCAGTGATCGGGCTTTCTTCTCTGTGAGGAGATCAGTAATCACAGAAAAAGATACCATGGTATTTTATATTTAAATATAATAATATCTATGAGTGTGCCGCGAGAATTCAAGTTACACCCATAGTATGCCGCAAACTGAAAAAGGTTGGGAAACACTGCTCTAGACTATTGTATTGTAATATCGATGAAGTAATATAAAACTACCCTTTTCGGTGTATAAAAAACAGAAACCCCCAATTTTTTTCTAACCCTCCGTTTGCTTTCCTCTCCTCCTCAGAAATTAAAACTGTCATTGTCATTGTCTCTAGAACTATTCAAACCGCTTTGAATAATTATATCTCCACTGGTAACAATATTATTTCCAAATCATAGATGATTTCAAGGGGTGGATTGGGAGAAATAGCTTCTAGTAGTGATAATTTTAGATTTACTCCAAGGAAAATTTTCAGTGCTTTTCGGGGCCGAAAAGTAGTATTCCAAAAATATTGGGAATTGACATTGAGCACGATAGGAGTTGTGGCCCCGGTACTGGAAAAGTTTCGTTCTTCGGAGGAATTTTGCCCCGGATCATCCTTATCACATTCCCCCAGGATTATTTCTTCAATCATGCTCAATGTCGACTATCACAGTTCTATTTTACACTCTTTTTGTATTTAAGTCTTCGGAGAGGGTGAGTGAAATATTCTTAAATCATCACTTATCCAAACGGGTACAGAGTTCCTACTGTCATTCCATGAACGTGATCAGTGGCGTAAAGATGGAACAAAATATCCGAGAAACTTGTAAATAATAATAATAATAATAATAATAATAATAATAATAATAATAATAATAATAATAATAATAATAATAATAATAATAATAATAATAATTATTATTATTATTATTATTATTATTATTATTATTATTATTATTGGGGGCCGCTGTGACTGAGTGGTACAGCGTTCACCTCTGGTGCATGGGGTCCCGGGTTCAAACCCTGCACTCGCCAAGTGAACTTTGTGGTGGACAAACACCATGTGCGTACGTTTCCTCGAGGTTCTCCCACTTTCTTCATTCCACCATTTCATTCATTTCTCATCATCACCGTCTCCTTTAGCGTAAACGGCATAACCTTGGGACGTAAAACTCAAAGATTTCATTTCATTCCATTTTATTATTATTATTATTATTATTATTATTATTATTATTATTATTATTATTATTATTATTATTATTATTATTATTATTATTATTATAACATGTTGCAGTTTAAAGGTTGAAGACAAAGGCACAAAATTTTGTAAGCAAACTCTCTCTCTTACACACATATAAAAATAATATATTGTCGACTTCGACGAACATAGCAGATGAGAGAGGAGTTTCATTATTTATTAACAGTTAGACAGACACAAAAGTTTTATTATTATTTATCTACAGTCAGTAGTGTTATTCTAATTTTTCAACAGGTTCTTTATATATCTATATCTATATTCCTTATCTATATATCTATATCTATATCTATCTATCTATCTATCTATCTATCTATCTATCTATCTATCTATCTATCTATCTATCTATCTTTATATATATATATATATATATGTGTGTGTGTGTGTGTGTGTCGAATTTATTTTGGATTAAAAGAGCGACTTCGTAAATTTACGGAACGCGTGTTAACACGACAGTAAGGACATCTCGTAACGTTGTTAGGTAACACATGCAGTGTAAATAAAGTTTCAAAACCAGAAGTCGGAAGATATGCCGTGGGTAAGTCGGTAAGACGTCTGCTTGCTGAGTGGAGAAATCCGGGTTCAAATCTTGGCTGTTACGTTTTTTTTTTTGTTCCGTTGAAAATACATTTCTATATTTTTGCGTTTGAAATTGCTTTCTTTCATTTTTTGTAGATTATCTTAAATTAGTGAAGGCCAAGTAAGGTCAGATTACATATATGTCTGCTTTATCTGTGTGTACAGTCCAGAGATGGAGTGAGTCAATTGGGTCAAGATTTGTGAGTAGGTCAGTGGATCGTGGGTCAACAGGACGTGACTAACTGTGTCACACCACCCCCCGTGACCTCTCTGACTCACACTGACCCTACGTTTTAAATTTTAAGGTCTCCCTCTTTATTCGGCCTCCCTCCTTATTATTAAATTCAATGTATAGATAATTATTGAGTTGAGTTGATTTTGAGTTTAGCGCCCTTTTCAGCAGCGAGGCTATATGAGACGGGACCTACTGATTAACATGTAATCCGAAACACATGAGCTCCCGTTGGGAATCAAACCAGGGTCTTCCAGCCACAGGTATATAATAGTGTCTTATATAGCAGTTAATATTCTTGCTATAAAGTATCAAATAACTAAACATTTGATGTAAATAAATGAGAAACCTAAAATATTGCAGATTACTGCAATTGCGATTTAATTCAATTTTAAGCATTATACATCCATATGATTGTTAAAGTTGCTTTATAAAGATGCAGATTATGAATTATAGTAATTTTTTCAATGAAATGAAATTAAATTAAGTTTGACGTCCCATGCTTATGTCGGCTAGGTAAAGGAGACGGTGATGATGAGAAGTGAACGAAAATTGTGCAACGATGTAGGTAGGAGGAAACAGGAGAATCCTGAAGAAACGAACGCACACGGTGTTTCTTCACCACAAATCTGACTTTGTGCAAGCTGGGATCGAACCAAGGACCCCATGCACCAGAGGTGAACGCTCTACCACTAAGCCACTTTGGCCCTATGAAAAATACAACCATATTTATTCTCTCTCTCTCTCTCTCTCTCCATTTTTATATAGGTATCAGAAGCATGAATAATTTTCATTTTGGGGGGTGCGGTGGCTCAGTGGTAGAGCGTTCACCTCCGGTGCTTCGGGTCCCTAATTCGATCCCAGCTCGCGCCGTTTGGACTTTGTGGTGGACAAACGCCGTGCTGGTGGGTTTTCTCGGGGTTCTCCCGTTTCCTCCCACTTTCTTCATTCCATCATTTCACTCCTTTCTCATTATCACCGTCTCCTTTAGCCTAACCGGCATAACCATGGGACGTTAAACATAAAGATTTCATTTTATTTCAATTTTTGTTTTGAACGTATGGTTTCAAGTTGGTATTAAACTCAGAACTCTGATCTTAATGAGTTGAGTTGATTTGGAGCTTAACGTCTCTTTCAACAGCAAGACCATATATGACGTGGACATATTGATTAACGTAAAACCCGAACCATGTAAACTCCCGCCGTGTGGTGGTGATTGTGATTTTGAGTTTAACTGCCCGGTCAGCAGCGTGGCTATAGGAGACGTGGATCTACTGATTAACATGGAATACGAAACACATGAGCTCCCACCGGGAATCGAACCCGGGTCTCCCACGATAAAGTCGTGCGTACGCTAACTCCCACCGGGAATTGAAATCTGTTCTCATTGTAAGAATGTTAACGTTCCTTATTTTACCGGTTTTTGTATAACTTCATGGACTAAATTTCACAGAAGTAAATCCCCACGGTAAGCAGGTTTGCATATCCAGACTCCTAAGTATGAAAACATTTACGCTCACTTCAACCTCAAACAATTCATGAATTGAAGAATAAAGGATAATATTCCCGATAAAGTATATGGTTTGAAAAATACCATATAGGAGAGGGACATATCAGTCCTTTCTGCTCATGGAGTTATTAAAACAGGATCATCGGGCAGTGGTCTTTACCATTGAAAGATATTGCTTCTTAAAATGTTTCCTAGTAACTTCCAATTTTCTTGTTCTTGTTGGGCGCGGTGGCTAATGGTAGACCTCTTACTTTGGCGCGTGGGGTTCTTATTGTTTCGATCCCCGGCCAAATAAGTTTGCAGTGGATAAGATCGTATCCGTAGCTTCTCTCAGGGTACTCCCGCTTCTTGCCACTTTTCACTCCATCAATTCTACTATTATCATTGACTTGCTTTAATCATTCGGCACGGCAGCTCAGTGGTAGAGCGCTTCCTCTTTTGCGTGGGGTCCTATTGTTTTGATCACCACCCAAGGAAATTTGTAGTGGACAATATCATATCCGTGGTTTTTCTCAGGGTACTCCCGCTTCTTCACACTTTCCATTCCACCAACTTCTCTATTAGCATTGACGCTTTAATCGTTGGGCGCGATAGCGCAGTGGTAGAGCTCTATCTCTGGTGCATGGGGTCCTTATTGTTTCGATTCCCGGCCTAGTAAGTTTGTGGTGGACAAGGTCGTATTCGTGGGTCTTCCCAGGTACTCTCGCTTCCTCCCACATTTCATTCAACCAATTCTTCTATCATCATTGACTTGCTTTAATCATTGGAGATGCCTTGGTCCCTTGAGGATTGCGGTGATGTAAGAAATCAGATTCGATCCCAAGCATTTGGGTTGTGATGTAAACCTTTGCTGTGGTTCAGTCTCAGTATTTTATTACGCGAGATAAAGCCATCCATACAGCTATAAATGTTATTCTATCTTGCGCAAGCAGGTATTGATTTTGAGCCAATTCGGAACCACATTTTTGGCGCTTTGAGGCCAGAAACCGATTTCGAACATTACGCTGTCCTCAAACTACTAGGATCTTTTCAATGTTACCATCCGCGTCCAACAACCCCATGTTTAAAAGGGAAATAGAAAGGACTCGTGTCTAAAACTTCCGGACCCAGTTTCTTGAGGTTCAAGAGTAGGGATCGATTTCTGATATAACCATTGTGCTCAACGGATCAAAACCTTTGAAATGTCGCCAACGCCGTCCAATAACTTCATCTTTAACAGGTGAATAGAAGGGACCTGAGCCCATAACGTCAGGACCCCATTCCTTGAGCTTCGTGGTCTGAGCCTGATTTCTGACATTACTACTGCACTCAGGGGCAGTGGTTAGGGATGGGCACGAGCGAGTTCGAGTGTCTTTTTTTTTAAACTTGATTCGACTCGAAACAGACATCTTTTAGCTTGACTCGGGAACTCGACTCGAAAAATTTCTTCTGACTCGACTCGAAACTCGACTCGAATTTGGATCGAGTTTCGAGTCGAGTCGAGCCAAATCGAGCCAAATCTTGTGTGTAGTTTCAAGTTCCTTTTTCACTTATTCTGCATAAACAATATAATTATTATCAATGTTGCTACTTCCACTACAGCTTATTATTATTATTATTATTATTATTATTATTATTATTATTATTATTATTATTATTAAATTCTGTAATTAAGCTTGAAAGATAGGCGGTTTCCATCTGAATACTAAAAACTAGTTAACTGCCGATTTCGGTAGTCGTGAAATCTAGGACACAAAGACATCGTTCACGAGGTTCTGGGTTTGAGTTCCGGAGGATCAAGTATTCGTGCTTGGGCCAAAATTTGTTAAAAGTTATAGCGTGCCAGGAAAACATGTTTAAAACTGTTCTGCCTGGGTCTACGGTTGTCAACGACTTGTGCGGCTTGGCTCACAGCTTATTCAATATCGAACCGAACCGAGAACCGAACCGGATGTGCACGAGTCGAGACACAATTTGTAAAATTCGAGTCGAATCGAGACTGCTCGTAAAAATCTTGATTCGACTCGAATGTCTCAAAACTCTTCACATATTTTTAAAAATAGTTTTGAAGAAACTAATCACTCAGAAACAGTTTTATATATATATTATACAGGTGCGGATCCAAGGGAAGCTACAGCCCTCTTGACACTCAGGTATACACTGGATAAAATAGGCTTCAATCCTGCTTTACACTGGATAAAGCGGCAAACAGTGATTTAGTCGCTCCCTTGATCATATCCTGGATCCGGGGCTTTAAGGGTTCATAGCTGTAAAACTATGGGACCTACCGTTAGGGATGCGCACGAGACGAGTCGAGACAGAATTTTCCTGACAAATTTCGAGTCGAGACACAGCTCTTGCAATAAAAAAGAATACATTTTTCGAGTCGAGACATCACTTTTACAGCACATTTTCGAGACGAGAAAGCCTCAAATCTTGTCTCGTGCGCATCCCTACCTATCGTAGTCGGGTTAAGACTTCACTTAGAAACTAATATGTGCGCTATCCAAAAATACAATGTTTCAGAATCTAGAGTACACATGCGACAATTTTTAGAGAGGAACTTTGGTTATGTGCATATAATTTGAAGTACTCACCAAATACCTGTATAAAAATTGTTGCAGAAGTATGTTAGAATTCTGAAACATGGATATTTGGACAGCGCACGTACTAGTTCCTAAATAAGGTCTTGACCGTACTACGGTAGGTCGCCTAGTTTTGGAGCTATGGACCTTTAAAGTTCATTTATTCATGTTTTTGGCAGCCTATAACTCCGAAATTAAGCATTTGTGCGCCCAGGTTTGTTATTACCTTTTGTCTTATCTTGGTGTCAGGAACAGTATTTCTTCCAGATATGTTTTTGGTGCACTGCCCCCCTCCCGGAGCTCTGAGAGTGCCCCCCGGAGGAGACCAAAATATTACGTCTATAATACAATAATAAATAGAATAGTACCAGCAGTGCTCCCCTCACCCTGAACATTTTTTCTGAAAGAACAACTGGTCAGGAATCTCCTTGCATTTTTTTAAATGGAGTATCGCATCGCAGTTTGCAGTGCAAATGGGAATGCAATGCAGCGCAAACATGGAAATGCAACATTGCATTTACATGTTTGCACTGCAAATTGAAAAATGTATTGCAAATTGCGATACATCTTTGTGTCTTAAATTACTACATAAGCTAAAATAAGGAGCAAGTTAAAAATATATTGCTATTATTTCAAGAAACTTCCCCCGACTTGAAGGGTCGGTTATTGCAAGAAAAAATGCCTCGACTTTGGATTACAATAGTTTTCCACTTTTGTATTTCCTTCCCTTTGTCAGTTTATTGTTACTGGGTCATTCTCCAGATCTTCTCAGGTTTCGGGTGATTATCCTTGTTTCTGAGCGTGTAATAATAAAAAAAATGTTCCTTGAAGAAAAGGCGCATTGGCAGCAGATTGGACCTAGCCGATATATGGTATATATAGCATGATTGTGGGTTGGTTAGTAAAACGTAGAAGTGCGTACAGTAGATCAATAAAACAGTAACGGTATTCTTCAATGCCAAAAATACAGTATAGGAAATTACTCATCTTTATCTCTCTTTTCTTTTTGCTTTCCATTTGAAGTACTGATATACCTGATACCCATTTACGTTCCTTGTTAAAAACAACATATGTTTTAGCAAGATTTCTTCTTGGGAGACGCCGCGAACCTCAAAAAACATCCCGAACAAATGGACTCTCTCTTTCTGTGTGTGTTTGAACCAATGAGTTGTTTTTCCTAAACCTAATTGTTGAATTTGCCACTGTGGTAAAACTATTTCGCTCAATTTGACAAATAATATAATAAAATATAATACTTATCCAGCAATGAGCGTGGATTGCAAGGAAAAGCAGTGAACTCTAAAGTACCCCTGTAGCAGGGGCGGATCCAGAACGGACTTCTGGGGGGGGGGGCGTGGATTGTAATACTGCTACTTAGCTAGTTTTAAGAGCTCGAAATTTTGGGATGGATTTTATTTATATATAAAATAAGAAAGCTTCCTCTTCCGTGGGAGGGGGGCGATTGCCCCGATCGCTCCCTGGATCCGTGTCTGCCCTATAGCCTCTCCTCGAAATTAAATGCATTGATCTATTATTTCCAATTCGAAGTCATTTTCGCTTCCATGTTAATGGTGACGAAGTTCTTGTTCTTTGTATCTCTGTACTCAAGAAAATAATAATAATAATAATAATAATAATAATAATAATAATAATAATAATAATAATAATAATAATAAAGCATCTGAATAATAACGATATTTTTAACCCCCCTTCTTTAAACTTTCTGTGTATTTCTCTGAATCTGGATATGTTGTTTTATAGTGTATAATACAAAAAGGCTTCAAAAAGCAATCAGGCAAAAATTATTTGTGTAAAAGACACAAACGCCTTATCAGTGGCTCTGCAAAGAAGTACTAAACAACTGACGTTGTTTCTGCTTGCCTTTAAACATAATGTTACGATTTACAAGGCACAGACAAAAGTAGAGAGCAACGTGAAATTTCGCCTAAGGGCACCTTCGTTGCTAAACTGAAGACTAGCACTCTGTCAACATATTGCATAGCTATCAATAAGTCACACTCAAAGGTTCTTTCCAAACGTTTTGGTATAACAGGTTAATCAAACTACGCTGTTGTAGGTAAGGGATGAGACTCTGAATGACCGATAAGTGTTGGAGTTCAGAGCCGTAGCTAGAAATTTCGTTGCCCGGGGCGAAGTAGAATTCGGCGTCCCCCGACACTCACCTTACCAAACTTTGACTTTTTCTTTCTGTGCTTTTATTTTTAACATATAAGAGAAACACCTTTTTGTTGTTATGCTACGCTGTTTTTTCTTTTTTATCAAGCCGCTTAGACAGACCATTGCAACTAGAGATGCAAAAAAGCCGGCTTTTTTGAATCGATGGTTTTTTTCACATAAAAAGCCGGCTTTTTTGGGAAAAAAACGAGAATTTTGGAAATTTTGGCTTTTTTCAACTTCATGATTTTTCTATCTAAATAGCTTTCTTATAGTATATTCTATACTTAGATAAAAATTCCATGACCTGAATGTGATATTTCGCTCTGAAATTCACCATCAAGATGGATGGAGCACATGTTTTACGAATTAAAGCTAACATGAAGAATGTAGTATTTGAGGGTAATTTTAGAGGCTATTTAACTTTATTTTAACTTTTGAGTTATCGACATCTTTTTTCTTCTCTAGTTTGTCATTCGTGTTTCATTTCTAAGAGCTTTTAGTACTCTAGCTTCTAGCGCAAAAGTTAAACTTGCCCGTTTTTCTATTTATCCTTCAAAGCGTACGTTTTTCAATATATCCGTCAAACCGTACTTCCACATTTCTGTTATACTGTAGCTGTGAAGTGATTTAGCAATAATTTTCCGGACACAACCTTGAATACCAATTTATACAAATAATCAGTAGCGGATTTAGAAAAGTACTTTAGGAGGGTTTTTTCTGATTGTTTCGTTTCCTAAAAAGTCCTAATTTTATTTGGGAAGTGCTTGAAGTTTATGAGTACAGGCATAACTAATATTTCGTTTCGTTTATATGTTTAGCAATAATCTTCCGGATACAACTTTAAAAATTATTTTATACTGAGAATCAGTGGCGGATTTAGAAAAGTATTTTGGGAAGGGTTTCTTACTAATGTTTAGTTTTTTTTAAAACATTTGTAATTTTTATTTGACGGGAGCTTAAAGTTTATGAGTAAAGGCATAAATAATAGATATTTCGTTTGTTGCAGACATTCCGTAACTTTGGGGAACGGGCTTCAGTCTGAAAGACCGCCCCCGTAACCTTCGCAAAACCGTCACTGCTGGTAATTAGTAATAATAACGATTTAAAAACAATAAAAAAGGAAGTCGCCCAACTCACAGTATACGCACTATTTCTACATTCACAGATGGAATGAAGAAAAGCTTTGTCAGAATGGTCGAATGCTGGTTGAATCCCGGACTTCCCGATAGAAGCGCAAAAGCTAATCACTCAGTCATGTTTGTTGTGCAGTTGTATTTAGCTTAACTTAAATATATTCCGTAGTCTTTTTTTTTTGGGGGGGGGGGGAGTTCCGTAATAATATGTTGAATCCCTCTTGTTAAAAATTCAGAAAACCTGAGGATTGGGTAAACTGTGATGGTGGTTCTATAAAACTTAACTGTAGAATTTCAAGGATATACAGAACCAAAAGCTCTAGATGTGCAGCCTTTAAGTGTATCATATAAATCTAAGTATTTCTCTTATGTTTTATTTTAATTTTATTTTGTTTCAAAAAGACGGTATGGAATATTTTGAAGTAAAAATACTACATACTATTTTGCTAGTTATTTGTGTATTCTTTAAAAAGAAGTGAAGAAGAACTTCATGGTAACGTTTCCAGATATCAAACTACCTGCAATAGTTTTATTTCCCTTTCACCTTTTAACCAAGGTGTCCCATGTTCAATTCTCGGTCGAACCACAATCTTTCTTTCATGCGTAACCCAAGTAGCGGTTCGGATGTCAGTTTAAGCGAAAGTCTTCTCCTTGATAACCTCGGTATTTCGTAAGGATGTTAAGCCTAAATATACGAAACAAACCAAATTGTATATTTCTACATGCCTAAATGCGTGTTGTTTTATAAAGAAGCCAATATTGCTTAAATATATTGACAGAAATTGGCAAAATTTATCGATTGCCTACGTAGCTTCCAACATTAGCTTGGATTGGACTTTCAATGATATCTACGTACCGGTACTAAATTTGTAATTTAATACCTCAGTTTTAGCGTACTGATTATGGTACGTTGACCTTTAAATTTTACATGCAAAGCAATAACAGGATTTTCCCGTTATTGTCTTACATTTCAAGTAATGACGGGATTTTCCCAATGGCTAGGGCGGGAGATTCTCAACTTAAGAAATTTACTGACCGCGCTTCTTTAAGCTTATGGGAGTTCTTCCGGCATAACCCCGCTGTTGCATAATAACATCAAAGCGAAACAAACTTAGGCTATTTCTGTGAATATGTAATATAAATACATAAAGCAAAAAATCTAAGTAAAAAAGCCTGGTTTAAACCAAAAAAGCCTGGTTTAAACATCCCCCCAAAAACGGGTTTTTGGCATTTTCAAAAACAACCACGGTTCTTGCCAACTCTGCTTACTTTTGTATATAGGAGGTTAAAAAATTCTTATTATATACATTGGTTAATCCTGTGGAATTCATAATGTAAATATGTTGAAGAAAAATGGTTTGAAATATTTTTTCGAAATTCATAGTTTATTTTCGATGTTTTATATTATTATCAGCATCAACCACTAATTAAATGATTTTTTGTGTTATAGAGAAGCGATACAAAGTCTGTTTTATCAATTTAAAGCAGTATTTTGAAAAAAGCCCAAAATTTCCGAAGCAAAAAAGCAAAGCAGAAAAAACCGAGTTTTTTTCCAAAAAAGCCGGTTTTTTTCCGAGCCCTTGCATCTCTAATTGCAACAACAAAAGCGATCGTTATGTATTCTTTAACAAATAAGAGCCACTCTCAAGAGGCTTATTTTAGACCTGCTGCTAAACTTGCCAAACTACCTTGTATACAAATCCATTTGGAGAATAATTATGAAAAAAGCATGGAGTCGATTCTCCTACGTCAGGACGACCATGTTAGACATGGAGTTGCTGGACGCGAGTGGTAGCGTTGGAAAGGTCCGGGTCCCCTGAGTGCAGTAGTAATGTCAGAAGTCTGGCCTAGGCCACGCAACTCAAGGAGTGGGGTTCTGACGTTATGGATTCGGGTCCCTTCTATTCGCCTATTAAAGATGAAGTTGTTGGACGGCGTTGGCGGCATTTGAAAGGTTTTGATCCGTTGAGCACAATTGTGATGTCAGAAGTCGATCCCTAAACTTGAACGTCAAGAAACTGGGTCCGGAAGTTTTAGACACGGGCTCTTTCTATTCCCCTTTTAAACATGGGGTTGTTGGACGCGGATGGTAACATTGGAAAGATCCTAGTCGTTTGAAAACAGCGTAATGTCCGAAGTCAGTTCCTGGCCTCAAAGCGCCAAAAATGAGGTTCCGCATTGGCTCAATATCAATACCTGGTTGCGTAAGATAGAACAACATTTATAGCTGTATGGATGGTTTTACCTCGCGTAATAAAATACTGAGACTGAACCACAGCAAAGGTTTACATCACAACCCAAATACTTGGGACCGAATCTGATTTATTACATCACCGCAATGCTCAAGGGACCAAGACCTCTCCAATGTTTAAAGCAAGTCAATAATGATAGAAGAATTGGTTGAATGAAAAGTGGCAAAAAGCGGGAGTACCCTGAGAAAACCTACGGATACGATCTTGTCCAACGCAAACTTACTTGGCCAGGGATCGAAACAATAAAGACCACACGCACCAGAGTAAGCGGTTTACCATTGAAAAAAAAATGAAATGAAATCTTTGAGTTTTACGTCCCACGGTTATGCCGGTTAGGCTAAAGGAGACGGTGAAGATGAGTAATGAATGAAATGGTGGAATGAAGAAAGTGGGAGGAAACGGGAGAACCCCAAGAAAACCCACGCACACGGTGTTTGTCCACCACAAAGTTCACTTGGCGGGGGCTGGGATAGAACCCGGGACCCCTAGCACCAGAGGTGAACGCTCTACCACAGCCACCGCGGCCCCCGGTTTACCATCGAGCCCCACAACAAGAACAAGAAAATTGGAAGTTACTTGGAAATATTTTAGAAGCAATATCTTTCAATGGTAAAGACCACTGCCCGATGATCCTGTTTTAATAACTCCATGAGCAGAAAGGACTGATATGTCCCTCTCCTATATGGTATTTTTCAAACCATATACTTTATCGGGAATATTATCCTTTATTCTTCAATTCATGAATTGTTTGAGGTTGAAGTGAGCGTAAATGTTTTCATACTTAGGAGTCTGGATATGCAAACCTGCTTACCGTGGGGATTTACTTCTGTGAAATTTAGTCCATGAAGTTATACAAAAACCGGTAAAATAAGGAACGTTAACATTCTTACAATGAGAACAGATTTCAATTCCCGGTGGGAGTTAGCGTACGCACGACTTTATCGTGGGAGACCCGGGTTCGATTCCCGGTGGGAGCTCATGTGTTTCGTATTCCATGTTAATCAGTAGATCCACGTCTCCTATAGCCAGGCTGCTGACCGGGCAGTTAAACTCAAAATCACAATCACCACCACACGGCGGGAGTTTACATGGTTCGGGTTTTACGTTAATCAATATGTCCACGTCATATATGGTCTTGCTGTTGAAAGAGACGTTAAACTCCAAATCAACTCAACTCATTAAGATCAGAGTTCTGAGTTTAATACCAACTTGAAACCATACGTTCAAAACAAAAATTGAAATAAAATGAAATCTTTATGTTTAACGTCCCATGGTTATGCCGGTTAGGCTAAAGGAGACGGTGATAATGAGAAAGGAGTGAAATGGTGGAATGAAGAAAGTTGGAGGAAACGGGAGAACCCCGAGAAAACCCACCAGCACGGCGTTTGTCCACCACAAAGTCCAAACGGCGCGAGCTGGGATCGAATTAGGGACCCGAAGCACTGGAGGTGAACGCTGTACCACTGAGCCACCGCACCCCCAAAATAAAAATTATTCATGCTTCTGATACCTATATAAAAATGGAGAGAGAGAGAGAGAGAGAGAATAAATATGGTTGTATTTTTCATAGGGCCAAAGTGGCTTAGTGGTAGAGCGTTCACCTCTGGTGCATGGGGTCCTTGGTTCGATCCCAGCTTGCACAAAGTCAGATTTGTGGTGAAGAAACACCGTGTGCGTTCGTTTCTTCAGGATTCTCCTGTTTCCTCCTACCTACATCGTTGCACAATTTTCGTTCACTTCTCATCATCACCGTCTCCTTTACCTAGCCGACATAAGCATGGGACGTCAAACTTAATTTAATTTCATTTCATTGAAAAAATTACTATAATTCATAATCTGCATCTTTATAAAGCAACTTTAACAATCATATGGATGTATAATGCTTAAAATTGAATTAAATCGCAATTGCAGTAATCTGCAATATTTTAGGTTTCTCATTTATTTACATCAAATGTTTAGTTATTTGATACTTTATAGCAAGAATATTAACTGCTATATAAGACACTATTATATACCTGTGGCGTGGGAGACCCTGGTTTGATTCCAACGGGAGCTCATGTGTTTCGGATTACATGTTAATCAGTAGGTCCCGTCTCATATAGCCTCGCTGCTGAAAAGGGCGCTAAACTCAAAATCAACTCAACTCAATAATTATCTATACATTGAATTTAATAATAAGGAGGGAGGCCGAATAAAGAGGGAGACCTTAAAATTTAAAACGTAGGGTCAGTGTGAGTCAGAGAGGTCACGGGGGGTGGTGTGACACAGTTAGTCACGTCCTGTTGACCCACGATCCACTGACCTACTCACAAATCTTGACCCAATTGACTCACTCCATCTCTGGACTGTACACACAGATAAAGCAGACATATATGTAATCTGACCTTACTTGGCCTTCACTAATTTAAGATAATCTACAAAAAATGAAAGAAAGCAATTTCAAACGCAAAAATATAGAAATGTATTTTCAACGGAACAAAAAAAAACGTAACAGCCAAGATTTGAACCCGGATTTCTCCACTCAGCAAGCAGACGTCTTACCGACTTACCCACGGCATATCTTCCGACTTCTGGTTTTGAAACTTTATTTACACTGCGTGTGTTACCTAACAACGTTACGAGATGTCCTTACTGTCGTGTTAACACGCGTTCCGTAAATTTACGAAGTCGCTCTTTTAATCCAAAATAAATTCGACACACACACACACACACATATATATATATATATATATATAAAGATAGATAGATAGATAGATAGATAGATAGATAGATAGATAGATAGATAGATAGATAGATAGATAGATAAATAGATAGATAGATAGACATATAGATATAGATAGATAGATATGTTGGTGCACCAGTAAGCTCCCAAGAGTACAGATTAATTCATTCTTGATTTTAATCTACAGAACAAATGTTTTTTATGAAAGCAAGGGGACTGCTACCCATAGATGGCTAAGTGAGGTAAATAAAATTTAAACTTCAAATGGAACTGGGGTGGCTCACCGACAATGGCTGATTTAACACGTTTGGTAACAGCGCGGGTAATAGCTGGTTTATAGGTAGAGCCTGTGTAGGTAAGTGGATACAGCGTGAGACTATCATTCTAAGGGTGTGGGGTTCGAGTCTCGGCCTAGACTGAGTTAATTCTTTTTTCAACACTATAAATGATGTTCGCGTTTGATACTGAAAGAGATTTATCCTATGAAGGGAGAAAACCCACGATGGGGTCAGGGGGAAAGACGGACACTGTTTATCCTTAAGTGTTAAAATTTAATTTATTCCCATGTCTTTTGCTCTTTCCTTTCCCTCTTTCCTTCTTTTCTCATTTTGTTTAGCTTTCCATACTTTTTCGTTCTCTGCATGATGCGTATTATTGTTTTCGTTTCCTTTGCATTAATTCCTATCTCTTTGATCTTAAAGTAAATGGAATTTCTGTAGATTTATCTCGTGGTTGTTTCTCTAAGTGATGCTCTCAGACAGTAATACTTTTTCCTCCAAATGGAGGAATATCCTGGCATGTTATGTTTTCGGGCATGTATTTGCTGTCATGTTGGTTGTCCAACTATCAGACATCGAGTGAAACTATTCTGCTACTGGAAAAAGCTATCATTTCTTATGTATCCAACCTCCAGTTTCTACTGTCGCTGACTGTACAACTCATGCCTTTGGGGTGATGTGTGATCAGCACATCGAGTCTTCTTGCTGTTGTTGTTAGATTTTTATACCGGGCTCCGTTACATTTTTTATTTTTTATTTTGAACTGTTCTCCATTTGTCCTCGCGATGCTAGGTTGAATCCTTAATGTTAACAACATCTGGTGGGTACGAATGGTCACCCATCTTTCCTCTGGCCGGACTCGGTACTGCTTGACTTCATGATCTCCAGAAAAGGGACATTCTAATGCGGCTAGGACCTCGGCTAATAAATAATCAACAAATATATAAATTTGACTATACTTGTCAGCGAATGAAACCAATATTAACTCTATAAAGTCACATAAACCATGGTCAATTAACTTAAAATCATTCTAAACGTATTAGGATATAAGAGATATTTTTCAATTCTAACTGCACAAACATCATAATCATTTCCAAGCAGTAAAGGATTTGGTAATTAAAAAAAAAAAAAAAAAAAAAAAAAATCAGCATAATATTTTCACGAATCCTTATATTTGTATTAAATTTCGACTTTTTGTCTTAATTCTTGGTTTCTTGTCGATCTTTATACGTTTAGTTATATACAGGGTGCTGAAAAAGTCCTGGAACGGTCCAATATCTTGCGAATATAAAGATCTGCAAAACAAAAATAACACGTGTTAAATAGCTTTGGAAGAGCAATACAATGATACCAAACGCAATCCCCTATCCCACCCCCTTCGGAGATATGGGGGTAACTCTAAAATTTTGAATGGGAACCCCTATTTCTTATTGCATATTTGGATTCTCCAGAAAAAGTGACAGTCATTTGACCCAAAATTGAAAACAGTGTCTTCGCAGATGGCGCTTGAATCGACACACAATAAAAGGCGGTGCAGTAAAACATTACGAAAATATTAATTATCAGTTCCGTGCTCTGTAGCCGTACGGTTAGCGTATTGGAGTACAGAGTCAGAGGTTCTGAGTTCGATCTCTGTTCAAGGCAATCTTTTTTTCTTTTATTTCCCCAAATAAATTCCATACGTTTTAACTTCAATTAGTACTTTTCTGAAGTTACATAGAATACAAATTTCAATAATTGTTTTGCAAACTAGCTTTATGAAGTAGTAGATCTTAGTAATCGAGTTATTAGGGATACTTACAACAAAAATAAACCATTTTTGTCGCCATTTGTATTAATAAATACGGACAAACACATTATTTCTACCGAAGTTAAAATGTATGAATTCATTATATGGGTATAAAAAAATCACACAAAAATGTTGCTCTTCTCGGAAATCGAACTCACGAGCCCTGACTACGTAGTCCAGTACGCTAATCGTACGGCCACAGAGTACGATACTGAAATGCCACATTTTCATAACGTTTTGCCGACCCTTTTTTTGTGTGTCGATTCAAGTGCCATACGTAAAGACATTGTTTTCAATTTTGGGTCAAATCACTGTCATTTTTTCTAGAGAATCCAATGTGCTATAAAAAATTGGGGGTTTACATTTAAAATTTTAAAGGTACTCCCTATACCCCCGAAGGTGGTGGGGAGAGCGGGTTGCGTTTGATATAATTGGATGTCTTTTTCAAAACTATTTAACACTGTTATTTTTGTTACGCTGATCTGTATATTTCGCCAGATATTGGGCCGTTCCGGGACTTTTTCCGCAGGGGTTTGGTTTGAAAAACTCTCTTAAACGTAACGGAGCTTGCGTGTCCGTCCTTCCGTCCGGGAGACAAAAATTCTCAAGAACCACTTGATCAATCATCACAAATTTGGTGAGAATGTAGAACTTCAATAGTAGAAATCGAGTTCATTTTTAGAGCTGATATTAAGCCCAGAAATGGTAAAAACAATTTCCGGTTTTAATGTTCACCACTATAGATCAAACACAATGATAGGGAGAGAGATGCGGCTTTTTGGAATCTATTAAGCGTCCCAAGACACATTAGATCTCCAAAAACGCCGATTTTTCTGTAACTTGGGGGGGGGGGGGGAGATTCAGATGCAGAAGGCATATATCAGGATTTGAAGACAAGTTGAATCCAAATTATGCCAAATATTGTATATTCATAAATACAATCCGTAAGGGGGGGGGGACATGAGCTTAAGGGAGCCGGGCCTCCAGGATCAGTGATACTGCTTAACCCTCTACTAAAACCGAAAATGGTAGATATCCACTAATACTTTTTGTTTCAATATTAATTTGTTTAGTGTAAAAACGATAATAAATAGCTAGAAACGTTATTTCTGGAATCGATTTAGCGTTCTAAGAATACGTACCATCTTCTCTATTAACCCTAACCCTATGTTCAAACCGGAAGTAGAAGACATCAACCACTTCCTGTTTTAATGTTGATCATGGAATGTTCGTCATACAATACAAATCATGTTAGTGAGAAGCTACTTTTTGAAATCAATTAAGCGTCCCAAGAATCTATTCTATGTCCATTCTAATCTTTTTATTATAACCATAAGTGGCAGAAATAAACCACTTCCAGTTTTAACGTTGATCACAATAGAATAGAAACCGTAATAAAAAGCAAGAAGATTAAAAGTATATTTCTTATTTACTTTCCATTTTAAACAGGTACGTTTTCATCGTTATTTTTATCGCTGGAGTATGAACTAATATGTATTTGCCTTTCATTTTTACAAACGAAGTAAGCACAGACATAAATAGTCCATTAAATTTTTATTTTTTTCCTGTCCAATGTTATTTCAACTATTTACAAATTCAGTTGTGCATAACTCGAGAACACAAAACTTACAGAACGTAACATTTCATATGTTAATAAATATATATGCACTGTAGGTCTACAAGCATGTCAAGTTTAATCTGGATCGGATGCGTTTAGTATGTTAGCTTTTACTTTGGAATGCACGATGCAAAATTTCACCCCTTATAACGCGTAAACCAAAATCTTGCTCATAATATTTAAGACGCTAAGTTCTACCACCATGTTAAGTCGGATCCAATAGTATGAATTTGGTGCATGGGCTTTTGATTCTGAAAATATGAAACAAAATTTGTTCGCCATAATTCTGGAGAGCCGTAAGCCTGGAAAACATAAACTTCATATGTTTATATAGCATTTCGTATATCATCATGGAAAACTTGATCCCGATCAGATCATTGACACCCACATCTAACCCACATATTCACTCCCCCATATACAGGGTGTTTCAAAACAACATCGAAAACGTTTGGGAGGTAATTCCTGACACCAAGATAAGACAAAAAACTATAGATCAACCTGGGTGCACAAATGCTTCCTTTCGGAGATATAGGCTGCCGAAAACATGAAAAAATGAACTTTAAAGGCCCATAGATCCAATACTATGGGACCTACTGTAGTCGGGCCAAGACTTCCTTACGAACTAATATGTGCCATATCCAAATATCCAAGTTTTAGAATCTTGCGGTACTTCCGCAACAATTTTTATAGAGGTAGTTTTTGAGTACTTCAAATTATATGCCCGTAGCCAAAGTGCCTCTATAAAAATTATTGCGTGAGTACCTTAGGATTCTGAAACATGCAGTTTTTGGATAGTACACATATTAGTTCCTAAGTGAAGTCTTCACCCGACTAGGGTAGGTCCCATAATTTTGGAGCTATGGACCTTTAAAGTTCATTTTTTCATGTTTTCAGCAGCCTATAACTCCGAAAGGAAGCATTTGTGCACTCAGGATGGTCTATACTTTTTTTACTTTTTGTCTTATGTTGGTGTCAGGAATTACCTTACAAACGTTGTCGATGTTTTGAAACACCGTATATATATATATATATATATATATATATCGGGTGTTGCAAAATAAGTGTTACAACTCTTGGGAGATGACTCCTGCCACTGAGACAAGGAAAAAAGTTCTCTTGAACTTTCGGCTATCGGACATAGTTTCAGATCTACAAGGTGCCGAAAGCGTGGGAAAATGACTTTCGGACGCCAATAGTTCCGAAACTATCCAACGTAAAGAGGGCGGGTAAAAAATTCACTGAAGAAGTCGTACCTGCTGTATTAAATTTTGCATGTTTCACAATCCTACCATGCACGCGCAAGGGATTCCCCAAAGGAACGTAGGGAGTCCCGGATAATCTGCCAAATAAAAATTTGTCTAAATGGATATGAATTGATAGGGTTTCTACCAGGTAACAATAATTCGTTTGTATTAAGCCGATATCTGGAACAAATACAAAATGGCGGACACCTTCATGCCCGTTGTGTGTGGTTGCATAATCGCCAGGTACGGGTGCTGGCCAACAGTGACGTTCTGAGTATTAAGTGTAGCGAATTTGTACTCAAATGCTCTAGAAAGACATCTGGAGTGTCGGTAGAGAACAACAGATGAAGCAGGGTGATTCACATGTGTGGAAACACTTAAGAAAAATGCACTCATAGTCAGTAAACTTGAGTTCAAAGCGTCGGAAATGTAAGGATTAACGTCAAGAACATGAAAGCCATTGCAAATGCACCATGGCAATAATATTCTCTCTATCCGATGCAATATGATGTACATGGTTGCATACCAATAAGGATGCAACAACTGAAGTCAAGTTGAAATTGTGCAAGGGGACTCACAAAGAAACTGGATAAACTAAATGAATATCAGTAGTGGGATCGCATGATCAATATTGAAATGTGGCCAATGTGTGTGTTGATATCAACATGTAGCTAATGGACAAATGTCAACATGTCCCACTTCTGCTGGGACACCGTCCTACGTGCGAAATGTAGGAAAATAACTACTCGGGCGTTGAATCTGAGGCCTTGGGCTCCCAGTAGGATTGGAAACTGCGACCATGCGAGCAAAAGAAAGCGCTCTAGCCCTCAGGCTTCGAGATAGCCTCACTTTCTCTGTATTCGTTTCTTTGAGGAGTACCCACTTTGTTTGGCAAGCGCTCTTGTACAGCCTTTTTGAATATGCTTGCATGTTTCATTTTGTTACTCCCACTGCACAGTTGTGAACAATCAGAACGTGAAGTTGTGAACGTCTTAAGACGTTTCTTCCTATTTCTCATGTCGTTTTATTTTTCATATGTATGGTGTTCTAGCGGTAGTGTTACATGTGCAAATTGGTTAATTTTCGTCTGTGTCTTGGCATGTACACTGTGTGTGTAAGATACGAATTTCTGGTGGTATTTTCCTATATTTCGAGTACGTCATACATCCCAGAAAACGTGGGACATGATACAAGTTTTTTTTTTTTTAATTTCACGCTCTATCAGAATTTGAAAAATGGATTAAGAGATTTCTTTTCATATGTGTCGACTGTGGGACAATGTCCCAAACAAAGAGGGACATTGATACAATCGTGTTCTAGTTACGTTCTACCAAAATGTGCACCAGATGTAATAGCAGAATGTACAACGTTATTTTCCTCGTTTTTGCACTTGGGACGGTGTCCCAGCAGAAGTGGGACATGTTGACATTTGTTCATTAGCTCATGTTGATATCAACACACACATTGGCTATATTTTAATATTGATCATGTGATCCCACTAGTGACATTCATTTAGTTTATCCAGTTTCTTTGTGAGTCCCCTTGCATAATTTCAACTTGGCCTCAGTTGTTGCATCCTTATTGGCATGCAACCGTGCACATCATATTGCATCGGATAGAGAGAATATTATTGGTGAATTTGCAATGGCTTTCATGTTCTTGACGTTAATCCTTACATTTCCGACGCTTTGAACTCAAGTTTACTGAGTATGAGTGCATTTTTCTTAAGTGTTTCCACACATGTGAATCACCCTGCTTCATCTGTTGTTCTCTACCGACACTCCAGATGTCTTTCTAGAGCATTTGAGTACAAATTCGCTACACTTAATACTCAGAACGTCACTGTTGGCCAGCACCCGTACCTGGCGATTATGCAACCACACACAACGGGCATGAAGGTGTCCGCCATTTTGTATTTGTTCCAGATATCGACTTAATACAAACGAATTATTGTTACCTGGTAGAAACCCTTTCAATTCATATCCATTTAGACAAATTTTATTTGGCAGATTATCCGGGACTCCCTACGTTCCTTTGGGGAATCCCTTGCGCGTGCATGGTAGGATTGTGAAACATGCAAAATTTAATACAGCAGGTACGACTTCTTCAGTGAATTTTTTACCCGCCCTCTTTACGTTGGATAGTTTCGGAACTATTGGCGTCCGAAAGTCATTTTCCCACGTTTTCGGCACCTTGTAGATTTGAAACTATGTCCGATAGCCGAAAGTTCAAGATAACTTTTTTTCTTGTCTCAATGGCAGGAGTCATCTCCCAAGAGTTGTAACACTTATTTTGCAACACCCGATATATATATATATATATATATATATATATATATATATATATATATATATATATATATATATATATATACGGCAGGATTTAGGATTTTCTGACAGGGGATGCACGAATAACTACCAAGACATTTGAATCAAATTTGATTTTTTTAAATGTCTTTAGGTATCTGTAGTGTGAATGAGGAATTGCCCTGGAAATTCTAAATGTCTGCTCTCGGTGGATCCATTTCTTTCAACCTTCAGAAAATTGACTTAAAGCATTGATTTGGAAAAACTTCCCTTTCTTTTAAGTCGAAACGGAAACATGAAAGTAGAAAACTTCGGAAAGTGTTACTATTTTCACTGCTAGCTTCTCACTTTTAGGTAATGTATATTTACAACGAAAGGGGGTGCACGTGCACCCCATAAATCCGGCCCTGTATATATATACATATATATATATATATATATATATATATATATATATATATATATATATATATATACTTTTACATATATATATATATATATATATATATATATATATATATATATATATATATATATATATATATATATGTAAAAGTAAACTTTTCGAACAACAGACCGTCTCAAAATTACATCTCAGAATAAAATTTGCATTGACTTCGAAGGAAAGGTCATTCCAATTGGTCACATTCTGAAGCCACCTTTAACCCTATAATACCCCGCGTTACATATATGTAACACTGGGATTTTACTTCTTTAATAACATAGCGAAGGATAGAAGGAAACAAGAAGAAGTTATTTGAAGTTGTCCCAGGATATCTCGTTTATCAGGTTTACTCGATAAGTGCAAGTTCCGTGAATGTGAACAGAGAAACCAGATCTCTATGAAGATCCTATTATAATATCAGACTATCTAAAAAAGTATTAAGACATTGGAAGTCAAAGTTAAGAATACAATCATTGCTATTTCAAAATAACAATAAAAAAAAACACATATGCACCATTTTGTTCAATGACCTGCCATTTTTTTTTCCAACACAATAATTCCGTGCTATAGAATTCTGTAGTTTCCAGTCAAAATATTGTGACACGTGGCTTTCACAGACTCCCTTTCAAACTAACTTAACAGTTAACATCTTTCAGGGAGTTCTGCAGAGACCGAAACAAGTTATAGTCTCATTATGCCAGGTTCTGTATATACGGTGGATGTGTAAAAACTTTCCAGTGAAGTTCTCCCCATTTCTGATGGATGGTTAAGGATGTATGCAGGTCTGGTGCTGTAAGCATGGCTGTCAGCACCCTTTCTGTTTGCTAGTTCTGGCCGTTTCGTTTGAATTGTTAGGTGTACTCGTGCTAATTGTCTACACTACAGGTCCGAGTCGATTATTCTACCCGGTGTCAGCAGGATGCCCTTCTAATCCCCCCAAATGCACAGAACATCCTTCGTAGGTGTCAGTGTGGACTTTGCCACATACTGCAGAATTGTTCTCACTTCGATCATGATTTTTTCGCACATTATTGTCGCTAATTAGGTATCTTCTTTTCATTAGTCGCGATCAACCGCTCCAAAATGTTTTGAGGTCGATAAGTTTCAGTGGAGATTCACATATGGAAATTTGATCGATTAACTGTTTTAGAGTCAGATCATGTAGCGCCCGAACATTGAGCTTCATTTTGTGGCTTTCTCCAAATGGTTTAAGAGTCTTCATCCCGGCGAAATTAAAATACAGCTAATTTTACAGTAATTATGTGAAATCTTCAAATAGATAAAAGAATTGAAATATGTAACAAGAGCGTCCTAGACAATATTATTTTGCGTGAGGTACCGTTATCACAAATTACCTAGTGGCTTTCCGTTTTCAGCTGTTTAGAAACGCGAAAATAAATGCCGATTTTCAAAATGGCTCGAAATCGAAAGCAGATAAGTGAGTCGTGATAACGGTTTCTCATGTAAAATAATATTGTCTAGGGCGCTCTTGTTCCACATTTCGATTATCTTTTATCTATTTGAAGATATCACATAATTACTGTAAAATTAGCGGTATTTTAATTTCGCCGGGATGAAGACTCGTCGAGGTCATTGGCGATGTCATGACTGCTTATATCCCGGTCTTGCTCAACTTTTACCAGAATATCTACTACTTTTGTTGTGATTGATCGCCCACTGAAAGAAGCATTTTGGACATCAACATTTAGAGAACGAAAGAGACTGAAACGTCTTTCGGCTCCTGCTTTTGATAACGTATCTTGCCATAAACAGCACAAATTTCTTCATGGTCCTGCTAAGCATTTGCGATTTTATCAGATTAAAATTGTAAAATGCAGTTTTAAGGAAAATTCGCTCATCGTCAAGGGACAACACTTTACATCTGATTTAAGAATTACAATGGTGTTTGCAAATCTACTGGCATCAATTGTCTGTTATAGAATTTCGTTAGGCCTGATTAATATTGACTCACAAACACTGAGATTTGGCACACCAATACCATGTCGTTTGCAAAAGCCTCAATACGTTTTAGACGACTTGATATAGGCTATATTGGTTAACACGTCAGTTCGAGAAAACGAAAACATTAGTCTGAATTCAATCAGGGTGAGAGCACTTTTTTTTTGGGGGGGGGACATATGCTGTCTGCATGCAGTGGTAGAGATCCAGGCTACAGACCTCTCAAATGACAGTATTTGCAGGGTCTGATCATGGCTAGAAGCAGAGAAATTGTAAGTGGAATGAAGAGGGTGAAGTTATAGTAAAAACAACACATTGTAAACCTAAAGCCAACGATGTTACAAACTGAATTTTATTAAATATCAATCGTGTAACAATAATGAGTAGCTGACAATGTTATTACTTAGTACTTTCTTAAGCATTCTAAAATTAAAAGCTTCAGTTTTGCATAAACTATACAAGTCTAGGTGCTCACATTTGTACTTTCCTCCAGAGCAGAGGTCTTCAACACATCGCCCACGGACTACAGTGGATCAGCAAAACTGCTGTAGTCCCATCCTTTTCAAAAAGTGAGTACTTACCATAAAATCCGAATTAATGTTGAGTTGATTTTAGTTTAGCGTCCCTTTCAGCAGCGAGGCTATATGAGACGTGGACTTACTGACTAACGTTAAATCCGAACCACATGAGCTCCTGCTGGGAATCAAACCCGGGTCTCCCACGCCAAAGGCGCGTACGCTAACCGCTTAGTCATGAGGGAGCTCAAAATCTGAATTAAATACTTCGAATATATATTGTACGTTAATTTACAGAAATTAATGTTTTTTTCTTAGAAATATGCAATACACTTACAAGAATATCCAGCATGTTTATTCAGGAAATTGTAATTTTACACTATTTCATATTAGCGATATATAAAGGTAACCAAGAAAGTTTCTATCGCTTTTTGTGGAGGTCTGTGTTCAATTGGCACTCACGCCGTGAGTTGAGTGCCAGTAGAGATAAGCCGAAGGTCAGTTGTTGGGGTGGGTATGTCCAATATATTACCGAGTTGTGGCAGTTCGTTTACACCGTGAACTTGCGTAAGAACAGAGTGAACATGGGACCTCCACAGAGCACTATAAGAGCCTGTATGATGTACGAGTTCAAATTGGGGTCAAACGCCGCTGCAGTAGAGCGAAAGATATGCCCGGGCTTTGGTGAGGGTGTCGTGACTACGCGGACAGTGCAGCGGTAGTTTAACAACTTTAAGGACGGTGACGAAACATACGAAGACGCACCACGTGCCGGAAGACCAACACATGTACAAAATAAAGGTCTTCAGGCAGCAATTGAGACGAACAGTGGCCAGACATGTGAGGACCTGGGACTACAATTCAGTGTGAATGCAGAAACCATTCGGCAGCATCTCCATCAACTTGGGAAGCATACACGTTGGGTTTTTGGGTTTCACATGATTTGACTTTGGGCCAGAAGGCAATGCGAGCAGAACCCGTGTTTCTTTGCTATCTCGTCTGATGAAGGAGCCATTTCTGGACAGGGTGATGACATGTGATGAGAAATGGGTCCTGTACTAAGCTCCACAGCGCCGTCATCATTGGTTAGCATCCCATGAACCGGTTCCAAAACAGCCCAAACCAGCACTGCACCAGAAAAAGGTCCTCCTGTGTGTTTGGTGGACTGCTCGCGGCATCGTGCATCGGAAACTGCTACCAACTGGTCAAAGCATCAATGCAACTGTGTTCTGCCAGCAGTTGAGCCGTGTTCAAGAAAAACTTAAAAAAAAATCTGGAGCCAGCGCTTCTGAACCCTCCTGTTAGAGGTTAACGTTAAATCCCACGTGGCTAGGATGACCCGGGACAGCATTTTACGCCTTGGATGAGAAACACTATTGCACCCGCCATACTCCCTGGACATTGCACCGTCCGATTTTCACCTGTTCCATTCCTTGGTCAATCACCTTAGAGGACGCCAGTTCAAATCCCTAGTAGAGGTACTACCATGAGCAAAATAAATGACGCGTCTCTTTATTTTGAAGTTTTTTGAAAATATCTCCGTTTTCTTTATATGTTCGAAATTTCGGAAGGTTTCCCCAGCAGGACAGGTTAATAACAAACCCGTTTTTAATATTTGTGTTAGATATTAGCTTAAAATAAAGAAATTAGAAGCAAAAAACATTAAATCGACAGAAATCTCGAGAATTACCAACTCTGCTAAAGTGGGAAATTTTCAAGAACGCGAGGGAATTCTGCAGTTCAACACGAAGCAGCGACATCTATGTCATTGAGAGAAGCGTGGATTAGATCTACAAACGAAAATTTTAACGAAATATTTCTAGTATGTCTTATTATATGCATTATCAGCGAACTCCAAATATATGAATCTATGCTAAGTATTAACGTATAGATAGTGCAAATAGTGGAAATTACCTATGGAAAAAGACGAATTGTTAGCCCAATCGTAATGAAAAATCGTCTTTACTGTAGAACAGGTGTAGCTTACGTAAGAGAGCAAATAGCTCAGTTAGGTAAAGCAACGAGTTTGTATACCGAAGGTAGACGGTTCGAATCCTGTGGAAGTACTGTTGTCATTTTTATCACTAAGGTTATTTTATTTATTTTTTATTTGGGAAAGAATCAAATTGTAACATATGTGTAAAACTCATGACGATACAAAAAAAAAAAAAAAAAAAAAAAAGAGAGAGAGAGAGAAAATATCGTCGCATTTGCATTAGTGTGTCTAATTTTTGTTTGCAAACAGATTCGTAATTATTTCCCCTGTGCTCACTGATGCATAACGAATGTTTTCCAGTAAATGTTAATTCAAATTTTCACACGGGCAAAGTGAGTTTTTGGCGCCCTTCCCCTAGTAGTAACCTATATTTTACATTTTATCATAGTGTTTTTAATAGTTTAAACCAGAAGCGTCATTTCAGATTTTGCTTTGGGGGGGGGGGGCAAGACCTCTTGATATAAGTAAAATTTCGCGTTTTTCACTGATTTACTACTATTCTAATGATAAAATCTATATACATCTCAAACTCACGGGGGACAAATGCCTCTCCCTGCCCTCCCTAAATGACGCCCATGTTTTAAACCCATTTTCAAAAAGAAATCCATTACCTAGGAAAAGTTCACAAAGAATATGGCCCGCTATAAACAATACCAACTCCACCCCCCCTGGTCTAGTGGCTAGCACGCCTGCCTTCTGTGGTACCGGGTCCAATTCCCGGTGGATTACTGTTGAACGATAAAAGTAGTTCGGATTCCACTATAATTAGTATCCACATCTCCCTTGCCCATTAAGGCATAACCGTGGAACGCTAAACTCAAGCAAACAAACAAACAATACTTAATTCCCGGCACTCTTTATTCTACATGCCATCTCTCAATTTTTCGATACAGCCCCCTTAGTACTATGAAACTCTCTTCTTCCATAGTGAAATGGAAAAAGATCATATAATTGCCACTACTTTACAAGAATATAAACCAAAAAGTCAGTAGAAAGCACATTATAAAATTTACTTTTTGAGGCTCGTTTTGGTGCCCCTCTTTCTCTGGCGCCCCGGGCAGTCGCCCGGCCCTTAGTCCGCCCTTGAAAGTACGGACGCATAACTAAGGACTGCGGAGGAGAGGTTAACCTTCATGTTATGCCACTGGTTTGACGTGTTTGAAATGTTCAGTAAGTGATCAGTTGGTGAAATAATTTCGACGGTTACTGATGTTTAAAGTTTAGCTAAGACAAAGCTACCTAATCAAATACATTTGATATCGCGATGTCACAATTTGATTTTTCCTCACATAAAAAAGATAAAAACAATAGTAATAAAAACCCTTACTCGTACTGGGCTCCTAACTAACTAACAACCTAATTCTTACAGACTAGTTGCTCTGACCAACTGAGTTTCGATTTCTTACGCGAAAGAAGTCTGTTATATTAAGAGGCATGCTTTTCATTATCAAAACTGTTCGAAGTAATACGAACATGGCTTAAGAACAGAGACGGAACTGAATTACCACTCGATTGACCTTGAGGGCAAATCACCAAAGCGTAGCTATAAACGTAAGTTCAGCATGCATTTCTCTGGAGTTGTGTTCAGTATTCCTATCTGCCAGTCATGCTTGTTCGTAGGAGTAATATGTTACAAACCTAACCTTTCGATAGAGCACAATGACAGAGAATCAAAATTAATGAATTCTTGCCCTTGTGAACTTGGGATACCACCATGTGCAATAAAACTGTCGCGTCTTCTGAAGTGATATTTTATCAAAAATAACTCGTTTTCCTTTATATATCCGAAGTTTTTGAGGGTTTCAAAATGAGGAAACGTTACTGACAAACAAGGACGCATTTAGGGGTGGGTCCAGGTGGTCCGGACTCCCCTCTGAAATCCCAACTTCTCTGTGAATTTAGCCTGAATTTAAGGATTATCTTTTAAATTTTATTATAATTTATCCTAATATTGAAGTCGGACTTCTCCCGAAATAAATTACTGCATACGTGCCTGCTGACAATTTTCAATATATTTCTTAAATAAGTAAAATAACTAAATTAGGAGCAAAAAGCTTCAACACGGGCTAACTTTTGTCCACTGCCAATATTGTTAGAAGGGATATTAATAGCAAAAACTGCTAGGCAATGCTGAACCTTGGAACTTCACTCCGAACAGCAAGCTTATTATTGAGAACTACATATGAAACATTTTATCAAAACTTATCTAGCTTTTACCTGGCATGAAATTATTATATACACCAAAATTCACTCTCCTAAAATGTGTATCTAAATATTGCTCTACGTATCTACGAAGCAATGAAAATTATTTATCGAAATATGTGAGCAGTGAATTCTAACAGCCAGCCATTTTATTTAAATCGTAGTAAACCCTGTAACCGGGCGTTAACGTGAAGACAAAGCTTGGTCCATTGGTAAAGTGTTGGAAGAATATAAACTCAATGTTCGTAGGTTCGAATCCATCCACTCACCATAACATTTTGTTCTTATGTGCAACGATGAAATAAGAAAGAAAAAATGTATAACCGTTAAGACAAAACTTCAACCAAGTCTGAAGAGAACAATACTAAAATAGTAATACAATGACGTCAACCAAAAATTATTTCATGTAGCGTTTGGACGAAATTACAGCTGTTAACAATTGCAGAAATAAAAACAGGCTGTAATGCAGTCTAGACTTCTGAATGCATTTACTTCCTGAAAACTTCCGTCTCGTCATTGGTATGCCGTTAATCATTGTAAAATCTTTCAATTGGAAGTGAAATGACACAAACCAAAACAGTTTTAAATCAATAAATGTCTATGTGTAAAAGTAGGTGTCTTTTATCTGTAGTTCTGAGTTCCTTTTACTTTGAAGTGACAAATGAGAGAAGAAAGTATGGTGTTCGAAAAAAAAATCAAATTTGAGATTTCAACGAATTTACACGTATTATAGCCCCTAACACCGAAAAAGTTATTTTTCGATACATGTCCATCAGTTCGTCCGTCCGTTCGCTACACTTTTCTGTGCACTTGCCTAGAAGCCATACCGTTCAACTTATCTGCACCAAATTTTAGTTTAAGATTTTCATAGTATTTTCTATAGTTTTTTTTATTTCCCTCCTACTCCCAAAACAAGGGTAGTTTCCTGTACGATGAAAATAAAAAAAAGATATTTTCTCATAACTGGCTCTAACGATCTTGTTTTCTTTCTTTTTTTATAAATCAATATTTAATTAGCAACCCTATTTTGTGGTATAAGGCATTTATCTGAGAAAGATCTACAAGGGGTAGTTTATACTAAGGGGTGAGTTTTTTCTCAGTGATTTTCTCAAAATGGACTCAAATGCTTTCGTTCATATTTCATAAATAAAGATTTCATTAATAACTTATCAATATGGCATAACTCGTTTGTCCTAAAAAAATGCGAGGGGTAGTTTATTCTTGGTGGAGTGTTGTCTGGGCGATTTTCTCAAAAACGACTCAAAAGAGTTTATTCATATTTCAAAAATAAATATTTCGTTAATAACCGAACAATATGGCAAAACTCGTTTGTCCTGAAAAAATATGCGAGGGGTAGTTTACTCTTGGGGGTGTTTTTCCTCCACGGTTTTCTCAAAAATGAGTCAAGCAATTTTGTTCGTACTCAGAAATAAATATTTCATTAAAAACCTAGTAATATGGAATAACTCGCTTACCCTGAAAGAATCCTCAAGAGATAGTTTATTCGGGGAGTTATTTTTCCCTCACGATTTTCTCAAAAATTACTCGGACAATTTTATTGATAATTCATAAATAAGTATTTCCTTAATACCCCTATATTTTAGTATAAGTCATTTCTATGAAAAACAATTACAACGGATAGTTTATTTTTGGGGTCAAGGTTTTTTCCCCGACAATTTTCTCGAACGACAGGCGATTTTGTTCAAATTTCGCAAATAAATATTTCATTAATAACCAAAAGTATATCTTAACTCATTGTTCGAAATAATTCACAAGAGGTAGGTTACTCCTGACGTGTTCTTTTTGAACGACTTTCCCAAAGTGACTCATTTGATTTTTTTTCATATTTCATAAACAATGATTGCATTAATTGGTCTATTATGTGTCTAATGAAAATGTGCTCAAAGTGTGAGTTAGTTTTGTAGTATGGATTTTCTTCAATCGAAGTTTTTTATTCGATAATCTGACATTCGATGTATTTGAATAATACGATAATTTTATTCGTATTATCCAAATACACACTTCAGTAACAACTGCGGCCTAACACAGTTAAGAAATTGAATTGAAAAAGTTTAGTGCGGTGGCCCTGTAATTGAATATTTTTTGAGAAACTCCCTAGCTTTTTGTGGTAAACTCAGGCTTTTCTTTTTCGAGCGACAAAAGAGAGAAGAAAATATAGTGATTGTGAAAATAATATCAAATTCAGATTTCAACGGATTTACATGTTTCATGGCGTCTACATACCGAAAATGTGACTTTTCGACACCCGTCCTTCCGGTCCGTCCGTTCGGCACACTTTTATATGCACTCGTCTAGAGGCCATACCGTTCAACTTATCTACACCAAATTTTAAACTTAGGGTTTACTTAGTATTCTTACAGGAGCTTTTCCGTTTTTTCCTACCACCTAAAATAAGTGTGGTTTACAAACAGCCGAAAATCGAAAAACGCTATTTTCTCAAAAATGGTTTTAACAATTTTGTTTATTTTTCATTAAACAATATTTAATTAACAACCCTATATTGCAGTATCAGATATTTCTCTTAGAAAAATTTACGAGGGGTAGTTTATTCTTGGAGGTGACTTTTTCTCGACGATTTTCTCAGAAAAGACCCTGGCGAATTTTGTACACACTTCATAAATAAATATTTGACCTTAAAACATGGTATAAGTCAATTGACCTGAAAAATATATGAGTAGTAGTTTATTCTTGGACTTGAATTTATTCCCAGTGAGTTTCTCAAACACGACCAGTTGGCAACCCTGTATCTCGACAACGAAGCTGAATTCGAAAACTGCAAGAGAACCATTTGTCTCCTTTTGATGTCACGAATCACCTCCCGAAGTTTGTGGACATCTTTCAGGTTCACCCTTAATGAAGCTTCTTTTCGAAAAGTTACCGGTAACTATTAACTTTAGGCATTGTTTATCTTTTTTTAAATCACAAATGTCGTTATTAATTTTAAAGCAGAGAACTACTTCTGAGAGAATAGATCTTGAAAAATAATTTTAAAACTTAGACTTTTGTTTTCGAGACATTCCAGACAAGACGAGACATTTTACAAGCTATCTCGAGTCCAAAACATTTGCCTCGTATTATCTTGGATGTCACAAAGCGCGTCTTGTCTCTTTCTCGAGATATGTCTTATCTCGTGCGCATTCGTTAACACTTGGGAAGGATTATCTTTCTACTCAAAGCATTGTTTTTATAATGGTTGCATATTTATGATAATTGCTGTCCACATAAATTACAGTCCTTTCAGTTGAATTAATTTTTATTATTATTATTATTGAAATTGCAATATCTAGTTTAACGTTGGACGATTATGCACCTACGCTAAGGGAGAATGATGATGAATGAAATGGTGAAATGAAGAAAGTGGGAGGAAAATGGAAAATCTCAAGAAAACACATACCCATGCACACGGTATTTGTCCACCTCAAATTTCACTTGGCACGAAGTGGAATCGAGCCACGGACCCCCTGCACCAAAGGTCCCTGCAATGCTTTATTATTATTATTATTATTATTATTATTATTATTAATAATAATAATAATAATAATAATAATAATAATAATAATAATAATAATAATAATAATAATAATAATAATTGAAGCGAGCTTAACGAGTTTCAACCGTACGACTCAACCAACGTTTGGGTGCCTGTTCGTTCGTCTGCTCCTCTCATAAAAGACATTTCATTTTAATGAAACTAGTAAGTGCCTTCTTTTAGCTCTGCGAAGTAACTATTGCTTGGAATATGAATCTGCAAAACATAAGAGGTAAAATTAACCAAATGGTGCAAGTTTCCACTTATATATACAAAACAATTTTGCAATATCAACTACCTGAATCTTGTCCCATAAAGAAGCCGAAACCCCTACACCGAAGAGCCCTCCGGGATTTGGTCATTGTCCACACGGACTGAAATTGTCATTTGAAGCCAAGACTTTAATATGAAGCCAATAATTTCTTTAAAATAGACGGAAAATTCGGAAGTTATAAGCATTTTCATATTTTTGCCTTTTCCCATAAGGGAGCCGTAGCCCCCTATACTGAAGACCCCCCCCCGGAGATTTGATCATTGTCCACTCGGACTGAATTTGTCATTTGGAACCAACACTTTAATACGAAGCAAAATATTTCTTTAAAATAGACGAAAAATTCGAAAGTTATAAACATGTTAATAATTTTGCCTTTTCTCATAAGGGGGCCGTATTAGCCTATACTGAAGAGCCCCACGAGATTTGATCATTAACCACTTGGACTGAAATTCTCATTTGAAACCAAAACTTTAATATGAAGCCAAAAATTAAACTTTTACATCAATTTAAACTGACTGGGTTCCGGTTCCCCCCACTATTGTTTAGTTTAGTTAAGTGGTAATTTGTGACAGCTTCACATCATCAAAAGAATGTTTCACTTCCCCTCCCCTCCCCCAGGAGTTCGTGCTGGATCCACCACTGGAATCAATAGACACTCTTCCTATTCTTTTTGTCACCCTTGATTGTGTAGGGGCTCCCTCGTACAAATAAAGAAGCGGTAATATTACAATCAAGGGGCGCTATATATTAGGTATTTTTTTAGTTACCTACCCCTAACCGCACAGGGCCATCTTTCGTAGAATAAAAAATATTACGTGATATTCCAATCATGAAAGGGGAGAGGATGCTGTAAATATATTTCTTATTCATTTTGTCTGTTCTGCTTATCAAAAATTACTTTCTGTTGGAAGGCTACTGAAATGAGAGGGGCAAAATAAAAAGTCGTACCCCCTCCTACATGGTTGCTCAAATAAGTACTAAAGAAAGCATTTTAAACTAAGATATTTAAGATTTAAACTAGGAAACTAAGATATCCTACACTATGTAAGGATGGCATATTCAGGATTATTATTATTATTATTATTATTATTATTATTATTATTATTATTATTATAATTATTATTATTATTATTATTATTATTATTATTATTATTATTATTTGAATGTTTTTGGAGCACCGAAATTTTGTGAGACGAACAATGATATGTAGAGGTTTAAGATGGGTGGTCATAGAGGAGGAAAAACCAGGATTTTTCTCTGTCTGACTCTCTAACGTAAAGATTATGTGCTGAAGGTAAGAAGCATCATCATTCTACAATAGGTTGCTTTTACGTAGAATATTAATTACTTGAGTTCTCCTCCTTCGGTCTACTTACCTTATGTAGTAAATTCAAAACAATTTCAATTCAATACAAATACATTGTAAAACTTTTCCGTAATTAAACATCTAGGGAAAAATAAACATTTAATAGGGAAATCTGTTATCAAAATATCCAAACACGTAGATAGAAGACTATCTAGTGAGAAATATTGTGAAACTTTATAAAATTCTCCAAATTAGAATTAACATTTACTGGGAAACATTCGTTATGCGCCAGCGAGCATATGGTGAGCAGTGAGCACAGGGGAAATAATTACGAAACTGTTTGCAAACAAAATTAGGGACGCTAATGCAAGTGCGACAACAGCATTTTTTTCTTTTTTTGGTATCGTCCTGAGTTTTACACATATGTTACAATTTGATTCTTTCCCAAATAAAAAATAAAAAATAACCGTAGTGTAGTGATAAAAATGATAATGGCACTTCCACGGGAACGAACCAGCTACCTTCAGCATACAGACTCGTTGCTTTAACTAACTGAGCCTGTTCCGGTAAAGACCATATTTCATTACGATCGTTCTACCAATTCGTCCTTTTCCATAGATAATTTCCACTATTTGCTCTATCTTTATGTTAATACTTAGCATATATTCATATATTTGGAGTTTGCAGATAATGCATATAATAAGACATACTAGAAATATTCGTTAAAAGTTTAGTTTGTAGATTTAATCCACATTTCTCTCAATGACATAGATGTCGCTGCTTCGTGTTGAAATGCAGAATTCCCTCGTGTTCTTGAAAATTTCCCACTTTAGCAGAGTTGGTAATTCTCGAGATTTCTGTCGATTTAATGTTTTTTTGCTTCTAATTTCTTTATTTTAAGCTAATATCTAACACAAATATTAAAAACGGGTTTGTTATTAACCTGTCCTGCTGGGGAAACCTTCCGAAATTTCGAACATATAAAGAAAACGGAGATATTTTCAAAAAACTTCAAAATAAAGAGACGCGTCATTTATTTTGCTCATGGTAGTACAAAGTGTACTTGTTACCTTCTTCGCTTCACGGTGCACCACGTTCTACCGCGATGGAATCTATGGCCTTCCAGAAAACGTTGGCAGGAGATCGTCGATGCTGATGGGGACTATTTTTGATCTTCCAGGTACTTAGGTGACATATTGATGTTCGATGGTGGTGGGTGAAAAAGCGACAGAACTTTCTTGGTTACCTTTATACAAAAATGCCATGTTACACTCTTTTTCACCGGATTTCTATGTCAAACTACTCTCTGTGGCTAGAACAAAAAATAGCCAAAGAAATAGTCCATTATGGGAACTCATGGTTGCTAGTAGTATGCTGAAAACATGCAACGCATGCACCTCCGCAGGTGTATGTTCATAGTACATAAATAATACACAACAATTAAAGACAATAAATAGACTGTTCTGGCAATACTGCGAACATTGCGTTAGTTTTTGTATGGTGCTCATAAGAACACACTTGTTGACGAGATGGAATTGGCTAAAATCCAAGTCTTTTGTTTACTTTAACGTATCTTTTATTGAATGTATATAACTCAAATATTTAGAAGGAAATTTGATTGATAGATATACACATATTAATCTTTTGCTATGAAACCTATAAATTTATTTTAGAATTCAAGTTAAATATTTGTATCGCATTTTGGCAAACAGATTGCCACACTTATTTTGAAATTTACTCACGAAATATCTTACAGGATAGTATCTTTGTAATTCGTGAGAGTTAATGAAATGTGAATGTGGCCCACGTTGCCTGATGGATTAAAGACTCTTGCTCTAGAGTGCTTACGTATCATTCCATTTCACACAGTTTTTGTCGAAGAATCTCTCTCATACATCGTATCAATTCCTTTCACTACGTAGACTCACTAATACTCTAACAGAGACGCTTCAATGTTCGTGAGATTCACCTACATAAACTTAAGGTGAAAGGATCTTTCGATCTACTTCATTCGATCTCTCAAGTTCCACTCAAAAGAGAGGGTGACACAGGATCCAGGACAGGATATACGCAGTGCATTAGTTTAAAGGTACGCCAATTATTTAAGTTTGCAACAGCAGCGATGGCACCAAACCATGGACTCTGGACTTAGCATGGTTAAGGAAAAACTGCTGTAAGTACTTAGTATGGTTAAAGAGAAACAGCTGTAAGTACTCACCATGGTTAACTGAACACAACTGTAAGTATTCAGCATGGTTAAAGAGAAGGGCTCTAAATACTCAGCATGATTAAGGGAAAGCAACGGTAAGAACTCGGCATACTTAAGGAGAAACAACTGTAAGTACTCAGCATACTTAAGGGGAAATAGCTGTAAGTATTCAATATGGTTAAGGGAAAACAGCTGTAGTAGTCAGCATTATTATGGGAAAGCAGATAAAAGTACTCGGCATGGTTAAGAGGAAACAGCTGTAACTACCCAGCATGGTTAAGGGAAAACAACTGTTAGTGCTCAACATGATTACAGGGAAACAGATGTAAGTGCTATCTTTATGAACAAGTATTTTATCTAAAATGACAGCTGTGTTCACTAAGGCCTACCGCTCACTGGCAACATTTTGTCGGGCAACTATCTTGTTGCTCTGGCTAAATGCATTGAGTCTTATGGGAATCCGCTCACTGAGGCGACAGCGACAGAAAAGTTGCCGAGGTGTCGCCAAGCAGGGCGACAGCAGGGCAACAGCTCGGCGACGGAACAGTTGCGCAACATCTAAAAATGCATTGAGTCTTATGGGAGTCCGCTCACTGAGGCGACGGCGACAAAAAAGTTGCCGAGGTACCTCCAAATAGAAAGGTAAAAAATAAATGTTTTCTACAAGTTTTTTCACGTAACAGTTCGTTCCGTGTGTAGCGCGTGAAAAGAAGTGTTCGCAATGGAAACTAACACATTCTTTGATTAGTGACTAGCATGTCTTTAGTGATAAAGAATATGAAAAATTAATTGAGGATATAGAGAAACGCTCAGCGTTAAAGAAGAAATATATATAAAGAAGAAATTATGGAAGGAAGTGTGTTTCGCTGTTATAAGAAACTAGAATGAGCTTTCCAGCTAAGAAAAAACAACATAGGCAGGTGCATTTTTCGATAATGACATATCGCTGTCATACTACACACTACTACTTTCATTAATTTCCCACAACTAGAAAAAAATACAGATAAAATTATCATTTTCAAGTTTCTTTCCATTTCAAATAGCTATAAAGAAGAAAAAAACTGTAGTGTATAAAAATGGCCGATTTTAAAACGTGAAGAATACGCGGGAAGAACGAAGAAAGCCAATTTTTATTTTATGGCTATACGTAGAACATTGAGAGTACAGTTACTGTACAGTGTTGTCGGATTGCCGCTTTTGTTAGTTTCGTTCTGTTAGTTATTTCCAGTCGTTTTATATTTTCGTTATTCTTGTTATCTTTTGATTCGAATAATTGTTCCTGTTCGTATTAGCTTACACAATGCTGTTATTTTTGTCACTTATTGACGTTCAGGGACGTCATTTAGGGGGGCAGGAGGTGCAATTGCTCCCCAAGAGTTTGAGGAATACATGTACTTTAATCAATTGTCTACTAATATACTAGTACAAAACGTGAAAGTCTCATGTCGGTGGTGCTCTTGCCCTCCTCAAGTGAAGTCTGAAATAACGCCCCTGTTGACGCTACCTTCGCAAGTTTATTTAAATTTATTTATTTAACCATTGGAATGGGCGGTAGTTTTTTTCATGTCCGAAACCAGCGATTATGTGAACTGTTCCGGTTGCCGATTATGTAAATTGTGATATCAAATGCTCGGCAACTTTTCTGTTGCCGTCGCCAGTGAGCGAGGGGATGGCAACAAAACTGTTTTGTCGCCGTGAAGTTGCTGACTGCAGGCGACAGCGACGAGATAGTTGCGCAACTGTTTTGTCGCCAGTGAGCGGTAGGTCTAAGCTGACAAGATCTGATTGCATATTGTTTGATTTTTACCCAGAAAAGCAGTCATTCCGTTCACAGAGTTGCTTTCCTCAGTCAAGGTGCTCTCTGTTCTATCTAAAGTGTTTTGTTATATCTTCTTATTTCTTCTCCTAGCTCTACTCTTTCTTATGTTTGTAAGTTGCAATCCCTTCTTGAAAGGTAAAAGAAAAAGTATTCTGTGACACAAATTCTAAACGCTGTTCACAAAGACAATTAATGTGATTCTTTAATCTCTACTAAAGATTGTTCTGCAGGAACAGGTTTCTTCTTTTGGAAGAAACTTTCAATTTCATCAAGAGTTTTTCCTTTTGTTTCAGGTAAGAAAATGGCTACAAATATTGTCCCTGCTGAAGCTATTACACCATAAACACCAAACACTCCGTAATTTCCTAACTGTTCCAACATGGAAGGAAATATTTTGATCGCAACAAAGCTTAACATATGAGCCATACTCGTAGTAGTACAACTAGCAAGTCCTCTAATTTCCAATGGATAGATTTCTCCATTAAGTATCCATGGTATGGTAAGAAAACCAGAACTGGCCATTATCACATATAAAAAGATAGCAATTAACAAAACCCAACTTACGTTCAGGTTGTCAAAATACAAACATGTACTTAAAACGAACATACATATACTCATACCGATTCCGGAAATGATCATTAGTGGCTTTCGTCCAAACTTCATAAGTGTAAAGCAAAGGCTCATAATGACTAGAAATCTGACAATACCAATTATAATAGCACCTAAGTAATCATTTATGTTGGCTCCAGCTTGTTGGATTACTTTCACTGCATAAAACACGACCACAAATCCACCAGCAAATTGTTGCACACAAAATATTGTGTTCATAATCAAGTATGGCCAGAAGCCGCGAGGAGTGAGAAAAACTGAAAGAAGTTCTTTAGTTCCAGAGACTTGTCGGCGATTTTGTTTTTGATGTGTCATCATTTCTTGTAATTCCTCTGTAACACATGAGCTTCCAGACCGTAACCAGAACATGGATTTTTCTGCGTCTTCAGCACGGCCTTTACCGACTAACCAATGAGGAGATTCGGGCAAGAAAATAATTAAAACAAAGGCAATAACTGGAACTATACAAGATACTCCTGCAACGATATTCCATTGCAAGAAAGTACCAAGAATATATACTAATAATATTCCTAAACCAACAGCACCGGAATTCCAGCACATAAGCATTCCTCGATACTTTTTCTGCGAAGTCTCTGCTGCATACACAGCTCCAGGGGCACTGGACATTCCTCCTCCTAGACCTGTAAATACACGTCCAACGTAAATTGTTGGAACATCTTTGGCACAGGCTATCAGAATCCAGCCTATGAGTGATGGGACATTCATAGCTAGAAGAATTTTCTTTCTTCCAAGGCGATCCATAAAAAGAGCACTAGTGAGGCAACCCAAAGCGTTACACAAAGCTGCCATTCCAGCTGAAATGGATATGAATACATGCTTAAATACATAATGTTTTATGATTATTACAGCAGAAAATAATGATATGATTACACTATTTATTTCATGAAAAATCAAAATTTTGACATATTGTTTTTAAATTCTGTAAAATGTTCGATTTTTTTACATAACAAGTAAGCACACTGATATGTAAGTCATGAATCTAAAATAGGAAAATCAGTAAAATGTCGGAAATTAACTTACACCACTCAAGTTTTAAACCACTACTTGATTATGGCATTAAACAGAGATTCCTGATCGTCGAAGATTCAAAATTATATTAATAACAACTGCTTTAGCATAAAAATTTCGAATATGGGATCACTGGTACTGAAGTCATAAAGAAATCTAGTAGGGGACAGTTAGTGACGCCACTTAACGTCTGAGCTCTAATGTAACTTATTTCTAGTTGCACTTGAATATCGCTGGATGCTTTACCCACAAGTTCGTTACAAAATACATGTTTCAATGTTGTATATGTTTGTTATTTACATGATGAAGTAATGAGCATTCCAGGTAGACTGTAAGCTCTCACATAGAAATATAGCATCTTCAAATGTAAAAAGGAAAAGGAAATAAATAAAGAAAAAATAAATGAAATTTGGGAAAAGAAGCGTACTTTTTCAACTACTTAAACACTGACAAATAGGTTAATGCAAAAGATTAGGTGATAAAAAATAAAATTGTTTTACTACCATTCTTAACCTATGCATAAATTATTTTCAGTTATAGCATTTTGTATAAAGAACTTAGTTTTAACTAGAGAACTTCGTTTCAATATTTTCCTATTATCTAATATTATATAATTATATATATATATTGTCTAATAACTATATCTAATATATCTAATAATTATCTAATATTTAGAATATTAAAAAAAAAGTTAAAATAATGAAGTTAAACTTCAAAATCATATCATCGTAAAGCAAAACTCTTATGTTTAGAGTAGGCTTTAACTTACAGCCACCATATAGTTACGGATATTGCTGCTGTGAATAGATATTGAATGTGCATTTGTGTGAAGTCAAATATTCATTGCTTCAATATCAATGATGTTCGGGATATTAACGTTTATTTCAAGTGAACTATTGAGCTTGCCTATGTAAACTCGGTGTTAGACATAATGGGCCTTATGCAGAGTCGTTATGAATGGTGATTAGTGCCATACTAAAGAGTTCGACTAACATATGTTTCCTGCAGAAGTCAGGCCTTTAGTATGACGCTAATCATAGGTCAAAATGACTCTACATAAGGCAGAATAAAACTGTTTCTCCGTAAAAGCTGTCTTAGCTGCAATTTCCTACAAAGGAATCATTCGATATGTTGTTATATTACGTTATTTACTGTGCGACATGCATTTCATCCAAAGTCCAATAATAACGAACTAGTGACAATATAATTCATGCAAAATACAAAACAATTTACAGAGATGTATCCAATTTCATTTATATTATGTTTATTTAACAAACTTCCAAATAAAGCTAGCAAGGCCAATTTTCTGGAATCATCAAACATCGGATTAGTTTCGACCTGAACGTCCCTTTCAGCACAGAGGCTGTATGAAACATGAACACTCAGGTAAATGTACAACGCAAAACCCCGTGAGTGCTCACTGGAAATTGAACCCGCGTATTTTGCACCAGAAGTGCGTGTAACAGAGATGAAGAGAACATCAATAATAGTTGGAACAAACAGAAAATCAGCCATGGATCGCAGCATCCGCCTGCTAGAAGTGAGGAAAATTCTGAAACACTACAGTTGCATGACCAGCGTTCCGATTCCAACTTGGTTCTCCTTATGGCAAAGCAAGAACACTTACTAATAACCTAAGCCAACTCGGAAAGTATAGGCATTCTTTGTGCCAAACCAACATAAATTTTCCAAAACTGTTGCTTTTTTCAAAAAAAGGGGGGACGACAGAGGATGACAATTTCGTGGAATAGTATTCCGAGCTGAAATTGTTTTTCATGTCAATGGAAAAACAAACCACCACGACCGAGAGTCCATAAGATTATGTGGAACATCAACATGACTTTTCACATGTTGATGTATGTCATCTTTAAGTGAACACAAGTATTTGTGTGTTTTAGTGTATGTGACTGTATGATAACAAGAGGAGCAATGTCTTTGCATGGTATTAGTGTGTTCGTGCACTGAAAAAATTGCTAGTACTGTAGCTTAATTTCGGTTAAAACCATCCTTTCCGAAGAAATTCTCTGAGCTATTAATAACCGACCAGTACTCGGTTAAGCCATAGTTTGCTCTTTTAACCTATTTCTGGGATATTATTTACAGAGAATATTGGCAAAAATATTTTTATTTAATTTACTCGGATATCGATGAGTTTTAGGTCAAATCTGTATTGGAATGATTGACGCTTCACCATCAATACTTTCTTAGAAAAGAAGCAAGGAATGACACCTTTTTCCGCAAGGCATAACTGTAACTGCCTCAGTAGCCGAGCGTGTTAAGACGTTGTCCTACTGATTCGTGGGGTATATGGCAGCATATTATCGTTGTAAACATTTTCGAGGTCCATATTCATACACGTGTGGCAAGAAATATACTATTGTATTGGTGTGTGCAAAGTCACCTGTGATTCACACATTGAGTATCTGTAGATTTAAGACCGAAAAATGGGAGTTCTTCTTTTGTTCAACATTAATTTCAGTGTTAAATTCACTATTGAATCTTGGCTCTGTTTGCTCATGTATTCCTTATTTAAAAAATAGAAAATAGTAAATTACCTATCCAAGAGGCTTCTTCTGTGGTTATTTGGATCTCGCTATCCTCGCTCTCCAGCTGAGGCAACGCCACAGCTGAAAATCCCATATTCATTCCAAGCGACACACATGGCATATTAGCTGCAAATGTAGCAAATACCTAAAAATATGAAGGAAAAAATGTGAGTATCTCTATTTATATTTCTTTATTCCTAAAATAATTTAGGATAATTATAATCAGCATATAGGAAAGGGGGGCAAGAGTACGCAAATTTTAATTAAACTTATATATTTTGGTAAAAAATAGTTACAACGGAAAACTTTTACATGGAACACAAAACTTGAACACTCCTTTACGAAATGTGAACTCAACTTTTATATACCTCTATTCTTAGATGAACTAGAACTCATAAAATGAAAACATTCAAATTCGTACTCTTGCCCCTATATGTGGGGCAAGAGTACGAAATCAAAGGGGCAAGAGCACGCACCCAAAATAGCATTAACTATTATCACAGATGAAGGTGCGTGCTCCTTTACATGATGTGCATTGTTCATGCCACCATTCATGGCATCTTGCGCACTTGATCCAGTCTTCTATTGGTGGATCACTGTAGATGATATTGCATAATGGACACTCGTACACTACTTCCTCACTGATCTGAGGAGTTGTAGCTACAAATTCGGTTGTAGCTTTCCTGGTGCAAGATGATGTTTGCCTTTGCTCTTTGGAGGGCGCCGCTTCGGAAGTAAGTTCTGCTTGAAAGGAGAGGATGTCAGAATCTCTGACTTCGAGAAGATCAAGATCTACTGGTTGAGTGCTTGGTAGCAGTTGGAGGAAGACTGACAACCACCAAAGGAGTGCATGATGCAGATGGTCCACATGGGCCCCTGCTTACCTCCAGTAAAGATCAGTTTATTGGTTGAAGGTTTAGTAACAGATGAACGAGCAGCCAGCAGAGAAGTGTTTGATGTGGACAATCTGCATGAGCTCCTGCTTGCTTCTAGTGAGAATCCAGTGTTACTGGTTGAAGGTTAGGTAACAGATGAATGAGAACGAGCAACCGGCAGAAGAGTATTTGAAGTGGACAGTCCGCATGAGCTCTTGCTTGCTTCTAGTGAGGATCTAGCGTTACTGTTTAAAGGTTTGGTAACAGATGGAGGAGGAAGAGCAACTGGCAAAGGAGTGTTTGATCTGGATGCACCGCATGGGTCCCTTTTTACTTCCAGTGAATCATCCGATGAACGATTTTGGTCTCTATTCAGGTCTGATGCTTGATTTGTTGCTTCAGGAATACTTTCGTCTCCAGACCTGGCTTCTACATTTAAGTCTACCACATCCACAATAGAAGGAAGAAAATCTTCTTCAGTGAACACATCTGGATTCAGTAGGACAACTCCAGATTCTTGAAGGCTGGATACCAATGGTTGCAGCTTTGTAGTAAGCCTCAGTAAACAAGCTCGCAACTTGGAATTATGTGGGATGGATGATTTCTCATCCATTTATCACACGCTGTTGAATACCAGGATTTCAGCGGGTCAAAAAAGGAGCGATCTAATGGTTTCAAATTATGACTGGGATTTGGTGGTAAACTCAACATCACTATCCCATTTTGCCTGCAGAAATCAATCGCTTCGATTGAAATGTTAGAGGTCTGATTGTCAACAAGTAAAAACACCTTTTTCGTAACCAAATTTGATCGCACATGTTGGTGTAAATAATATAACCATTCTACGAAAAGTTGTGAGTTGATGAACCAGAATTAGATATTCCCACAGAACCTGGCGGCGAGCCATGGAATAATTCTTGTCATTTGTTTTGTGGGAAATATCTTGGGAATAAAGGAACCAGATTCACTCCATGAAACAGCTGTTATGTTAACTCCAAAATCACTAGATACAGTTTTATTCACAACTGATTTTTAGTCGACTTTTGGAACTTTATGAGGAACCGTATTTATGCCAGTTTCGTACATGTTGTAGATATCCTGTGGAGAAAAGCCGTTTTGTCTTACAAGATTTTTAGACAATTAAAATAGCATTCAACTTGTGGCTTGCTAAAACCACGAGCTCTCCCCAGACCAGTCTTTGAAGGCTGTTGCAAAGCAATTGTTAAATGTCTACGACGGAAATACTCTGTCCAATCTCTTTCTGCCATTCAATTCACATGGCTAAAGGATATGGGGCAACTAGTTACGTTCAGCAAAATTGTATGTCATTCTTCTTAGATCTTTTAAAGTTAATTCATAGAAGAGTTGATCCAGTAATGTGATATATTCCACTAATTCGTTCTCCATTTCTTCGGTAAATAGGCCTACTGGCTTTATTGTACCTGAAGACGTTGCAGATTCTCGTTAGAAAAAAAAGAAAAGAAAAGAAAAGAAAAATCCTTAATTCTCCTCATATCAGTAATGGAAATGCATAGGATACAAAAAAATATCAGATAATATTTAGACCCTTTATAAAAATATATTTCCAAATTCAGCTTATTCCATCAGTTACAGAATGCTTGTCACCTACGAGGGTAACTTGAAAACTTCTCGGCCAATCCTTGATGAAGCTACATATTGTCAAATGTTAGGTTAGCTTCATATATCTTTATAGGATCCCGTACCAATCATTGGACTGATACCGCCTTATGCAGAGTCGTTTTAACGTATGGTTACTAAAGGACTGACTACTACAGGAAACATACGGTAGTCGAACTTTTTAGTATGGCACTAATCACGCGTCAGAACGACTCTGCATAAGGCCCATTGAAATTTCTTACTGAAGACTACTGACATTTAAGATAAAAGAGGACAAAGCGTAGTATTTCTGAAACCTGAATAAAATAAGCAAGCGTAACGTTATTCAATAACTGCAGATGTCACTATCTCACACGTTTATCTGTTTCGAAAACAAACACCACCTTAGATACTGTTATGTAAGGAATGGTATTTAGAATAAAAATGTATCCCTCGTACATAAGAAAATATCAGGATTCTTCAGAATTCTTAACGTTAGAGGCTACATATGGGAACCAGTATTCGTAAAGTTTGCCGTCACTCTCTATTACAACGGAATCTACATTCTTTTTTGATTGTTAGTTCTAAATCAAATTGGATTCTTTTTCATAGAACAGAAGGGGCAAGAGTACGCACGCGTACCCTTGCCCCGTCGGTATCTGCGTACCCTTGCCTCCTTACTACATAATTGACTTTCCCGTAATGTTGCACAGCCAACTGTTGGAAGAAAGTCAATTTACTCCATCCTGTCAAACAATGGATATGTTAGAAACTAACGCTTTATAGTACTTTGAAATCATTATAAAATTGTGTAAGTTATTCATTAACTACTTATGTCCCAATATTATATCAAACTATTAGAAAAACATAAATAATTACCTAGATAGTTTGTAGTTTGACGCAGCACACTCAAACTTGTTTAGGTTCTAGACGTCATTAACATCAAACTCCACGTGATGCATTATTGCCATACGCGAATATATTCACCTGATTTTTGGGAATCGTATCCTTACCCCCACGTACTCTTGCCCCCCTCTACTCTACTTATCTTAATCAGTACATTGTTTGCATAATGTAAATTCAAAATTGTTTTAAATACAGTAGTATCCATAAATTGTGTGAATTGGCTAGTTAGTCAATTGATACGTCTTAATTCCGTCTGAATTCGCATTAGTTAAACTAGTTGTCCACAACTCCAAGATTTCGGCTAGCTGTACACTATAGTTTAAAATTGTCGTTAATTGGAAGTTACTTAAATGTTTACATTTTAACTTTTTTCTTTTAAAGTTCGAACACTAACTTGCAGTTACACAAAAATTGACCTCCACATGGTTACGACTCCTGTCTTAATATTAACAACAAGATATGTTCATGTTCAGCATCATCATTATCAATTTTAAAATAATTTAAGTAAAATAATACGGTTTAAGTGTCAATCAAGTCGTCACAATAGTTTTAAACTTGCAAATTGTCTGCATATTAGCGCCATCTATTTTCATCACCAATGCAGCGCACGTAGTGGAGCACCGAGTGTTAACTATTAAGAATTGTCGTTACTCATAGATTGAGGTGTTTTCATTTTATAATAAGGAATATGATAGGGGTATATTGCTAAATTGAGACTTGTTATAAAATTCTTTAGGTAGTATGCTCCTGGTGATGATCAAACGTATTATTCGTAGTTTCCCTTCTGTTATTTTAACCCTTCTCTTATGGGTAGTTAACTTATCCCTTCTAAACCAGGTTCAAGCTCCTAACCTTCAAGTTATCGCCAATTTCGGGAATTTTGGCTGAATAACGATGTTCACAAAAGAAGCAAATATCTGAATACGCGGTTCAACAAATTACAATCTTATGTAAATGCTTTACAGCTTCCACCACCTTTGGCCGCAACATTGAGAAGTCATATCAGATACCTCTTTTAGTAACCTCATTACCTTCACATAACTATTTTCTGAGGGCAGGAAGAAAGTCATAGTAAACAATGCGCTCATTATATAATTTAGTGACTTTTGTCCATTTCATTTTTCTACAGAAAGCAAGTAGCACGTGGAAGAGTTCTGTTCAAATGGCCTGATATTTTTTTAAATTAATATTGAAACCGGAAGTTGTAGTGGATTCCTACCGCTTCCGGTTTCAGTAGAGAGATTAGAGGATGATGGAATATCATATATTCTTGGAACGCTCACTTGATTGCAGAAAATGGCTTTTCGATGTCTATCACCATCTTTGCTTTATAGTGATGAATATTAAATCCGGAAGTGGATGATTTCTTCCCCTTCCGGTTTGAATAGAAAGTTAGATTTCTAGCACTTTAAATGGATGCATTACCTCCATCAACGAAAAGATTAACTAACTTTTGACTCTCTACACCCAGATCAAAATTAATGGCAATCTTTCAAGTAGTTCAGGGGATATTTTCGTCTGCTGGATGAACTGCAGAGATGGCATGGGTCAATGAAAACTTGACCCATGACCCACTGACGCACTACCCACCGTGACCCACTATGACTCACCACCCACCATGAACCACTGTGACTCACCACCCACCAAAACCCGTCGTCATCAACTCTGACGTGAGCCATGATCCACGCCCTCCCCAGAACTGAATAAAGTGTTTACACTTGAAATAAAACAAGGTCTTGAAATTATTATTAATCTGAGCTTAAATTTCTATTAGGTCATTCGCTCAAGCACCGCTCTGTTACAATACCGATAGATCTGAACTTCTCGATATGAAATGGTAGAGTTTTGTATAGAATCTTTTGCCCACATTACGATTAATTTCTATTTAATTATCATATATATGAAATTTTAAAGTCTCAAATCAAGATAAAGTAAGCCAACGTTAACGAAAAAAAAGCGGTATAAAATTCGACTGTGTCTCGAAAGCCAAGTAGTAAATCCTATTGTTACTATTGCAATTACAAATATTAATATCAGTTTTTTTTTTCACTTAGAAATACTCATCTAAGGTAAGTAAATAGAAACAAATGAAAAAGGAAGAAAATTGGGAGTATTGAAAGTAAATCGTAGACAAATTCATCAGTGTTGAGAAAATGCTGTCTACAATGCACTAAGCAGAGTGTGTCGGTGGGTTGTAGCGGATCGGTTCTGGGTCTTGGTGAGCCAGAATAGATCACAGTGGGTCACGTCCTATTGACCCACAACCCACTGAACCACTCCATCTCTGATGAACGGATACACATATGGACAGACAGGGTAATATCTAAAGGAGTTTTGGTAAACTCCTTAAAAGGTAGCCACAAGAGTAATCATGTATCATAAACTAACTACAGAATTTATCCGATCTTGATCGGATTTGGCATTTGGCACGCAAACTTTAACTTGTTTAGTGCACATGCAAAATATTTCCTTTTGCAGATTTTCGGTTCACGAGTTATTCACCATTGGCTATCAAAGTTGGGGATTGTATCAAATTTTCGACAATTTTTTTTCTTTTTTGTTAATTTTCTTTGGAACAAACATGTAAAGCATTAATATGAGGTTAAGTGTTGACCTATTACACGTTAATTTGAAGTTAAAACTTTAGCCTGTTACATGCTAATTTGAGATTAAACGTTAACATATTACATGCCCATTTGAGGTTAAAAGTTAACCTGTTATACCTTATTGTTATACGTTAATTTGAGGTTAAAAGTTAACCTGTTACATGTTGATTTGAGGTTAAACGTTAAACTGTTACACGTTCATTTGGGGTTACATGATAGCTTATTACACGTTCATTTGAGGTTAAAAGTTAACATGTTGCACGTTAATTTGAGGTTATATGTTATTTTGTTACATGTTCATTTGAAGTTAAACGTTAGCCTGTTACATGTTCATTTCAGGACAAGCGGTAACCTGTTACTAGTTAATTTCAGTTAAAAATTTACCTTTACAAGTTAATTTCAGAATAAAAGTTAAGTTATTAAACGTTCAGTTAAAGCAGCGCGCACTTACAATAGGGATTTACTAGAAGTAATAAAGGGCAAATATTTCTGCAATGGAAAACTCACACTTGTTATTTAATTTACATTTTGGTTTCTAAGATAACGAATGGTTTCTAAGTAAGGGATGAAGCTCTCTGGTGTATGATGTCTGCATTTGATGTTATACTGTGATACATCAAGAGGAAAGAAGTTAAAAGAAAAGTAGAAAGTTGGAGAAAACCTTTGGAAGATAAAGGCCTAGAAATTAGTAGAAAGAAAATTAAATATCTTGAATTTAACGGAGAAGGAAATGGAAAAGTAACGCTACAAGAAAAAAAAATATTGAATGAAGTGGAAAATTTTAAATATTTAGGCTCATCTGTTGCCAAAAATGACGATTTTGACGTGGAAATCACATCTTTGGAGAACACACAGAATGCAAGAAGGATGAGGAAATTGGAAGAAAGTATGTGTCGTTCCGTGTGACCGCAGAATCATTCTAAAGAATAAAGGAGCGATTTACAGAACTGTGATTAGGCCAGCAATGATTTTCCGAGCAGCGGCATCGTCAATAAAGAATTCACATGAAAAGAGATTGAATGTCACTGAAATGCGAATGCTACGCTGGATGTGTCGGATAAAAAGAAGAGACAGCGTGAGGAATGATAGTAAATACAACAACCTAAGTTACAGAAATATCAAAGAAGATTCAAGAAAGAAGACTGCAGTGGTATGGCCATCTAATGTGAAGATCAAATAATTATGTTATCAGAAGAATGAAGACAATGAAATTGAATGAGAAGGGGGGGGGGTAGAGAGAAACCAAGAAAGAATTGGATGGACATGGTTAGGAGTGACTTCAAGGAGAAAGATCTAACAAGGAAAGAATTCCAAGGCAGGGCTTTATGAAGAAAACTCATAAGAAAACATCAACTCCACATTAGTGGAAAATAACAGAAAAAGAGAAGGTTTATACAGTAAGATTATAGATTTAAGTGAGTATCATGGTTAGACCATGTAAAGAAGTCATATAAAAGCTTTACTTATGTTCAGCTAACTAATATTTGACTATTTAGATTTCAAATTTGTCAAAAGTTCGGCGTAAATATACTAAGTTGCGCTAAAAATGATACGGTATAAGTTAAATTAGACAAAAATCAAATAGTCAGGTATAGCACCAGGAAGTAACTTCTACATTAAAAGAAATGTGCTTGTGATTGTCCCATGACGTCATACAATCCGTATCTGCTAAAAAGAACAAAAAAAAAATTAACGTAATGACAACATATCTCTTTACGATGATAACTTTAAAAAGGATGACTATGGATATTCACAAGCGTAGATGACAATTAATCATAACTAGTTGTAATGACAAAATACCATAGAAATAGTACTACATACCGTACACTGAATTATTTTACTCTTAATGTAATTATTCTTCTTAATAATTCACAAATCTCATCATTAACTTGAAATCTTATCTTTACTTCATTAAACATAAGACATAACTAACTGCTCAGTCTGATACAACCCGTCATAACAACCAGTAAATATATATTTTGTCATAATTTATCAAGCGATGTATCTGGCATAAAAACTTTGCCAACCCTGATTTATTTAACAAGGACGTATGCGAACAGTGACAGCTAGATATTTATGAAAACTGGTATCCTGGCTAATTGTGGATCACTAATCATCGAGGTGATAGTCACTCGGTGCGGAAATGCCTTGTTTACACGCTAGGTATAATACATATACCTAGCAGTGACCGGGTGAGGCTGTGCCGAGTTGCACCCCAAAAACGCCACAAGAAGACAGAAAATGAAAAATGTATGCAGTTAAGCTGATACCTACAGTTGCGGGACGCGTTACCAAGAACACGACAGTAGTGTCACATAAACAGTGTTGTCATCCCAATACATATTTAAAGTTTTTCAGATAGAACGTATACCATTTTATGGCAATAAAACAATTGGCATAAAAAGTGAAAGAAAATAAACAAAAGGTGAATTATCATTGTTGCCAAATAAGGGAGATATGAGGCTCTACAGTTGAGAAATTGTGAGGTCTGTACAGAGAAATGAACAATGTACAAGAAGACGACTGCAGAATGACAAATTACAGTAGAGAGTAAACTACAGCATGCGCAACATCTAGTGACTAATGGGCTTGATACAGGATTTCCCCGAAAAGGGCATATGTTTGAGTTACAGTAGAAAGAAGAAGTTCCATGAGACCTTATGCGGAAATGTGAACAAGTCTTCCTGTAGAGCAGCAACTGCAATGGAGTTTGTCTGGAATCGATATCTCGAACCGTTCCCGATAGCTATATATAAAACGAACTGTCTTGGGGTTGGAACACTGTATAAAATCTAAACTAAAGAAAAGAAGGCGTAGCGCCTAAAAAGAGTACAGAAAAGCCGTGGTACGAAAGGTAACAAATCTGTGATTAGAAAGTACGTCAGAATCGATTCGAAAATATTAATGAACTCTGGTAAGTGTCAGTGGAGAGTAGTGCTCTCAACGGGTCAGGTCGAATCGGGTTGAAGACCGGCATGACCCGACCCGTGACCCGAATTGACTGACCCGACCCGACCCGTGATCCGACACGATTGACCTGACCCAAAACCCGACCCGAGCTGACCCGACCCGACCCGTTTGAGAGCACTATGGTCACGACACTGTGTGAACGCCACAATGCACTCCCATTGGGAATTAAGCCCGGACCACGTGTACCGAAGTCTTACACCTAAACATTGGCGTCTCTGGCATGTAAAATTTAGGGGGGACATCAAAGTAAATGATCTAACTGCTAGTGAGTATCTAAATAAATTAAATTAAAATAAAATATTGAATATTTCGTATTTCAAAATATTGGGGGGAACGCGACCCCCGTGCCCCCGCCAGAGACGCCCATGCACCTAAACCACTAGCTAGATCAAGCGGGAGATTTGTATATGCATCTTAATGAATATTTGGCACTTTTGGGGTTTGGTTATTTCTTTTTATAACTGATACCAATATCCGACGTGGAGAAATTTATTTTTTTCTTGCTTTAGTTCTATGTGACGAAATTTTTCTTCAAGGTCAGTGTTCTCACCTGCTCGGATGGCAGGGGGTCTTCTCGGAAGGCAGTAGCAAGAGTCTCTTGGCGGAGAAGGAAATCGTTTAACTACAATGATAAGGGTTGAGGAAACAGGAGAACACCTGTAACTTTTCCAACCCTTCAACTTTCAATCCAAAATAAGTTCTTATGATTCTGGAACCCGCGCCACTTTGATTTTTCTTTCTCAGTAATTAAAACGTATTTTACAGTATACGTATATAGTTGCAAGTAAGAAGATACATAATATGAATTTTGTAATTTAAAATTTAAAAACACAGTATGATAATTAATTATAGAGTACTAATTTTATTTCGTCACTTTCAGCGCAACAAATGAAATTTAAACAATTCGCACCCTGGGTCTTGGTCATCAATACTGCGTCTTATTCTTTGTCTTGCACAGTCAAGTCTTGGTCCTGCACTTCATAGTCTTGGTGGTCTTTCATGCTATACAAGAGCCAAGAATGCTAGCCTCATCGGCACAAATGAAGACCAAGTGTGATTTTGATTATGGTCTTTCATACTATACGAGTAGTAGGGACCCGCGTTGGCCCGAATGACTCATCCTCACTCTCTTTCATGACCGGGGTGAAAGGTCAATGACCTGGCCCGGGGGCAATGACCTAGGGGTACTTAGGACCACCCCCTCTAAATTTTGGCAGGGGTACCATGGCCCACCCCCTAAATTTTGGCAGGGGTACATAGGACCACCCCCCTTAAATTTTGGAAATTGCCAAATCTAAAAATTTGGTGTGGTAGCCTAGGACCATAGTATGTACCTCTATCAGTATTGGGTGTCTATGTCGTTCCCTTTCATGGGTAAAAAATTGCCAAAAATTCAAATTTCGGGGGTTTTTGACCTAATTTATCCCCTTTGATGAGGTATTATTACCCTATATAGTTATATGGACGTATACAGGGGTCCATTCCCTTTCATAAGACATGGGTATATTAATGCACCCTTGAAAAATTTGGGAGGGGTACCTTGGCCCACCCCTTAAATTTTGGAAATTGCCCAATTTAAACATTGGGTATTATAGTACAGGACCCTAATATCTATTATGATAAATTTGGACGGTCCACCTTGTTTCCTTCTAGGGGTACAAAATTGCCAAAAATATAAACGTAAGCAATACGTTATACCACTTGTTTGGTTTTCGACCTAATTTATCTCCTTGGATGAGGTCCTATTACCTTATATAGTTATATGGTCATGTATAGTGGTCCATTATCTATCATAAGACATGGGTACATTGGTGCACCCCTTGAAAAATTTGGGAAGAGTACCTTGGCCCACCCCTTAAATTTTGGAAATTGCCAAATCTAAAAATTTGGTGTGGTAGCCTAGGACCATAGTATGTACCTCTATCAGTATTGGGTGTCTATGTCGTTCCCTTTCATGGGTAAAAAATTGCCAAAAATTCAAGTTTCGGGGGTTTTTGACGTAATTTATCACCTTTGATGAGGTGTTATTACCCTATATAGTTATATGAGCGTATACAGGAGTCTATTATCTTTCATAAGATATGGGTACATTGGTGCACCCCTTTAAAAATTTGGGAGGGGTACCTTGGCCCACCCCTTAAATTTTAGAAATTGCCCAATTTAAACATTGGGTATTATAGTACAGGACCCTAATATGTATTATGATAAATTTGGATGGTCCACCTCGTTCCCTTTTAGGGGTACAAAATTGCCAAAATATAAACGTAAGCAATACGTAGTACCACGTGTTTGGATTTTGGTCGATTTTATCCCCGTTGATGAGGTCCTATTACCTTATATGGTTATATGGGCGTATACAGGTGTCCATTACCTTTCATAAGACATGGGTACATTAATGCACCCCTTGAAAAATTTGGGAGGGGTACTTTGGCCCACCCCTTAAATTTTGGAAATTGACCAATTTAAACATTGGGTATTATAGTACCGGATCCTAACATGTATTATGATAAATTTGGATGGTCCACCTCGTTTCCTTCTAGGGGTACAAAATTGTCAAAATATAAACGTAAGCAATACGTTGTACCACGTGTTTGGTCTTTTGGCCCAATTTATCCTCTTGGATGAGGTTCTATTACCTTATATGGTTATATGGTTATGTATAGGGGTCTATTCCCTATCATGAGACATAGGTACATTTGTGCACTCCTTTAAAAATTTGGGAGGGGTACTTTGGCCCACCCCTTAAATTTTAGAAATTGCTCATTTTATATATTTGGTATTATAGTACTGGACCCTAACATGTATTATGATAAAATTTGGGTGGTCCACCACGTTCCCTTTTAGGGGTACAAAATTGCCAAAATATAAACGTAAGCAATACGTTGTACCACGTGTTTGGTCTTTTGGCCCAATTTATCCTCTTGGATGAGGTTCTATTACCTTATATGGTTATATGGTTATGTATAGGGGTCTATTCCCTATCATAAGACATAGGTACATTTGTGCACTCCTTTAAAAATTTGGGAGGGGTACTTTGGCCCACCCCTTTAATTTTGGAAATTGCCCCTTTTACATGTTTGGTATTATAGTATAGAACCCTAATATATATATTACTATAAATTTGGGTGGTTCACCACGTTTCCTTTGATGGGTACGAAATTGCCAAATTTTAGTACAACCACGTGTTTGGTTTCGGCTCAATTTATCCCCTTGGATGAGGTCCTATTACCTTATATGGTTATATGATCATGTATAGGGGTCCATTCCATATCCCCTTAAATTTTGGAAATTTTCCAATTTAAGCATTCGGTATCATAGTACATGACCTCAACATGTATCATGATAAATTTGGGTGGTCCATCTTGTTCCCTTTCATGGGTAAAAATTATTAAAATATAAACATAAGCAATATGTTGTACCATGCGTTTGGTTTTTGGCCCAATTTCTTCCCTTTGATGGGGTTCTATTACCTTATATTGTTATATGGTCATGTATATGGGTTCATTTCCTATCATAAGACATGGGTACATTGACGCACCCCTTGAAAAATTTGGGAGGGGTATCTTGGCTCATCCACTCGGTTTTAGAAATTGTTTTAATATAAGCATTTGGTATCATAGTACAGGACTTCAATATGTACCACTATAAATTTGGATGGTCCACATCGTTCCCTTTCATGGGTAAAGAACTACCAAAAATCGAATTTCGGAGGTTATTGACACCTATTTAGCACGTTATATGGTTTATTACCTTTATATGTTTATGTTCCCTTTTAAATTTGGGAATTATCAAATAACAAAATTCGGTAAACGTTTTCTAGGACCCGTTGGTATTCCTCTTATGGCCAAATATTCAAAATTTAAATGTTATTGACCGGCTTTATTATTGAATAAGTACAGGATTTATTACTTTTTTCATAAGACACAGGTGTATTTGTGTACCAATCTTAAATTTTGGGAGGGGGTACATTTCTTATTGTCATATCAATAATTGGTAATTGTTCTTTGGGTAAATCATTGTGATCACGTGATCAGTTATTGACATATGATGGGATTAGGAGTCCAGGACATTGGTACATTGAAACTTTGTAGGATAATTTGAGAATGCGTCATTGGTATTGATTATTACAGCCAAATATAAACGTAAGCAAGACGTTGTACCACGTGATTGACCTTGAGTTTTAGAAATCTGATAGCTAACCTTATTGAAACTTATGACTCATAGTCTTAAGGGAATACATGCTACAACACTGGCAAAGTTATTGTTGATGCAATTTGATTGGCTGATCACTATCTTTCCTGCAATCTGAATGGCTGATCACTATCTTTCGTGCAATCTGATTGGTTGATGAGTTTCAAATCTTTGCTGAATTCAGTTTTGTTTTAACATTTAAAAAGTTTTTGAATTTTTTGTTTGAAACTTTGGTTTGACATTTTTTCGTGTGATATTTTTAGTTTAAAAATTTTTGTTTCGAAAGTTTTGTTTGAAAATTTTGTTTCAAAATTTTGTTTGAAACTTTTCGTTTGAAATTTTTGTTTGAAAAAATTTTTGTTTGAAATTTTTGTTTCAAAATTTTGTTTGAATTTTTTTTGCTTGAAACATTTTGTTTGAAAATTCTTGCTTTCAAATTTTTTGTTTGAATTTTTTGTTTCAGAATTTTGTTTGAAATTTTTTTTGACAACTTTTGTTTCAAAATTTTTTGTTTAAAATTTTTTTGTTTGAATTTTTTTTCGTTTCAAAATTTTGTTTAAAATTTTTGTTTGAAATTTTTCGTTTCCAAATTTTTTTTTGTTTAAATTTTTTTAAGTTTGTGCACTCATTAGTGAAGAACCGAAACTGCTTAAAAGAAAATTTGATTTGAAATTTTTTCGTTTAAAAAATTTTGTTTCAAAATTTTGGTTTGACATTTTTAAAAGTTTGTGCGCTTATTAGTAAAGAACCGGAACTGTTTAGAACAAAAACCTTTGTCAATATTTGTTTTCATGATGCAATAGTACACGTCAGAACATGTGGTTTGTTCTTGAAATGAAAAAACACAATTCATTGAAATGGATCATTTTATTACACTCCACATACATCCATACCAGATAGTGGTTCTGGATATTGTCGATACAATGTATTTTGAACTTCTTGCACTAGTTTGTCTTTAGCATATAATTTTAATTCTAATTGAAGTCTTTTAAGGTCTAATGCAATATCAATTGGTGGAAACTCAATGTCCATTTGATCACAAATAAACTGTTTATCAATACAGGTATGCACCCACGAACGATGTTGACAACCATCACAATATCTAGATACATGTTGTACAATATGCATAACACATTTTTCAAAATAGTACTTTTTCAGGAATATACTAGTTTTGATGCAGACTTCCACTGCATGTTTCACACACTGAAATACGCTGATGAATTTGTTCCATTCAGTTTGTGTTAGATACACCATGTTGCGAGGGACATGAAATGTACTCTTTTTACGTAACAGCACCATCTTCTCTTCGAGGACTGTACGCAGCACCACTTCATGATTTGAGCCTAATGATTTGACTATGGTCACATTTAGCTCATCATGAAAATAATCGTTCATTTGGTCGATTCATGCCATTCTTCACAGGTCAGTTGTACACCAAATTGTTCTGCTTTGCCCAATCGAATCACAGGTTCAAATGTTCTAGCACTGATACCAATCATCACATGTTTTGTTTGAAATATATTTATTGGATAATATCTTGCGAAGATGAACTCTTTATCGTTAGAAGTACACATCTTTCCTCCTGAAAAGCACTTGCTCAAATGATTTCGTGGGATGACACTGTATTTGCTGGTTTATAGTTATTGCTGACGTCATTGGTAAGGAATGTGCTGACGTTTGAATTCATGATTTCATCACAGTTGCTGACGTCATGCCGACCAACCAAATTCATACAACTATGTCTGACGTGCTGATTCATGATTTCATCACAATGGCTGACGAATCCGGCTGTGTACTAAATTCAAATTGATGACTTCGACCCAAGAGTCTTTTATAGCATAAAGATACAGATCCAGTATTTAAGAAACGCAGCACTTCTTCTTGTTTTGATGTCTCCATGGGTAAATATCTTGCTGGTAAAATTATATTCTTATCATTTTCAAGCTTCACTACGATTCTTAATCCAAACTCTGTAGGGATCATTTGGCTAGCTAAGATTCTATAAGGTACATTCTGTTGTAAATCAGTAATCTTGGTAAATGATTTCATCACATCACGTGTGTTTAGAAACTGCAGACAAGTAGCCATGATGACGTTATCATGAATACTAACTCGAACGATGATGCAAAACTGATGACGTTGCGTTATCATGTTCTGACGTGTACTATTGCACCATGTTCTGACGTGTACTATTGCACCACAATGTTGCCAGAGGTTTTTGTTCTAAACAGTTCCGGTTCTTTACTAATGAGTGCACAAACTTTTAAAAATGTCAAAACCAAACTTTGAAACAAAAATTTAGAACAAAAAATCTTTGAAACAAAATTTTGAAACGAAAAAACATTCAAACAAAAAAATTTCAAACGAAAGAAATTCAAACAAAATTTTGAAACAAAAAAAAATTTCAAACAAAATTTTGAAACAAAAAATTTCAAACAAAAATTTTTTCAAACAAAAATTTCAAACGAAAAGTTTCAAACAAAATTTTGAAACGAAAAAAATTTCAAACAAAAAAATTTTAAACAAAAAATTTTGAAACAAAAGTTGTCAAAAAAATTTCAAACAAAATTCTGAAACAAAAAATTCAAACAAAAAATTTAAAAGCAAGAATTTTCAAACAAAATGTTTCAAGCAAAAAAAATTTCAAACTAAAAAATTTTTACGTTTCACGGTTAACCGTCAAACTTTATCCGGTTTTTAACTATTCGATTAACAAATAAACGGTTTTGATCATATTTATCATTGAGTGTAAAATGTTGAACGAAAACAAGATTTTTAAATGTAAAACAAAACTTAAAAACTGAATACAGTAAAGATTTAAAACTCATCAACCAATCAGATTGCACGAAAGATAGTGATCAGCCAATCATATTGCAGGAAAGATAGTGATCAGCCAATCAAATTGCATCAACAATAACTTTGCCAGTGTTGTAGCATGTATTCCCTTAAGACTATGAGTCATAAGTTTCAATAAGGTTAGCTATCAGATTTCTAAAACTCAAGGTCAATCACGTGGTACAACGTCTTGCTTACGTTTATATTTGGCTGTAATAATCAATACCAATGACGCATTCTCAAATTATCCTACAAAGTTTCAATGTACCAATGTCCTGGACTCCTAATCCCATCATATGTCAATAACTGATCACGTGATCACAATGATTTACCCAAAGAACAATTACCAATTATTGATATGACAATAAGAAATGTACCCCCTCCCAAAATTTAAGATTGGTACACAAATACACCTGTGTCTTATGAAAAAAGTAATAAATCCTGTACTTATTCAATAATAAAGCCGGTCAATAACATTTAAATTTTGAATATTTGGCCATAAGAGGAATACCAACGGGTCCTAGAAAACGTTTACCGAATTTTGTTATTTGATAATTCCCAAATTTAAAAGGGAACATAAACATATAAAGGTAATAAACCATATAACGTGCTAAATAGGTGTCAATAACCTCCGAAATTCGATTTTTGGTAGTTCTTTACCCATGAAAGGGAACGATGTGGACCATCCAAATTTATAGTGGTACATATTGAAGTCCTGTACTATGATACCAAATGCTTATATTAAAACAATTTCTAAAACCGAGTGGATGAGCCAAGATACCCCTCCCAAATTTTTCAAGGGGTGCGTCAATGTACCCATGTCTTATGATAGGAAATGAACCCATATACATGACCATATAACAATATAAGGTAATAGAACCCCATCAAAGGAAAGAAATTGGGCCAAAAACCAAACGCATGGTACAACATATTGCTTATGTTTATATTTTAATAATTTTTACCCATGAAAGGGAACAAGATGGACCACCCAAATTTATCATGATACATGTTGAGGTCATGTACTATGATACCGAATGCTTAAATTGGAAAATTTCCAAAATTTAAGGGGATATGGAATGGACCCCTATACATGATCATATAACCATATAAGGTAATAGGACCTCATCCAAGGGGATAAATTGAGCCGAAACCAAACACGTGGTTGTACTAAAATTTGGCAATTTCGTACCCATCAAAGGAAACGTGGTGAACCACCCAAATTTATAGTAATATATATATTAGGGTTCTATACTATAATACCAAACATGTAAAAGGGGCAATTTCCAAAATTAAAGGGGTGGGCCAAAGTACCCCTCCCAAATTTTTAAAGGAGTGCACAAATGTACCTATGTCTTATGATAGGGAATAGACCCCTATACATAACCATATAACCATATAAGGTAATAGAACCTCATCCAAGAGGATAAATTGGGCCAAAAGACCAAACACGTGGTACAACGTATTGCTTACGTTTATATTTTGGCAATTTTGTACCCCTAAAAGGGAACGTGGTGGACCACCCAAATTTTATCATAATACATGTTAGGGTCCAGTACTATAATACCAAATATATAAAATGAGCAATTTCTAAAATTTAAGGGGTGGGCCAAAGTACCCCTCCCAAATTTTTAAAGGAGTGCACAAATGTACCTATGTCTCATGATAGGGAATAGACCCCTATACATAACCATATAACCATATAAGGTAATAGAACCTCATCCAAGAGGATAAATTGGGCCAAAAGACCAAACACGTGGTACAACGTATTGCTTACGTTTATATTTTGACAATTTTGTACCCCTAGAAGGAAACGAGGTGGACCATCCAAATTTATCATAATACATGTTAGGATCCGGTACTATAATACCCAATGTTTAAATTGGTCAATTTCCAAAATTTAAGGGGTGGGCCAAAGTACCCCTCCCAAATTTTTCAAGGGGTGCATTAATGTACCCATGTCTTATGAAAGGTAATGGACACCTGTATACGCCCATATAACCATATAAGGTAATAGGACCTCATCAACGGGGATAAAATCGACCAAAATCCAAACACGTGGTACTACGTATTGCTTACGTTTATATTTTGGCAATTTTGTACCCCTAAAAGGGAACGAGGTGGACCATCCAAATTTATCATAATACATATTAGGGTCCTGTACTATAATACCCAATGTTTAAATTGGGCAATTTCTAAAATTTAAGGGGTGGGCCAAGGTACCCCTCCCAAATTTTTAAAGGGGTGCACCAATGTACCCATATCTTATGAAAGATAATAGACTCCTGTATACGCTCATATAACTATATAGGGTAATAACACCTCATCAAAGGTGATAAATTACGTCAAAAACCCCCGAAACTTGAATTTTTGGCAATTTTTTACCCATGAAAGGGAACGACATAGACACCCAATACTGATAGAGGTACATACTATGGTCCTAGGCTACCACACCAAATTTTTAGATTTGGCAATTTCCAAAATTTAAGGGGTGGGCCAAGGTACTCTTCCCAAATTTTTCAAGGGGTGCACCAATGTACCCATGTCTTATGATAGATAATGGACCACTATACATGACCATATAACTATATAAGGTAATAGGACCTCATCCAAGGAGATAAATTAGGTCGAAAACCAAACAAGTGGTATAACGTATTGCTTACGTTTATATTTTTGGCAATTTTGTACCCCTAGAAGGAAACAAGGTGGACCGTCCAAATTTATCATAATAGATATTAGGGTCCTGTACTATAATACCCAATGTTTAAATTGGGCAATTTCCAAAATTTAAGGGGTGGGCCAAGGTACCCCTCCCAAATTTTTCAAGGGTGCATTAATATACCCATGTCTTATGAAAGGGAATGGACCCCTGTATACGTCCATATAACTATATAGGGTAATAATACCTCATCAAAGGGGATAAATTAGGTCAAAAACCCCCGAAATTTGAATTTTTGGCAATTTTTTACCCATGAAAGGGAACGACATAGACACCCAATACTGATAGAGGTACATACTATGGTCCTAGGCTACCACACCAAATTTTTAGATTTGGCAATTTCCAAAATTTAAGGGGGGTGGTCCTATGTACCCCTGCCAAAATTTAGGGGGTGGGCCATGGTACCCCTGCCAAAATTTAGAGGGGGTGGTCCTAAGTACCCCTAGGTCATTGCCCCCGGGCCAGGTCATTGACCTTTCACCCCGGTCATGAAAGAGAGTGAGGATGAGTCATTCGGGCCAACGCGGGTCCCTACTACTATACGGAAAGCAAGAAAATATGCTCATCGCCACTTGGTGATCACCAAAACAAGGCCAAGAGCAAGATTACTATGCACTTCGTCTTGCATATCCAATCTCTATCTTGTTCTTGGATCGATGTTCTTGGGCTTGGTGAAATAAAATGAAATATTCAGTTTAAGGTCCCTCGATTCTATACCGAGGCTAAGGGAGATGGTGACCATGAGAAATGAATGAAATGGTGGAATGAAGAAAGTTGGAAGAAACAGGAGAACCCCGAGAAAACCCACTACACGGCGTTTCTCCACCACAAAGCCCACTTAGCACAAGCTGGGATCGAACTAGTGGTGGGCACAAAAACAGTTTTTTCGGTTTTAGGTTTTTAGAAAAACCGAAACCGGTTTTCTGAAAATTTTCCCGAATCCGGTTTTCTTCAAAACCGGTTCGGTTTTCTCCGAAACCGGTTTCGGTTTTCTTCGAAACCGGTTCGGTTTTCTTCGAAACCGGTTATCGGTTTTTCACCTGATCCGGTTTCGGTTTTCTTCAAATCCGATTCCGCTTTTTTTTTCAAAATTTGTTCTATTTCTGACCAAAATGGTGTTTCGTTGTTCTCCGGAAACCAAATCCATTTCCTCAGAATAAGTCTTCTGCGTTTTCGAAAAGTTCTCACCAAAACCAGTTTCGGTGAAAACCGAAACCGGTTTCGGTGAAAAACCGAACCGGTTTTGGAGAAAACCGAAATGTCGGTTTTTCGGGTTTCGGTTTTTATAGAAACCGGTTTTCGGTTTTTATAAAAAACGGTTTTGCCCATCCCTAGATCGAACCATGGACACCATGCACCAGAGATGAATTCTCTACCACTGAGCCACCGCGGCCCTGCTTGGGTTTGGTCGTTCATATCCAATCCTTCTTTTGGCCTTGCTTAAACAACTTCTAGTTTTGTTCTAAATCCAGACTCCATATTGGCGTAGATATTAATATTACAGTCGATTGGTAAGATCTATCTTCCACATTTAAAAATTGAAGTACACACAAGTACAAAAATAAGCATTTACCATAAAAGACACTAGCTGCAAGTGTTCAAAATAGATTATGGTTTCCATAAAATCAATTGAAAATTGCTATTTTTAATTAGGCAGCTATTGAAAAACAGCAGCTGTCGACTCCAGCCGAGTTTAAGCTCAACCTAAACTCAGTTGACCAAAGTGAACTGACCCGACTGACCCGACACGAGTTGACCCGAGTGACCCGACCCGAGCTGATCCGACTGATCCGACCCGACAACCCGATCGAGTAGTCTGACCCGACAACCCGACCCGAGTAGCCTGACCTGACAATCCGACCCGAGTGAACCGAGTGACTCGACCCGTTTGAGAGCACTAGTGAAGAGTATAGGAGACGTATAATTAGCATGTGAGACAACGATGAAGATAAAAATACACTGTATTCAGGTTACCAGTAACATACAGGTGCAAAATATTTTAATATAATACACTAACACATACAACAGAAAAGCCACATATAGTATGGCAAAATATGTACATTTCTCGTCCTAGCCGCACATTTGACATGACGTATCAAGACCGTTAGTCATTAGATGCTGTGCATCAAGGGCGGATCCAAGGGGGTTAAGGGGCTATAGCCCCCTTCTTGACGCTCAAGTTTACACTGGATAAAATGGTCTTCAATTCTGCTTTACACTGGATAAAACGGCAAATTATGGTTTAGCCCCTCCTTTGATCATATCCTGGATCCACCACTGCTGTGCATACTGTAGTTTACTCCCTACTGTACATTTGGTCCTTCTTCAGTCTTATTGTTGTTATACATTTGTTCGTTTCATTGTACGGACCCCATAATTTCTTAGCTTCAGAGCCTCATATCTCCCTTATTTGGCAACACTGATAACCCACTTTTTTGCTTATTTTCTTTCACGTTTTATGCCAATTGTTTTAATGCCATAAAATGATATACGTTCTATTTGAAAAGCTATAAGTTTGTGTTGGGGTGGAAAACGCTGCTTGCATGATACTACTGCCGTATTCTGGTCGCGTGTCCCCCTCCGGCAAGTATCATGCTACTTGCACAAATTTTTCATTTTCTGCGTTTTTTCGGCGTTTTTGGGGTATAACTCGGCACATCCTCAACCGGTCACTGCTTGGTAACGGTATTATACAGTATTATACTGCCTGTATTATACGTAACGGGTAAATAAGGCTTTTCCGCGCCGAGTAAGTATCACCACGATGATTAGCGATCCACAATCAGTCAGGGTACCAATTTTCATAAATATTTAACTGTTTCACATACGCCCCTTGTAAGTATTTCAATACCCAAAGCACGATACGATAAAGATCCTCTGCTAAATATTTTCCAAGTATTGTGAAATATCATATTATTCTTTTATTTTACATAAATCATAAACAGACTTAAATTATGAAAACTTATATGCTAGTGAGCAGAATAAATGGCACTTGTATGGGTAATGTCAACCCATGCTTCGATCGAGAATAGAATGTCCAATGAAGAACGCTGAAACAGATGCTTAACCAATTACACGGTGGTACGGATTCCACGTAAAATGTATATCCGCGTCTTATATACTCTAGGTGCTGAAAAATTACGATGAACTTTACCAAATAAACAAACTAATCCTGCATATATTAAGAATGACTATGCTGACATATTTCTTTCTCCTGGAAAAAGAACATCTAGAATGTTCACGTGCGGTACATTGAGCTTCGTATCCCCTGTGCGGATAAAAGCAGTTTAGTTTGCTTGTGTTATTCTTTTAACAAGATAATGGTGTGTTCAGTGCTCTATGTTTTTCCTTCAAAATAAGGAAAGAAAGAACACGTGTGGTTAATCACTTTAAAACCGTGGTATTCATTGTGGGCAGGATTTTCTGAGACATGTTTACGACATTCACTTTTATCTTTCTTTCTCTCTACATAATTTACTTTTCTCTCTCTTTCTTTCGCTTTGCCCAGCTATGTCACGACGAATCACGGATTCACCAATACTTACATCCTCGTCAGATCCGGAGCTGGGAAGCAGGGGCGTCATTTAGGGGGGGCAGGGAGGGGCAATTGCCCCCCTGAGTTTGAGATTTTATCAATTAAATAGTAGTAAATCAGTGAAATACGCGAAATTTTACTTGGGTCTTGCCCCCCCCCCACAAGCAAAATCTGAAATGACACTCCTGCTGGGAAGCGGTAGAAAAGAATATAAATACCGTAAAGTAAAAAGTAACTAAGCTAAGCATAAACAACAAGTTAGAAATCAATTATGTGCATAAATAACAAAACTTGATTTAAAATGTATAACATATATAATGACACTCAGCGCGAATTATACTACATTTAAAATACATCAAGATTACAGACAAACAACTTTCTATTTTGTGAAATCTACGACCGTTCTCGAATTATATTTTGAGGTGGCTAGGTGGCGTGACTAATGGTTTAAACTGTGTTATACTCATAATAATCTTCGACCGGTCGACTTCTACAGGGTCGTCGTGATTCAAACGTCGAGTTCCAAAGGGTCACAGGAATTCCACAATATGCTTCACAAGCAGTAATCCAGCTACATCTGTGCTGATATATTCATGGATGCACAATTTTTCTTCTGGATTTTGATAGTAAATGTCCCAAGCGGAGTATAACTGCTAAGCACGTATCAACATAGGAAAGTATCACAATGCAATAAAACAACGTATCACATACGATGTGTAAAATTTCACAAATTAGAACATTACTGGTAATCAAAGAGACACACTTCGAAATTCAAATATGCACTTTAATTCTCAAATTAACGTCTTGTCTGTTCGTTTGGCACAAAAATATAAAACTTAGAGCGGTACGGGCTCACAGGCCCGGCGACTACGACTGGAAGAGCGCGAATGAATTTGTTTGTCCATAACTTCCACCTATAGCAACGCGTGGGCGAATGGTAACAGTCCCGAAATCCAGACACAAAGAGACAGTCACCAAGCATGCAGCTATCACGTGATCTGGATCCCTAATTTTTGACCAAATATAGCCGTAGGATTGGACCTAGACACACCAACACAGACACAGACATACCAAACTGGTGAGAGAAGGCTTTGAGATGTTTCTCTCATGTACGAGGCTTGGTCAATTAAGTTCAAAATTAACGCTGTATTTTCCATTTTGCTTAAATGCGATGAATGAGCCTGGGGTTGGTGATAACTTTACTTACGATGATAATGCGGAAAATAATAGGTTTTTGTTCTCATCGGTGTATTTTAAAATGTAATGTGTCAGACATATACGTGGAAAACTTTTTTTTTTTTTTTTTTTTTTTTTTTTTAAGATTATGCTGTACTGTGCGAAAGTTAAAGTAGTTTTTCCATTTGCACTCCCAAAGGGGACTTTCTTATGTGGACAGACTGATATGCGGAAAATGGATGCAGAAAAGGAACTCCTTGTGCCGCGTCCCTACTGCCTTGCTTCTGACACCATTATGTTATTCAGGCATTACTTTCTCTAAACTGTGTAGACCCGCTTGCTGTTTCACCTTTCCTTTGTCCGCAATGAGGTGTCACACGTCGTTTTGCCGCCGTTTGCGACAGCTTGTAACTCGGAAATGACGCCGAATTTAAGAAAATGTCTCACACTTTTTGCTTATTTTTGTGTGAGGAATCACCTCCTAAGCGTTGTAAACGACCTTTAGTTACACTATATATATATATATATATATATATATATATATATATATATATATATATATATATATATATATATATAAATATATATATAAAGAGAGAGAGAGAGAGAGTCATAAAAGTTATACAAAGTTCTTGTAAGCCTCTAAACGTTTCCTGAGTTCAGTAAGTCCTCGGCACACACAAACTGGCCGCAAAATAAGGTTCGATTGTCTTTAGTTTGTAATGGCTTTAGACAGGTATCGTGAATAACTCCTTCGCTTATGGCAGCCTCCGGAGTGGTGATTATAGGGTATATTTTCTACCTCCTTTCCTCAGGAGATGGTTTTAAAAAAAATTAATAGTCCATGGCGGCCCGAGGAAGAAGATATTGACAGGTGGGTGATCAGCTATCAACAGATAGATTTCTACTCTTGAGATCTCTTTTTATAGGGCTCTCTCTTTTATAGGACTATGAGGAAAAGGTCGGCTTACTTCGTTAATTTTCCGATTCTGATTCATGTCTTCTTGGTAGTCTGTAAAAAAATATGTAGCAAACGATCTCCCCCCTTCCAATGATGTGATGTCTGGGCTTTTCGTAGGTATACGCTCAACCGTTTTCAAAGATAGAACCTATACCTACTCCCATATACCGTACGCTCTTCTTTCGGACACATGTCCACTTATTTTGAATGAAGAGTTCATGGTATACCAAGTTTAATGTTTCTAACTTAGCGAGCTCGTGTGACATTCAATTTCTTGCTTGAATTACAACTCCCTCCACCTTAGGATATATATTTTAGAAAAGTAACCACACATAAATCCAGTTCAAGATAGTTGATAACAATATCCCAAAATTCATTCAATCGGTTTAGCCACTTTTTTGTAATTCGATTACAGATCAGAGTCGCTTTTATTTTCGAACGAGGTTTAGCAGAGAAGAAAGTATGCTGATCGAGAAAATAATTGAATTCCATATTTCAACGTATTTACATGTCATGCACTGAGAAAAAAATCGTATGTGGCGTATGTAAAAACATATATTACATTTGTAAATCCTGTTGTTTTTGGACTTAACGTACAGCAGACGTATAACTGAAAACGCATGTCTTACAATACTTTCCGTATAAGTGTTCCATCTATATGTACTTTCCGTATGAAACAATATAGGCAGTCAGGATCTCACATATAAATGGACGTATATAACATATAGCTGACGAATGTAACATACGAATATGTATGTAATATACGCAAGATGTTAGATGTCAGACATCCTGCAATGGCATGATGCAGCATCTATTCCCTGTTCAGCGTAAGCTCTAAACTTCGATAAACAAAATATTTGTATCCTTCCGCTTGTCACAAATACGATTGGCTAGTAATGTATCACTTTCACTCCCCACGGGGAGGAGCAAATTATACACGTGCATTTTGACAATACTATCTCGTGTTGTCCAGATACTTACAACAGCAACGGAAAAGAAAGAAAAAACTCAAAATATTTAAAAAGAACTATTTGAATTTCGCTGGTAAACAATTATTGCTTAGTGAGTAAAGGTTTATCTTGTTGGTGTTTCACAACAACACTCGCGGAGCCGGGATTCATGCCAGTCGTCTTTCTGGCTTGAAGCAGAACACGCGTCCACAGTTGAATTGGCGCCATAATTACTGCGCATGCTTAGTGTTTATTTCTATTGTTTCATTAATCACATTCGATTGCAGTTTTATTAGATAATCCGTATTATATATTTTTGTCATTTATAACAATGTAACAGTTTTATATGGAGCTTCATAATAAAAGTAACAATGAAATCATATGAACTATTTTGCGGAGGATTATAAGCGTCGGTAGGCCAACAGCAAATTAGCGAGATTTAGTTTCACGTGGCATTGTTTACCGCAGTTTAGAGCTTACGTCGAACAGCGTCTAAGGGAAGTGCGTATATAGCATATGGATAATATGCTCCATACTGATTTCTGTAGTAAGCAAGACGATTCCGTATATTTGTAGAATATACCGCTTTTCGGATAATGAATTTTTCTCAGTCTCTCTTACACGCTGAAAATGTTATCTATTTATTTATTTATTTATTTTTTAATGTCTGTCCATCCATTCATCTCGATACGAATTATTCGTTTGCCTAGAGGCCGTACCGTTCAATGTATCCGCACCAAATTTTATGCATTTTTTTTAAAAAAAAAATAATCTTCTCCAAGTTTCCTCTCTCCTTTTCTTCGATTTTTTTCTATCCCCAGAAATAAGGGTAGTGAAGAGTACTCAAGGGCAAAAATAAAATTACATATATATATTAATTTCTCCAAAACGACTGTAATGATTTTGTTTATATGTCATCCATCAGTACTTTATAATTAACTGTATACTCTGAAATGAGCCATTTCTCTGGGAAAAATTCAGAAGGGGGAAGTTTACTCTTTGAATTTCTTTTTTCTTTTTTTTTTTTCTTTTTTAGATAACTTTCTCTTAAACTCAGGTAATCTTGTTCATATTTCAGAAATAAATGTCTCTGACTTATCAATATGGTGTAACTCATTCGTCTTAAAAAAAAAAAAAAAAAAAAAAAAAAGTGATAGGTTATTTTAGTTTCCCAAAAACGCCTTACGATTTGGTTTGTACTTCACTAATAAATACTTGAGTAATAAGTGCAGCATGATATGATTTAGTTAAGGAAATTGGAGCGAGAAAGCTTAATGCTGTGGCTCGTACCTATTTTATGTTGTTCTAAGAATATACTTCGACTCATATATACAGTGTGTTTCAAAACAACACCTACAACGTTTGGGAGGTGATTCCTGACACCAAGATAAGACAAAAAGTATAGACCAATCTGAGTGCACAAATTCTTCCTTTCGGAGTTACAGCCTGCCAAAAACATGAAAAAATCAACTTTAATGGTCCATAGCTCCAAAACTATAGGACCTACCGTAATCGGGTCAAGACTCCATTTAGGAACTAATATGTGTGCTATCCAAAAATACATGTTTCAGAATCTTGAGGTATTCACACAATATTTATAGAGTGAGTTTGGCTGCGGGAAGATAATTTGAAGTACTCACCAACTACCTCTATAAAAATTGTTGGGGAAGTACTACAGGATTCAGAAACATGGATATTTGATGAGTAACTAAAACAAAGAAAAAAGAAAAAAAGAAAAATTCAGGCACTTTTGGATATTGATATTTACTGTAATAATAGCAGAATACACACAGTCGAATTTGATAGCCCCCCCCCTTTACGTTGATCTGCTTTATCTTGATTTGAGACTTTCGAATGTCATCCTATTTTTCTCTGAAAAGCATCTGTAATTCAACAAGGAAATAATTACATATGATAGTTAAATTGAAATTCATGGTATTATGGTCCATGACAAACATTTTACCATTTTATATCGTAAAGGTCAGATCCACCGGTATTGTAACAAAGCGGTGTTTGAGCAATTGACCGAGAAATTCAAGCTCCGATTAGTAATAATTTCACAGCCTTATTTTATTACAAGTGTAAGCTCTTTAGCCAGTGGAGAGGAGGGTGTGCATCATGGGTCAGAGTTGATGACGATGAGTTTTGGTAGGTGGTGGATCAGAGTGGATCATAGTGGGTGGTGAGTCGGAGGTAGGGCATAGCGTGTGCTGGGTCACAGTGGGTCGTGGGCATGGGTCAAATTTTTATTGACCCACGCCATCTCTGAATTAGGAATTAGCGTGACACATAGACTGATATACTCAGTGGCATCATTTAGGGGGGGCAGGAGGGGGCAATTGCCCCCTAAGAGTTTGAGGAATACATGTACTGTAATGGATTATCTACTAACATACTAGTACAAAACATGAAAATCATATGTCGTTAGTGCTCTTGTCCCCCTCAAGTGAAGTCTGAAATGACGCTCCTGGATAGACTGGGACATTTGCCTTGAACTATTAGGCTCTGCGTATGTTCAAGAAAATGTGTGTATGTCCTAGCTCGGTAATACTGTTTAAGACTTCACAATTTCACCATCATTATCTTTTTAAGCTTCTGCGCATATCTCGTTTTAAAAAAATGGTTTATGATAACTTGTGTATCTACGTGTGCCTAAGGAAGACAAATCATCACCATCATCATCATCATCATCATAGGTATTCTGCCTTTGTTGGCAGGTCACTTGCCGCAGCTCAGAAGCTTCCATGCTCCACGGTCCTCCGCTAACTTCTTCGTCTTCGCTGATAGCCAAAAGAAAGAAAAAAACCTCAATAATTACTTGATGGATCTACTTCGCCACGATGTAGGCGATAAGATATTAGGAAATGAACAGTTTCCGGTTTCCACGTTGATCACTAGAGAGCAAATACGGTCATGGATAGAAAGAAGCCGTTTTCCACAATCGATTAGGCCCGCTAAGAATACATTTCATATCCATCCTTAACTCTCTACGAAAACCGGAATTTATAGAAATTCTCAACTTCCGGCTTCAATATTGATGTAAGAGGAAAAATGATACGAGGTGGCGAGAAGCTGTTTTTTTTGCATCTATTTAGCTTTCTAAGAACAGGTACTATCGTCTCTTCTAAAAATCTATTCAAATCGGAAAAGGGATCACTCAACTACTTTCTGTTTTAACGTTGGTCACTATGAAATAGAAGAATCACAGAATAAAAAAGTATAAAATAAAAACGGTAAGTAATAACGGGATGCAGTTTTCTGAAATTAATTATCCCCAAAATTCCATCTCAACTCTAACCTTTCTACTGAAACCGGAAGTGGTAGAAATTTTCTTACGCTTCCGGTTCCAATATTAACTAAGAAAATATCACAGCATGTAAACCAAACTCCCTCACGTAATGAACATGTGACATTATAAGCCTATTTATTATTTCTTACACATTCAAGCAGTACTGCAACATACTGCTGCACAAAACCAACAGGAAACACGTATTCAGAGGCCGCACGTTTTCTGCAAACTTGATTTAATCTTACGTTACATAATCCCGCTCAATCTGAGACCTACCTCAGTACAAATTCAGAATTACAATTACCTACTTTTCTAACATGTAAGATAAACTTTATCTTATCCGCTCACTATCTTTCTCACAGCTCTGTAGATAAATGACTAGTTTAATAAACCAGATAAATGGAGCATTAATCTAATTTTAATGTATTCTCAAGGTTTAAAAGATATCTGGTATAAAACTGTGTCATGGACAGAAATTTAATAATGATTAAAACCAAAACCAACTCCTTGATGTCGTAGAACTATGCCCCTCCCCCCAACAGGTGTAAATTAGATAATTTCCACTGGCGTTGGTTTTGGCTCTTTAGACCACAGAATTCGCTATCTCTTAATCCAACTAGAATTGGAATTACTCCTCAACGCGGGATCAATATGGGAAATGCTATGCTTCCGAAGGACTTGAATAGCATTTATGCGAAAAAAGGTAATTGATTCTTAATTTCCTTTTAGAGTTCATGTGTCAACAAAACGACGAAATGCTTGTATACACGTCGTGTTTATTTGAAAGGGAAACTAGAAGAAAGTAATAAATATATGGAGTTAATATCTACTGCATTGTGTATCGAAAAAAATATAGAATTCGTTTCTGTAATTTAATTCAAGAGCATGATAGAACCAACACTGTAACTAAGGAATGATCAAGGTAGCCCAATGCAACTTGTAGTACTTTAGTGGTATGTATGGATCTAAGGTGAACTCAAGTCACCCCTGATCCAACCCACAAGTTTCAGCGTCTCTACGTTTAATTTCTAGCTATAGGCCTGATTTAAACACTTTCCATTTTACATGTGACTCTCAAGTTCTCTGTATGTCTATAGTGACTCTTGTATGACTGGCAACCCTACACAACGATCTTATCCTTTTGCATCGGGAAACTCCCACTAGTCCTGCCCCGTAATTTCAGCTTTTGTCTGAACTTTTTTTTTGGGGGGGGAATAGTACTGCAAACAGGAGTTCATAGACAATTTTTGTTAACAGTTCGCGATAAGTTCCTGCTAGCGATAAGAGCATGATAGATGATAGTTTTAGCGAGTGAAGTAGCTGAATTGGTAGAGCGTTGGCTTCGCATTCGGGAGGTCGTGGGTTCGATTCCCGCTGCCGACCATCCTGACTGGGGTTTTCCAGGGGTTTCTTCAGTCCTACCAGGCAAATGCCGGGATAGTACCTATACTAAACAGGCCCTGGCCGATACTTTCCCCAAATCCTTTCCATTGTTGTTGTTAGATATTCAGTGTAAAATGCCCTCTGATTGTGAGCTGTATCTGGTGATGTTAAATAAATAAACAAATAAATAAATAAGAAATAAATAGAGATAATAAAAATAAATTATTCTTACCTGCAGCAGAAATATGCGCAGTGCGCTTGGATCTTTTGCGCACGTTGGATCCTCCGTTGTCATTTTGTTGAATTACTTCATTACTACATTGTCTAAAAATAAAATGGAATGTGTATTACGATTCATTTGACGATACAGTACAAAATCTAATTTAAAAAAAAAATCAATTGAGGTTATTTAATCGTGTCACTGTACTAAAGTTTTATATGCACAAACGACGAAGTAAAGAACCTAAAGAAAAGCTAACGTACGTTGATCAATTATTATTTTTTATTTAAACATATCAAATATTAAGTCAGAAGGAAAAGGACACATGCATCAAACACTACGGTTTGTTTAATAGAATATACAAATTTTGTTAAAATATTTTGAATTATAAGTGACGGAAGTCATAAAACAGATATAAGACCTGATATTAGACCTTTTCTCCTTTTTTCCGAATCGCTTAAGTGTTTCATTCAGGGACGGATTTCGGGGAGGGGGGGTTAATACTGCTACTTAGAGATACTTTTAAGAAAGTTTCTTTTTTGGGGGGGGCAATCGCCCCGATCGCACCCTGAATCCGCCCCTGGTCTCATTGAAACATATTAGATATAACCACCCTTGACACTGAACCAAAACAAGAAGTAGTTAAAATTTACTAGTGTTTTCGGTTTCAATATTGATTGATACAATGCGATAAAAAATATCAAAAAACGGTATCCTGAAAGCGATTCAACGTCCTTAGAATAGGTTCCATATCCTCTATTAACTCTCTATTCAATTCGAAAGTGGTAGAAATCAAGCGTTTTCGGTCTGTGTTGGTCGTGATAGAACAAAAACAATAATAGATACCAACAAGTGTTTTTTTTTTTTTAAATCGATTCAGTGTCTCAAGAAAACATAACCATAGCTACCCGTAATACTCTATCAAAACCGGAAGTGGTTCAAGTGTTCTAGTACTTTTCGTTTCAATATTGAATTACACAGAAAATAAATGATAAGAAATAACGAGGAGTATACAGGGTGTTTCACAACAACACCGGCAACATTTGGGAGGTGATTCCTCACACTAAGATAAGACAAAAAGTATAGACTTACCTGGATTCACAAATGCTTCCTTTCGGAATTAAAGGCTGCCGAAAACATGAAAAAGTGAACTTTGAAAGTCCACAGCTCCAAAACTATTGGACCTACCGTAGTCGGGTTAACACTTCACTTAGGAACTAGTATGTACAAGATCCAAATAGCAATGTTTCACAATCCTGCGATACTTCCGAAACAATTTATGCAGCGATAGTTTTGCTACACGCATATAATTTGAAGTACTCACGAACTACCTCTATAAAAATTGTTTCGGAAGTATCGCATGATTCCGAAACATGGATATTTGGAGAGGGCACATATTAGTTCCTGAACGAAATCCTGACCCGACTACGGTAGGTCAAACAGTTTTGGAGCTTTTAAAGTTCATTTTTTCATGTTTTCGGCAGCCTATAACTCCGAAAGGAAGCATTTGTGCACCCAGGTTGGTCTATACTTTTTGTCTTGGTGTCAGGGATCATCTTCCAAACGTTGTCGGTGTAGTTTTGAAACACCCTGTATATCGATTCAGCGTTCACAGAATAGATGTCATCTCTTTTCATTAACCCTCTATTCAATCGAAAAGTGACAAAAATCAACCATTTCCGGTTTCGCTTTTGATCGCCATAGAACAGAAACGGTAAAATACACCTACATTAAAAAAAAATCGATTCAGCATCTTAGGAAGGATATTATATCCCTCTGTATTATTCTATTAAAACCAGGAGTAGTAAAACCTACTAATACTTCCGATTTCAAAGTTGATCTCCGTAGAGCAAAAGTGTATTCGTTACAAACAAGCGGTTTTCTTGTATCGATTCAGTGGGTTAAGAAAAGATTAAAACTTATCTTGCATCTTTCTACTACGACCGGAAGTGGTAGAAATTCACTACTTACGAGGTTTCATCTCTCTATTACAGCTCTAATATTAAATTCGCATAGTTTGGAAGTCTAAGGTTGTTTCACAACTGTCAAACGAAACTCATTTGTTTGAATAATTTTACATACATTAGCATTCAAACAATAATTAATGATTTATTTGAATACAAATTTGTCCAGTCCGAAAAAATATTTCCAACAATTATCTATACCAGTGACTATTATATTCGAATCTTCTTTAACCCGAATAATGGTGTTCAAATATTCGAATGTTACTCTAATATGAGAATTTCGATGCTATCTTCATGTAACCTAGTATTTTGATAGCAACAATTTTTCGGTGATTATTTCGATTAACTTATTTCATAGTACATATGGTTACAAATATGATAAATCTATATTCTATCCGTTAGTGGTTACTATACAGAATTCGTGAGTATCAATTAAACGATTTTAGCTCTATGGAAAGAAGGTTTTGCGGTACGTATTCTTCCGTAATATATACGGTTCCGAATCTCATCACTTTTATGTCGTTCCTATAAATGATTGCCATTACCATAGAAAATTTAGTAAGGATTGATTAAACGGTTTGAACTCTATGACAGGAAGTTTTTTGGTGATTATTCTTATGGATACTTGTATAAAGGTAACCAAGATGATTCTGTCGCTTTTCCACCCACCACCTTCGAACATCGATATATCACCTAAGACATACCTGGAAGATCAAAAATAATTCTTATCAGCATCGACGACCTTCTCCCAACGTTCTGGAAGGCCATGGATTATATCGCGCTAGAACTTGGTGGGCCATGAAGCGAAGAATGTATCAAGTGCATTTTACACCTCTACTAGGGATTTGAACTGGCGTCCTCTAAGGTGATTGTCCAAGGAACGGAACACGTGATAATAGGACGGTGCAATGTCCGGGGAGTATGACAGATGCAATAGTGTTTTCCATCCCGGTCATCCTAGTCAAGTAGGGCCTAGCGTTGTCTTGTAACAGGACGATCCCTTTGCTATTCAGGAATATTGGCTCCGCAGGTTTTTCTTTTTTTTCTTTTTATTGAACACGGCTCAACTGCTGACAGTACACAGTTGCATTGACTCCGACTAGCGTTCAGTTCCAGATGCACGATACCGCGAGCAGTTCACCAAACACACAGGAGGACATTCTTCTGGTGCAGTGCTGGTTTCGGCTGTTTTGGAAGCGGTTCATGGGATGCTAACCAATGATGACGGCGCTGTAGAGCTTCGAATAGGACCCACTTCTGATCACATGTAAACACCCTGTCCAGAAATGATTCCTTTCTCAGACGAGACAGCAAAGAAACACATGTGTCTGTTTGCCTTGCCTTCTGGCCTTGAGTCAAACCATGTGGGACTCATCGATCCAACTTGTAGTGTTTTCGAATGGTTTCTGCATTCACACTGAATAGTAGTCCCAGTTCCTCACATGCCTGGCCACTGTTCGCCCCATATGCTGCCTGAAGATGTTTGTACGTGTGTTGGTCTTCCGGTATGTGGTGCGTCTTCGAGTGTTTCATCACCGTCCTTAAACTTGTTAAAGCACCGCTGCACTGTCCGCGTAGTCACGACACCCTCATCAAAGGCCTGGCATATCATCCGCTCCGCTGCAGCGGCGTTTGACAAAAGTTTGAACTCGTACAGCATACAGGCCTTTACGGTGCTCTGTGGAGGTACCATGTTCATTCTGTTCTTACGCAAGTTCACGTTGTAACTGAACTACCACAACCGGTAGTATGTTGAATATATCCACACCAACAACTGGAATTCACCTTATCTCCTCCATTCAATTGAATACAGACCTCTACAAAAAGCGGCAGCACTTTCTTGGTTACTTTTATAATTTTGAATTTGATCACTCTATGTCCGTCCAATCAGCGCATACTATCACAGTACAACATTAGGTCAGGTTGAACTCCGTAGGAAGAATCTTTTTCTGGGTGACTATTCCGTGTTTTACGTATGATGTCGGATCTGGCCAACCTAATTCTTTCCATTACTTGACTTTATCATCGCACAATACTTTGTTAGGATTGACTGTGTGTGCAAATGTGGCGCCTGCACAATTTATTTCCATGAGGGGGGGGGGGGAGAATAAACATAAGCTAGCTAATTCTGTAAAATAATAATATAATTGGTCAGTTCAAGGTCATTGATACAATGCATTATTCACTTGCTACTTTATTTTCTTTATTCGATTGCATACAACAATGATCTAGGATGTTCAAGGAACTTAAAAAGTTCGTTACTAAATTCTCTATGTCTGTCCGTCTGTCTGTTATTTGCGATTTTTTCAATTTTGAACCCTACATTCGATAGAGCATCAAAAACTATCAGAGAAAGTGATTAAATTTTTCGCGTCACTCTTACCGTTCCCGAGATATTGGTCAAAAAATGGCCTACTTCCAGAGATTTAAGGAGCCATATCTCGGGAACCGTAAGTCATAGAGATCGTATTGGTGTTGTTCAATATTTGAAAGGATGATAAATAGTTTGTTACCAAATAGTAATTGGTGGCACTGTCCAACTGACCACTGGTTTGGCCACTGGCCACCAATTAATAATGGTACCAAAATGTTTACAATTCTCTCAGGTATTGATTAACACCAATATGATCTCTCTATGACTTACCGTTCCCGTGATATTGGCCCAAAAATTGCCAATTTCTAGATATATTTAAGGAGCCGTAGCGCGGGAACCATAAGTTGTAGAGATGATATTGATGTTGATCAATACCTAAGGGGATTGTAAATATTTTGGTACCAAATATTAACTGGTTTATTTATTTAACGTCTAAATTAAACTAATTAACATAAGAAAATGATCATTAATTCTATGTAAACCGTCATATCATTAACTTTCTACTTACACAATACACATACATATAATCGCTACGGATACTTTCTAGAATAATAAGTAAAAAAAAAAAAAAAAAAAAAACAATATGACATCACACACTTGTTTTAATTTTTTTCCCTTTGTTTTTATCGGTTAAGATACAATTTATAAAGCTTTTTGCCAGTGTAGGATATAATTAGAGATATCTATGGTTGCTACCACGAAATGATGAAACGAAGCTCTCTATAGACTTTGTCAACAGCCATGGGCGTCTTCGGCATGTTAAAGTTGGGGTGGACGGGGACGACTAGAATGCTAGTAGACCCCAACTAAAGTTACGTCAAAATTATGAGTAAACTGGAATCTACTTTACTAATGGCATCCGCTCTTTCTACCTTTAGCATCACAATTCATTATAACTTTCTTCCATCACTGGTAGACTACTTGCCGAAAAATAAAAGTTTATTTATAATATGGTTCTTAGGTAATTTCTTCACCTTGACATTCCTACCGGTGAACTCCTGCTCAGTGCTTTTAAACGCATTTGCAGCAGTGTAGTTTTATAGTCCTCGTATATTTCAATTGTGTAGCCAACAAAATTTTAACTCTCTGAAAGAAGTCTTACGATGACACTTGACTTGAATGCGAATTTCGAATTTTTTATTTTCATTCTTCTTCTGTATTCTTAATAAACTCAAAAGATATATTATCTATATTTTTATTCTTCATTTCGCTGTATGTATTTTAACTTGTCCAATGAACCATACTCATTTACTTCGTTTTCCATTTTAATGTATAAAATGTACAGTTTATTCTTGCTGTCATCTGGCTTCTCAATGTATTCTTTCCATCTTCCTCAAACTCAATTCGCTCATTGGGGGCGCGGTGGCTCAGTGATAGAGCGTTCACCTCCGGTGGTTGGAGTCCAGGGTGGAAAAGAATCATGATTTTTTTTTAAAAAATCATGATTTTTTTAAAAAAATAATTTTTGTTGATTTTTTTTATTTAAATCCATTTTTTTGATTTAAATTAAATCTTTCTCCTCGTAAATTACAAGTCGCGAACTGAAGAAAAAGCATTAAGAATTAATATTTGGTCTAGGAATTAATTCGTGCGGGTGGACAAGAGATGGCGCAACGAACGGAGCGTCCCACAGTTCCGTGTATCCACACATGTGTTGCAAACCCCTGTCATCGCGTATCGTTCGTAGTATAGGGCAGTGGATTAAAGCGTCAACAACACCAGTTTGTAGTTAAGTGAACATGGCGCAATTTGTGCCTGATAAAGTGTTTTTGCGGGGTGTCCTGCTGCATTACTTTAACATGCAGAAAAGTGCGACTGAAAGTCATCGTATTTTGGTGGAAGTGTATGGTGACCATGCTCTAGCTGAGCGAACGTGTCAGAAGTGGTTTGCACGGTTTAGAAGTGGTGATTTCGGCTTGGCAGACCAAGAGCGAGCTGGACAGCCAAAAAAATTTCAAGACGAAGAATTGACAGCATTGCTCGAGCAGGATTCGTGTCAAACGCAGGAACAACTTGCAGCAGCATTAGGCGTTGATCAAACAACAGTCTCCAAACGCTTGAAAGCCATGGGAATGATTCAAAAGATGTCACATTGGGTTCCACATGAATTGAAAGACAGAGACGTTGAAAGACGAAAAACCATTTGCGAATTGCTGCTTCAACGACAGAGCAGAAAGGGGTTTCTGCATCGAATTATTACGGGTGATGAGAAGTGGATCCATTACGAGAACCCTAAACGAAAAAAAGGCCTGGGTGAAACCAGGTGAACCAGGTCCATCACAACCAAAACGAGATATTCACTGTGCAAAGGTTATGCTGTGCATATGGTGGGATATGAAAGGTGTGGTGTACTATGAGCTGCTGCAACCGAGTGAAACTATGAATGGAGAACGTTATCGACGACAATTAATGCGTTTGCAGCAAGCTCTGGCCAGAACACGACCAGAATGGGAGAACAGACATGATAAACTTATTGTTCAACATGATAACGCTCGCCCACATGTCGCAAAACCGGTCAAAACCTATTTAGAAAATGTAGGATGGGAAGTTTTACCCCACCCGCCGTATTCACCAGACGTTGCTCCTTCGGACTACTACTTGTTCGATTGCATGAACAACGATTTGATTGGACAGCGGTTTACTTCTTCAGAAGATATCGAAACATGGGTCTCTGACTGGATCGCTTCCAAGGATGAGGACTTCTTTCGCCACGGAATCCGTACATTGCCTGACAGATGGGCGAAAGTGGTGGCTAGCGATGGACAATATTTTTCTTAAGGTATTTATGTATTTTGTGTTTGTACTACAGCTTCAATGTGTGCGTACCAACCGCACGAATTAATTCCTAGACCAAATATTAAATGCTAATTATGCCATTTAAGTGAAAGTATTAGAGTTGAATTAATCCCCAATTGTTAACCTCTGTTAATCCCAAACAATGTTTCTTAACCCTTTTAAATTATGGCTTTTTTTAAAAAGGAAAATTATGGACTTCCAGTCAAGCAGCTATATCATCATCCCTATTTATCCTAGGATCACGGTTCATACCTCATTCTCTTCAGAATAGAACAGCCTTTGAAACGGTAAATTCACATTTCCCTATCATGTCCCTGAAGCGGGAAGTTTTGATAGAAAATGGAATTTTTCTGATTTTTTTTTTTTCAAATGTTGATCCCCTGTTGACTCGCTTCTGTTAACGCACATATCTCAAAATCAACTGAGAAATACTAAGGGGTGTGCTAAATGTGTGTATAAAATTTCAAGCTATCTTGAATAATAAGGGCGGGGAAATATTTAACAATGAGCTAAGAACATCCCCACAATGCCCCAGATAACCCGCATGTAATATAAAAATTTCATCAGATATCTCTATTTATCCTAGGGTCGTCATTTGTATATTATTCTCTTCAGAATAAAAAAAGATTTTCAAATCGTATCATTCAAATGTCTCCATCGTGTATCTGGGGCGGAAAAATCACGAAAAAAGGGATTTTCTGTCTTTTTTACTTTCTACCCCTCTGGACCAACCCGGTGTTTTAAGGTAGAGATCTGAAACACTGAAAAATACTAAGGGTACATTAAATAAATCTGCAAAATTTCAATCTTCTAGGTGCAAAAGTAAGCCCGCGAAAAATAATATTCCCCAAATACCCCAGATTCCCTTATAAAACAGTATCTCAGGTAACAGTTTCCTGAAACATCCCTATTTATCCTAGGATCATGGTTCGTACGTCATTCTCTTCACAATAGAACAACCTTTCAAACGGTACCATTCATATGTCTCCATCTGAATCGTGGAAAAAGCTATTTTGTTAAAAATATCTTTTTTTTTACATTTTCCCTTCTGGACCCCCGTTTTCACGCAGAGATCTGAAAACATCTAAAATATATATAGGATATATATATATATATATATATATATATATATATATATATATATATATATATATATATATATATATATATATATATATATATATATACTAAGGGAAGCACTGAACGAGTTTGCAAAATTTCAGTCTTTTGAATGCAAAATGTAAGCCTGCCAAAATAATAATAACAATAATAATAATAATAGGAATAACAAAAAATATCTTTTTAAATTTATGATGTCATCACACACTGTCTCGACGCAGAAAGGCGTGAAAGCATATGTAACATGTTCTACAATGCCTTCAGTCTTGAAAAAAAAACGAAGTAAAGAGGTTTGTTGGTACTTTTTTAATCGAATAATGAAGATTCGATTTTTAATAGAATAAAAACAGGTAATATAATTTAAAAGGTTAAACATTAAGGAAAAAATATAGCAACGTTTATCAAAATGTCACTTTTTTCACAAAAGTTACTGATATTTGGAAGGGGCATATTTTTAAAAAATTAGAACTAGCTTGAGGCAGGAAATACATACATTTCGCCTAAAGTTATAAATCTTAAAAAAAAAAAAGAAAAATCTGAGAGGGAATAGGACCCCTCTATATATGCCCTATTATCCGGGAACAAACAAGCAGACGCGCACGCGAAAGAATTTTCGTCTTAAATGTAGATGGTGATTTCCCCGTTGGAATAGTTAACGATTTGAAAACCCAAACCCATTGTTACGAAGAGAAGAAAGCAGCATTGCTTCGTTATCCGTTCAAAACGGGATTTTCCCTAATCATCCAGTGCATGACACTTGTTTTCATACTATGCTGTACATACTGTACATTTGAGTCTCATTGTATTATGATTATTAACTTCCGTAACCGAAATGACAGAACAGAAACGGGATTTTACTTATTTTTACTTTAAATTACTTTATTTCGGAATTTTCATTTAAATCAGCGATTTTTATTTAAAAAAAATCGTGATTTAAATCTTGATTTAAATCAGACTGATTTAAATCAATCCACCCTGTTGGAGTCCCTGGTTCGATACCGCCGCGCCGTGTGGACTTTGTGGTGGACAAACACCGTGCTCGTGGGTTTCCTCGGGTTTCTCCCGTTTCCTCCAACTTTCTTCATTCCACCATTTTCACTCATCTCTCATCATCACCGTCTCCTTTAGCCTAACCGGCATAACCGTGGGACGAAAAACTCAGAGATTTCATTTCATTTTTCAATTAGCTCATTAAACACTCATTTCTATCTTTAGTTTCTATATTGTCATAGTAATTGTCCCTTGCTGCACTTTTACAGTATTCTCATGAAGTTTACTGTCATACATAATATTCAAATTTCTCTATCTTTTCAAATTTTTCTTGCCACCTTCGCTCCTATTGTATATTTCTGTCTTTAGATTTACCTTCTTAATTAGCAGATAAACTTTCTATACATCCTTTCCTTCCCTTGTCCAGTCTCCCTTCGTCATGGAAACCAATTGTTGCTGGTTGAGCAATGAAAAAAATTGTGTGCCTGCACCGAAGACTACTTTGGCTTGACTAACCAAGAAGTGTATCTTTAAATAATAATAATAATAAAAAAAATCCTTCTTTGAAAGTGACACACGTCAGACGGACATTCTAATCACATTAACCTAATGTTTAAGAACAGACATAACTTTAGTTTGTTCTGCCTATGTTTTTACTTCTTCCATATAGATCTAAATACTTTCAGCATTGATCCATTTATCTCGTAGTCAAAATATTTGGGGGGGGGCGTCCCTCTTGTCCCACCACCAGAGACGCCCATGTCAACAGCAAACACTTGAATAACTACTGGAATTTAAGTTTTCTGTAATTATTATCCAACATTGAACACACCACAAACGATATGTTTGGTATCCATACGATGTCAATTTCCTCAATACAGCCATATACTTACTACAACAGGTTCTTGCTATCACTTTGAAGTATCTGGCTTACTGAACTACATTATCATATAATGGACACTAGTTAACAACTTCAGCTAATACAGACATCGTGGCCCCGCGTGGCGTAGTCGCTAACGTCTTTGGTGCGAGCGGTCAAGGGTTCGATTCCTGGTGGGGCCACTCGGTCGAAAAAGTGTAACAGCTTTATCAGGCCAGCCATGTTGAGTGAGATATTTCCTGCTAGATTTCCCTCATTCACATCAGGCAAATGACGGGATAGTACCTAACATATAAGTCCCAGGCTGCTCGCTTCCTTCCCTTTCCGTGGATAGTGTGCTCACCGAGAAACGTAATCCCTTCTATACGTGATGGACTACAATGGCCTTCGATGCCGACAGCCCAGAAATCTAGTTCCTGATCCTAATAAAGACATCTTCAAAAATAATAATCTGACAACGCTATTAATCGATTCATCGGTTTTTTTTTTTTTTTTTTTTTTTTTTTTTTTTTTTTTTTTTTTTTTTACACAACCAGATTTCATTGATTATTGTCCTATCAAGTAGATCCTATTTTTAATCGGCCGACTATAGGGTTTATTTGGAAATGAAAGATTTAAGTATTCATTTTTACAACCACTACAATATCCACATTATTTTACTCCTATTTTCACTGTCGCCTATTTTAACTACTTCATTGTGCGTATAGTTTTGTCATTTTCGATCGTATCCTCATATTCTTCAGATCGGTATCGGAGGTGAATTTGATTTTCTTACTTGATGTCAGCGAGGCTATATGAGACATGTACCTACAGCTTAACGTAGGATTCGAACCACATGAGCTCGCGCCTGGAATCGAACCCGGATCTCCCGTGACAAAACCAGGGGGTGAATTTAAATGACGACATTATACTAACTATGGGCAAGGTTCTAGAACACAGGTCTCCCTTACTTTTTAGCTGTAATAAAGACAGAAAACAACGTGCCCTGCGGGACTCCAACCCGCCTTCACTTGCTAACGCTCGCTCCGCAATACTATGTAAATTAAATACTAGCCTAAACTTTGGTACAGAAAGGAACCAACCTAGCTACTAACCTATATGTGGGGACCTGTGTTCTAGAACCTTCTAACTATGTATAACAAAGTAATACAGGTATATAGATTTGCAAATGGAGATATACAATATACGTAAGATTATACTTTATTATACAGTGTGTCACATTTTTGTTCGTACAGGCGAAAATTTTCAAATGTCAGCAAGAAATTTCACGTTAAATTTAATTATTTATTTAAAACGACCTGTATTTTGAAAAAAAGAACATATCGATATTAACTAATAGTAAACAAAAAACAAAATATGTTTTCCTTCGTGCTAATATTGTGCACTAAACAAATACTTCGTCCATTTTATGTCACATTTTTGTTCGTACACTTGAGAATATAGTATCAAAAGGTATAAAACTAAACTCCAACAACTGAAAATTTAATATTTTGTGGCATATCCTCTTGCTTTGATGACCATTTGACATCTTGCACGCATAGAGTTAACAAGGTCTTTACATGTTTGAGCACTGATTGCCTCCTATTCTTGCATCACTACCCTCTTAAGCTCGTCTTTCGAAGAAACCCCGTGTTTACCCACATTACGCTTTAAAGTAGCCCATAAGTGTTCGATGGGGTTTAAGTCGGGGGACTGAGGAGGTGTTTTCAGCAACTTTGGTACATTCCATACTAACCACATTCTATTAATTTCAGCCGTATGTTTGCTGTCATTATCTTGTTGAAATATATAGTTGGCTCCCATCTGCATTTTTTGTGCACTTTGCTTTACATTTCGCTTCAAAACATTAAGGTACACGTGCTTGTCCATTATACCATCTATGAACTCTAATGTCCCTACTCCCTTGGATGACATGCACCCCCATATCATGATAGAACCGCCCCCATACTTTACTGTGGATGTTGTATTCTCAACCCTATCAGCTGTGTTCACTTTTCTCCAAACCCTGCTTGCCCCATCTGAACCACATAAGTTCACTTTTGTTTCATCGGACAAAATCACGCTGTCCCAGAACTCTTGGTCCTTGTCAAGGTGCTCTTTAGCGAACTTCCTTCTCGCAGCACGGTTCTTTCTGCTAACGAACGGTTTCTTACGACACATTCTACCATGAAATCCATACTTGTGCAATACTCTTCGTACAGTTTCATTACACATACGTTTGTTACACACACTTTCAACCATTGGGCGGAGATTTGGGACACTTAATTTCGGATTACCTCTAATCTTATTCACCACAAAGCGTTCCTCGCGTTCACTTAGTTTCCTTTCTTTCTTCCTTCTCGGCACATTCTTTGTAGACCCATTATATTTAAACTTATTAATTATATATTGAACTGTGGAATGTGATTTCTTTACCAACGTACCAATCTTTCTCATCGAATACCCCTTTAATGCCAAATTTATGATTACGTCCTTCAACTCACAACTAAGTTCTCTTCTCTTACCCATTATGATCACAATAGATAGATGATATGGGTGGGTGTACGACCTTGATCACACTATCACAGCAGAAGTGAGCTGCTAACATTCCTATCTACTGCCTTCTTCTTCGCATCGACGCGATTTTTATAATCAGTGTTGGGGGTGGAGGTGTAGTGTACGAACAAAAAAGTGGCGTAAATAACGGGAGGTTCTGGAAGAATAATTATTTTATTTCTTTCTTACATACATAAAAGCTTTGCAATCCTGCCATTAGCTTGCTTTTATATACATTTTACGAACAGCATAATATTTTAATCATTTTACAAAAATAGATAGACAGGTTAATGTTCTAAACACAAAAATGTCATCTGTACGAACAAAATTGTGACTAACTGTATGTAAGATCAGCGTCGTAACTTAGATTTCTTCTGGAGTAGCAAGTATTAGTACGCGTATTTGGGCTCCCTAGAAAAACTTATTTTCTAATTCTTGGACACCTCGGAGCCTGTGGACCCTCCCAGACGGCAAGGACTGCGCGGCCGTTAGTTACACCCTGGGTCCGTTCCATACATGACAAATTAATTAAGGGGACAATATTGACAAATCTCAAAGCCACACGAAAAAAATATTATTTCTAGGGCCCCTAATAGTAGACATTTTTTACTGAAATGGGCTCGTAACTCATTTTTGTTTTATTTACCTTTCGTGTACTGTTTTGTTTATGTAATGTAATGAACCTGTTTGATGCTTCATTTATAATTTCATATTCGTACCATATATGGAGTAAGAAAATTTTGTCTTAAAATGGGCCCCCCTTCGAACGGCGTGGAGCTTCGCTGGGGAAGGAGGCAGTTGCCCATCCTTCCCCCATAAGTTACGGCCCTCTGTAAAATATAATAAAAATCCCATGCTCTTGAGAGAGATTCGAACTCCCGACGAGTTTTGCCTTACAATCGTCCGCCTAACGTATCAAACAGCTCGATAACACCACACAGGCTACCACCAGTGTTGCCAGACCGATCACTTGGAAAAGCAAAAGATTCGAACATAAATAACAGGAGAAAGCAGTAGACACATAAAGTGGCGGCATTTGAGTGCAAATGCAGGGGGACCAAAAAAAAATTCCATTATTAAGGGGACAGCGGTCAAAACAAGAGGTCCAAAATTCATTATTACTTTAATTTCAAAACAAAACAATACATACAAAACATAAATTTGAATTTTAATTACTTCAAAATAAGAGCTGACGATCGTGGAGAAGTGATCTAAGCTACTCTTGCAACCAGGGGTAAAAGTGGTTCTGAAATAGTAGGGTGACGCATGATTGGCCGTAGGTCGTCCTTCTTGCCGATGTTTATTTACTGTAATTTTTTAGGAAGTGGGGGACGCCATAGATATTTTTGGATGTGGGGTAACGACGTCCCCCCCAGCATACCCCTCACTTCTATCCTGCTTCCAACCCAGTCCCAATCTAAACAACACTTATTCGTAAATCTTACAGTAAGTCATAAAGATCGCCAACCATCATGCATATGGAAGATGACGTGCAGTTGTATCCTTTTATTCATATTATATACTGTACATCAAAACTCTATAACTATTTGCGCTACGTAGCTTTGTGTATGGATACAGAGAAATTTCCTCTTTTTATGTAAGAAAAAAATGAAAATTCAATATTAATAATAACATATTTCTTTAACTTCTCGAAGTAAGGAAAAAGCAGGAGATTGTTCACTTTTCATTTTCTTTCACAGTAGATCAGTAAAACGTAGAAAAAACAGATCTCCTACAAAATCAGTAGCTCTGGCAACACTGGCTACCACTGATTTACTGTGCCTCCTTTCCCCTTCCCCTCACACACGATAGTAGAAAATGAAATGAAATCTTTGAGTTTTACGCCCTACGGCATAGCCTTCTATATGTTCCTATAGAAGGCTGTGCCTACGGTTATGCCGGATAGGCTAAAGGAGACGGTGATGATGAGTAATGAATTAAATGGTGGAATGAAGAAAGTGGGAGGAAACGGGAGAACCCCGAGGAAACCCACGCACACGGTGTCACACGATATTAGAAATGAAAAATGAAATCTTTGAGTTTTACATCCCACGGATATGCCGGTTAGGCTAAAGGAGACGGTGATGATGAGTAATGAATGAAATGGTGGAATGAAGAAAGTGAGAGGAAACGGGAGAACCCCGAGAAAACCCACGCACCACACGATATTAGAGTATTGCATCAGTGAAGAAGAGTTAATTACAACACTTATCAAAAAGCGTACACTATTTATACCCTAATATGGTTTTTGAAGGAAAGAAACTACGCAAAGTCATATTTCTAATAGATTTCAGCTATAGTACACGAGAGTAGTGAGAAACTTATAGGAACTTACCTTGTTCAAATTTCATTGAAAGGCGCACGCTTCAGTTATTTGATGTCGAGCTTGACCGATTAACATACTCTCAAATGATGTGACGTAATCTACTTACTCGCCACATATTTGCAATGTCATTAGAACTCTTTCATCTTCCTTTTCGCGGATGATAAAGTGACGCCATCAGTCGTATAATTAACTTTTCTGTTGTTGATGCGGGCTATCTTTCGTCAAGGACTTTCCACGAAGCATGACATAAACGTCAATATTCACGTGGTTAACGGCAAAGAAGGAAAGCGATGTCCAAAATTAAAGTAAAAACGATAGTAGCATGTTCGTGAAACACAATAGAATAAAATATGAATATACATTCTAACCAATATGTAACTTATATTCGTATGTATCTAAATTGAACTAGTTAAAGATAAGATATTTGCTTTACCTTTGTTATTCAAGTAATTAAATATTATCGCTACATAGGATAAGATTTGTGTGATTTAAGTTGGCAAAATAATTGTTATAAATTTGCAAACAGGCAAGAAAGAAAGAACAAGGTAAAATAAAAGGTATGAATTCCCCGCATAACTCTTTTTCGCTACATTATGGTAAATTATTGAATTGAATTTTTCCTGTGCTATTAAGATTTCGCTATACTGGCCCTGGGTAGCATAGTAGTTAACCTTCTCGCCTTTGGTACGAGCGGTGCCGGGTTCCACTCCCGGTGCGGACTCTTCGTCGAAAATTTGTAATAGCTTTTTCAGGTCAGCTATCTGAATAAGGTTTTTCGTGGATTTTCCTCATTCACACCAGGTAAATGCTGGAATGGTACCTAACATAATATTCCCAGGACGCTTCCTTCCTTCCCTACTACTTTCTTCTTCGCTAATTTCCCGGGTAGTAGTCGCCGAGGAACGTCATCCCTCATATGTGTGACAGGCTAACATGGCCATGGGCGTCTCTGGCGGGGGGACGAGGGGGACGCGTACCCCCAATATTTTGAAGTACAAAATATTCAATATTTTATTCTAATTTAATATATTTACTAACGACAAAATAACATATAAATAATAGTCTAATAATTGAGGAGTTTGATGTAATAAGGGCGTAAGCGAGTTTACGCCTTTTTTGCATCAAACGCATTTGTGGCTTTTACCGTGCTTGTTTAGCCTCCTGGTAACATTTCAATTCAATATCGGAATAAAATGCTGCATATTACATTGTTTTATGTAGGAAAAAACTCTACTTAAAGTTTTAACATCGTTTTTCTCCAACTGCATGTTTCAGATTTATGCCCTTATTGCATCAAACTCCTCAATTATATTTATTTGGAATATAATATTCAGGCTATGAAATGATTATAACAAAGTTCCTGATATGCCTTAGGGGCTCTGTGAAGGTAAGCAGAAAGGTAACAAATGGAATCGAAGATAATAAACAGGTAGGGTTAGGTAGTACCATTTAAATAACTTTTTTTGTCCCCCCCCCCAAATTTTCCATGCCAGAGACGCCAGTGAACATGTCTAAAATGTCGAAAGCCCAGAAATCCAATTCCTAACTCTAATCCTAAGATTTCACTATACCACGAGCTATCTTTATTTTTTTAAAAAAGACTCCCAACCCATGCCACTATATATATATATATATATATATATATATATATATATATATATATATATATATATATATATATATATATATATATATATATATATATATATGTGTGTGTGTGTGTGTGTGTGTGTGTATGGAAAGTCCTGCAGAATAGGTCTAGAGGTCTGTATAGATGCAGATATCCACACCAATATAGCTTTCCACATTCGGTTTCAGTTTCCATATCTTGTTTCAATATTGATTTTCATATGGCGAAAACGTAAGGGATAGCGAGAAGCAGTTTTCTGCAATTGTTTAAGTGTCCCAAGAACATGTTCGAATCTCTACTAAACTAGAAGTGGTAAAACATCATTACAACTTCCGGTTCAAACATGTATCAACATAGAACAAATACAGTACGATATAGTAAGACCCAGTTTTTTGTTTTATTCGGAATTGTTTCAGCGTCCCAAACATAGGTACTGTAGCCACCTTAACCGGAAGTAGCACAAACAAACCACTTCCAGTTTCGACACTGGCTGTCATAGTTAGAAAACGGTAGGTCTAATAGATAGTGAGAAACATTTTCTTGATATGCATTCAGTATCGCTAGAATATGTCCTATTTACGATTTTACTCGTATTCCTGTAGTGCAATCGGAAGCTGTAGAAATATACTGCTCCTCGTGCTTTGAAAATTATTCTTCATATACCAAAAATGGTAAGTGACAACAAGAAATGGCTTTTTGATATGCTTTCAGCGTCCCGAGAATATGTTGTATCTCTCACTTTTTCTTCGTATTGGAAGTTATAGATATACAATATCCGGTTTCAGTGTTGAGGTTGCATACTTTGAGTTTAGCGTAGTTTCACATTGTGAAACGAACGCGCTTGTTTAAAATGAGAATGAAATGAAATTTTTGAGTTTTACGTCCCACGCTTATGCCTGTTAGGTTAAAGGAGACGGTGATAATGAGCAATGAATGAAATGGTGGAATAAAGGAAGTGGGAGGAAACGGGGGAACCCCGAGGAAACCCACACACATGGTGTTTGTCCACCACAAAGTTCACTTGGCAGAAGCAGGGTTTGAACCCGGGACCCCATACACCAGAGGTCAACGCTCTACCACTGAGCCACCGCGGCCCCGAATAATAATAATAATAATAATAATAATAATAATAATAATAATAATAATAATAATTATTATTATTATTATTATTATTATTATTATTATTATCATCATCATCTTTCCAACTGTCGGATGTGTGATGTGCGAGCGGTCCTTTGTATGCTGTAAAACCTGGGTAGAGCTGTGACAGACAGAAAGAATAAGTTAACAAACAAAAAGAAGAGACGATGATGAGATCTCAACGATATTAGCTTCCTCTGGGAATTGAACCCAAGTCATCCACGATAAGCGCATACGCTAACCAGATAGCCAGGAAGGAGCTCAAATTTAAAAGAAATATAGCTGCTGTAAGAAATGTAAGGAAGTATTTTTCAGGAAAAACGTACAGAGAACTTTTTCTGAATATATTATGAATCGATGAGTCCAAGAGACGCATTTTGAGATAATTATTTGCAAAAATAACTTTTGTTTCCAAATGTCATAAATATAGTCGATATTATGATAATAGAACATTTTTAAAAGTGTTATCCTAACCCATAAGAATGTCCGTATTTGACTAATTGCTTTATAATATGTGCCATATTAATTATTGCGGGACATGTACTGTTTTTCCACTCAATTTCACTTAATGAAATTTTCAGTGTTAATAATACAACTACAATATAGAAACAATATTTTCTGAAAATAAATTAAACATCCTTGATATTAAACAAAGCAGAAGAAATAGTATTGAGTAAGCAAATCAATATCGAGGCACTTGAAAAATGTGAAATATCTAATAAACATAAAATGCTACAAAATTAGACGTCTTCATCTTCTTCGGTGGTTTTCCAAGTAGATATTCCATTATAGAATGGTAATGCTTCGTTAGGCACATACTTCATCAACTTGACGATGTCTTGAAGTTTCTTGTCGTTTATTGCAGCTGGTTCTATGTAGGCTTAGTTTATCGTCAAAGTTTGGTTGGCATTGTTCTTGACCACTTTGAATGTTCTACTGTTAAATCCATCGATTAAATCATATGTTTGAACATAACCTGGCATGGCATTGTCATATACAAACATGCTGTACGCAGATACAGTAAATGTCTCCTTATCGTCCTTATTTATTGACTTAGTTGTTTTCTTGTAAACAATAAGGTACAAATCCTTAAAGTTTACTATATCTTCATGCTTGACCGTTTTCACTCTTTTTTTTTTTTTTTTTAACTAGCAGTGATCATGTATCCTGAGGGAGATACACCCAACCAGAAGGCCTGCACTCATAGCGTCATCTGAAAGCCGGATTATGCGTGAGAGGAACAGCAGTACAAGTCCAGGACAGATACTGCTTTTCCACTCATTCAGCACCATGGCTAGCTGCTATTAGTACTATAATGTGCAAGGGCTTGCAAATTGTACTGTTCTTCATTGCAACGTGTAGTTCTATGTTTTTAGTGTTACTTTTTGCAGTTATCTCCAAATGGCTGATTTTGTACTACTACTGTTTTTCCTCTCACCAATTCATTTGATGTGCTGATTCCGAACATTGCAGCATATTCAAAAAGCATAATATTTGACACCAAGATCACAATTTAGTTTCTTTTCATTCAAGAGTTATTAAGACTTCATTTTAGATGGCTGCTGCCATTTTCTTTCTTAGCAATTTAAAGCAAATACCTTAAAATTATAGATTAGAAAATAAAATATCGATCCAGCATACTAAAAAAATAGAATGTTTGACACTAAGATCACTATTTCCTTTCTTCTTCTTTAAGAGTTATTAGGAATTCATTTTGGATGGACGCCTTTTTTCTTTTAGCCTCGTTGCTGAAAGGGACGTTAAACTCAAAATCAACTCTTTTTTTATTTTAGTTTTTTAAAAAGTGATTTGAAGTATATAATACCAAAAATGAGAATTTCAAAGAAGATATTCGGAATCAGCGGATCAAATACATTCAGAAAAGGTTCTTTGCTCACTTTGCTGACAAATGCTTTCTAGATTTTGTACATCTCTCAGAGTTTACATCAGTTTATTTCTCTGTTATTTTTACTAAGAATGCAAGCAGCAAACTGTGATCTCATAGAGGATTTAGTTGGAAATGACTGATGTATGGTGATTAACAGTGTGCGAATTGAAAAATTTTCCCAGGGGGGATGAATTTCACCTATATGCGCACCCAGTCCTCCCCCCATATATATATATATATATATATATATATATATACACTAACAAGAACAAAACAGTTGAGATGTGAGATCTTTCATAAATTTTCACTCAAGTAATATTTAGGTTAGCTACGCAAAGTAGACCTACTTATCTTTATGTCCACTTAAAAATACTCCAGAGGGGGAAAAAGTTATCCCTGCCAGGGATAAAATTTTTCTTCTCCAGGGTGGGAAAGATTTTTGTCAGGGGGGAAATCCTTGGCATCCCCTCCGCCAATTCGCACCCTGGTGATTAATTTTAATATTTGACCCGTCAGACGTAAATTAATGTAGGTCACTTTTGAGACATTTTGTGACATTGACACTTTTACTAGAATGGATTAAAAAAAAAAAAAAAAAAAAGAATGCACAAATACGAGTCATTACAAAGTTCCATTGTGAGCCAGTTATATTGCCAGGGTATATCACAGGTCACTTTACAGTAAAATAGCTTATGGCTTCACGCTCACGGAAATACATTTGGTCTAGACTAGTAAATTAAAAAAAAAAAGATTTTTTTTTTCTTTTTAGAAAAGCATCACAAGTCACCACGTTTTTTCAAGACAAATGTAAAAAAAAGTATGTAAAAACAAATAAAACGCAAAATGGTGCTTAGATGTGTGCTGAGATTAGTGTGTAACTTATATTTACAAAATAAAAAGCAATATAAATTTTTAACTTATAGTTCTTCCTTCATATTTTGTGTAATCAAATTAATGAAAATCCGATGGTTTAAAATATATTTTCATATCAGTTACGTATATTAACAATTTAGAGTTCTTAAAATTATAACACAATATTGAAAAAAAATACACACCCCAAAAAAGCATTTTACATACATTTGTTGACGTTTCAAAAATTATGCACAGTGAAAAACACAAGAACTTATTTTAATATTAAGGTAGAGTTTTGAAGATCCTAAAAATACAAATGGAAAATGAAAACAAAATAATTCATTGTTAACTTGAGATTGGTTTTCTAGAAATTATATAACTAAAAATCAGGTACTACAAAAAAGAAACTTACCATTCTGGGGGCTACCAAGAAATTGACAACAAATAACGATCGGATTTACGTTACCTACAAAGTATTAAAAAGAGAGAAAATACAACTGCTTACTGGCTAACAGATATAAGCAGCTGTTTCCAAATGCAACAGCGTCACTTACGGTATACCGTACTGCACTATGGAAAACAATTTCCGTTTGTACTCGATTTCCCCTCATATGTTGAGTATGCAGCAACTAGAATCACAACTTTAGAAGTCGGTATTGTTTTTTAAAAATCCTACCCATCCAACTCTTCTTAAAAAGTTTTGTACTTTCATCTATATTTCAAATAAATAAATAAAAAAAAAAAACTATAATAATTCCATACAAGGCTTCGAGAATTCAGTCTTTTAAAGAAAAGTGTGTGGCCAGTTTCTTTAAAAGAAGATTATACATAGTGCTCTTAGCATTTGCCCGAAAAATAGGCTATGTGGATTCATAATATCTCCCCTCCAACAATTTGGTTGGATTAGTTCCAATCCAATCCGACTCCTCTGTTTCCGCTTTGTTCGCCTCTGGTTGAATTTAAAAGTAATGAGTTGATTTAGTTGAATTAAGAGTTCAGAGTCAGCATCAAGGCTATGTGAGACGAGGATCAACAGCTTAAAGTGGGATTCAAATTACTTGAGCTCTCGCTGGGAATCGAACCTGGTCTCTTTGCCAAGTAATGAGTTGAAGTTTGTATTTAACATATTTTAAATACGGGAAGTAACTTACCTGATGGAGTTTCAGCTTCGAACAATAATCATAAATGGATTTATTTTCCAGCTGGTACACGTCCTTCTTCTTACTTCGAAGATGATATCACATGTTAACCGACTGAAACATCAAACTATGTGTGAAACTCTTTGACTGGCAGCTGTAGTATACATAATTTATTCCATTGTTCTTCTTTCAATAAGTGTGCGCCTAAGCTGTAGTTTGTGTGCAGTAATTAAATAGTTTCTTCGAGCCTTCTATTTGCCGTTGCTATTTTAATAAGTAGTAATTAGTTTCCTGGTTGCCAAAAAAAAAAAAAAAAATCACCCTTCATTATTTTTCACAAATCTTTGCTATAAGTACACACTGCATTTTTCTTAACATGTAACAAATTTGTACCAGGTATTTCCCGATAATTTGTGTTATCAATAACATAAGTGGAATGTTTACGAAAACTTGACCTAGTTCAAACCACAACTTTGGCGGCCAAAGTACTCGGGAAAAGAAAAAAAAATACTAAACAAGTCAAGGTATATTTTATGCCAAGTTTGATCCAGTCCAAGTGAGTTCTGTAGATCACATACCACAGTGACGGAAAAGTTTTCTTCCGACCTAAGATCCAGTTCTGAAAACCAGGTGCCACAATAATAAAAATCCAATTTGCTATATAGTAGGCTGGAATTAGCTAGGCATTACACATATTTCCAGACGCCATGACGGTTTAACACCAGGAATTCTTCGAATCATGGCGTATTACATATGTACTATTTATGAGATTCATTTTTATTTAAAGAACAATATCAAATGTAGGTCTAGAAAGGTTACAATTATAATTCAGAAAGTCCTAAAGAATATATTTGTCATATGGCGCGTTCAGTGCGCAAGGACATTAAGTCCAGTTTTTCCACTATTGGTAATTTCGGATATATTTCATCTTAAAATAGTGTTAACTTTCCCACGTAGTTAAGCGTACCGTACAAACTTTTTCTCTTTCTTTCTTACAACTTTTGTAATTGACTTGATTCCTTTGTGCTCTGAACGCCTGTCCCCCCACCATAGAGTATGATAAATGATGAAAATATTATAACTTACGATGAACAATCGATGTGTTCTATAATTATTTTCACATCTAATCCAAATTATAAAATAATTATCAGAGTTTCCGTTCTTCGTATGGGAAGAATAAGATTTAGAGTTATGAAAAATATTTAGAAGGTCTGGAGTTACGTAAACGTCGACTCCGTTTCCTCTCTTTGGAGTCATAATTTCGTAAAACTCCATCTTATCTTCAGCCTAGGGTTCATGGGGAATATTTATATAAAATTTCGAAGTTCTACGTCCAACAGATTCGAAGACCGTAAGAAGAATGACAAAACTCCTAGAACCATCTTTCTTCCTTTTGAGGGGGCGAATCTGGCAAACTCTTGTTTTATCTGCAATCTAGGGCACAAGGAGATTAATTATTTCTACATAATTCTAAGGCTGTACAGAGTGTTTCAAAACAACACCGACAACGTTTGAGATGTGATTCCTGATACCAAGATAAGACGAAAAGTATAGACCAACCGAAGTATATGGGCGCACAAATGCTTTCTTTCGGAGTTATAGGCTGCTGAAAACATGAAAAAATTAAGTTTAAAGGCCCATAGCTCCAAAATTATGGGATCTACCGTAGTCTGGTCAAGCTTTCATATTGGAACTATATAGTATGTGCCTTATCCAAATATCCAAGTTTCACAATCCTGCGGTACTTCCGCAACAATTTTTATAAGATAGTTGGTGTGTACTTCAAATTATATGCTGGTAGCCAAACTTCCTCCATAAAAATTGTTGTCTGAGTATCTTAGAATTCTAAAACATTTATTTTTGGATAGCGCAATATTAATTCCTAAGTGAAGTCTTGAGTCGACTGCGGTAGGTCCCACAGTTTTGGAGCTATGCACTTTTAAAGTTTTTTTTTTCATGTTTTCGGCAGCCTATAATTCCGAAAGGAAGTATTTGTGCACCCAGGTTGGTCTATACTTTTTGTCTTATCTTGGTGTCAGGAATCACCTCCCAAACGTTGTCGGTGTTGTTTTAAAAAACACTCTGTATATCAAATAGTTTTGGAGATCTAGTAATGAGTGAGAGAGATTTACTCATAGATCTTAAAGTTGAACCAAAATCTCTTTTCACTCAATTCCATGACTATTGGCTAGGAGGATTGCATCCACCTTAATAATCGTATTCGAAGCAGGATATATTAAATTTTAATGTATATTTAGAGAAATGGTATATAAATAAAACTTTTTTCTTTCATATTTACAATTTTCGCAGAAAAACCTTTTTTTCGACGTTTTCTAAGAAATTTTACAACACTAAATAGCACATCGTGTACACGGGTATTTTCGAGGTTCTCCCGTTTCCTCCTTCATTCTCATTCTATAAAATATTTCATAATCATTCCCTTACATTAATCATCCGTCTTTTTTAGCTTAAAGAGCATCATCGTGGAGCGTAAAACAGGAAATTTCATCTTATTTCAAATGTGACACTAAAAATAAATATTTTGTTCTAATCATTGACGCTTCTCTTTGCAATCATGTTCTATGTATTATATACATTTGATGTCGTAATCGGTATAATTTATAAGTTTTCTGATTCAAGCATACTCACATCGGAACTATAAAATTGTTCCCATCGCAAAAATTTACTAAAATTGAAAATACTTTTATCGCGAGGCGACCTCCAATTGAGCAAATTGCGCAGGAAATTCAGTTTAAAAGGCTTCAGCTTAGTTTGCATCCATCTAGGACGTTCTGTGCATGTGCCACGATAGCGTGGGTCAATGAAAACTTGGCCCACGACCCATTGACTCACCACCCACCGTGTCCCACTCTGACCCACCAGCCACCATGAACCATTTCCACCTACTGTGACCCACTCTGACCCACCAAAACACATCGTCATCAACTCTGACAGATGATCCACGGCCTCTTCTCTACCGACTAAAGAGTTTACACTTGTAATAAAACCAAGCTGTGAAATTCTAACAAATCGGAGTTTGAATTTCTGCGGTCAATGACTCAAGCACCTCTCTGTAACGATAACGGTGGATCTGATCTTTACGATGTAAAATAGTAAAGTGTTTGTCATGGGCCAAATTACTATGAAATTCAATTGAATTATCGTGGTATAATTATTTTCTCATTGAATTATCGATATTTTTCAGTGGAAAAAAGGGTGAAATTTGAAAGTCCCAAATCAAGCTAGGTAGACCAACGTAAAGGATAAAAGTGTAAAATTTTTCATATAATTGTGCGTAGTCCAAATTTAAAATTTCCGTGTAATTATGCTTACAGTACAAAGTTTATCTCTACTTTTCTCACAACTTTATTGATTGCTTGTCCTGTGCCCTAAGCGCTCCATATAATAAACATAAGCTTCAGCAATTATTATAGTATAAAACAATGGCTATATGAAGCGAAGCACTGTATTTTTTTGTTTCTCAATTAATAATTGTTTCTGAACTAATATCGATCGTTTTCAATTATTTTTACAAGCCAACCCACTACTAATTTTCCATATATAGAAAGTACCTTCCCCTCATAAAGGATAATGTTAAAAAATGCTAGGACATGTTCTGTTTATTTTCAATAAAGTGTTAATATACTGAATTTCAGCTCCGTAAGTTTAACGGCTTGAGAGATACGCACTTTTTTTGTTTTGTAGAAATTCGGATCCCACTAGCCCCTTAGGATATGAATTATAATGAAAGCGATATAATAACATCCCAGTTTGGATTAAGGCCTTACTATATACCAAAAGTCATTTCATTTGACTTTGCAATTTGGCCGTGATGATCACATTCATTTTTTATGTAATAATTTATATATTACAGTGATTCAAAAATGTATTTTTTCCAGTAGTTAACTCCTCTTAAAAATTCACAGGCTGTGTTTTTCGAAAGCCAAGTAGCAGTATAAGGCCTATTGCTATTATTACAATTGCAAATATCAATATACAGAAATGCCTGAAGCTCTTTTTTCACTTGTAAGGAACATCATTCAATTATCCGGCTCCGATTTCAATGAAACTTCTTTTTCTGATAGAGGACATGTATGCATTATTTGTGATGACAGAAATTTTTGCCATGGTGCATGGTGCCTTTTTTTTTTTTTTTTTTTTTTAAGAGTTGTGATGTGGTTATTAGAGATTACTGCAGAAGTTCCTTACTACCCTTTGTAAACGGAGTATTAATGGAGGAACAACCATGTAGATATATATAAGGCCTAGGGGGAAGTCGTATAGTGGGTATGACCTTGATGGCAACCATCTTGAAATCCGCCATTTTGAATTAAGATCAAGTTTTTAAAATGGCAATAGAGTAATATGATACATAATTTCGGGCTAAAGTTTAACCAGGAAGACAATGGTGAAGTTAGTTTTAAGATACGCCCATTTGGGAAAAAGTTACAGGCATACTAATTGCTTATACTTATTATGCGCGTAAGTCCCTTACCTCCGCTTCAAACCTGTATTAATGCTACTAAGCGCATAAAAACTTCGATAATACATATTATTCCTAGAGGTAATCTTAAGTAAGGGTAACCTTGACGACAGCCATCTTGAAATCTGCCATTTTGAATTAAAATGAAGTTTTGAAAAATGAAAACCATAGCATGTAACACCTCATTTTAATAGCAAAATTTCCCAAAAGCCAATGGTATGCTTATTTTTGTCCTATAGTTAACCAGTATGAATTTAGGACTGCACCAAAGTACATTATTCGATCTTTCAAATTTGCAACACTCCTAATTTTCACCGCATGTTTTAAGATTCCAACTGGCACTTTCCAATTGTTGCCACGACTCATGTTTTCTAAATTTATTACATACTTTAAGAGTTGCGATTTGTCAGTTCATGAATGGTGTTGGGATAAGCATTCAGCAATCTTTCTGAGTTTTGAAGAATTATTTATATAAAACCAGAATACATGAGAAACCTATGGACCTATGTGACGTAAAGAAATACAAATTAAATTATAACAAATTGTTGTTATATGAATACAAAATTATCACGAAATGTAACCTACATGTTGCGAAACGACAAACAATAAAATATTTTAATAAATACAACTTGAAAGGAACAGCAGCAATGATAGAGAATATCAAAGAGGCATAGCATGACTGTTCCCAACACACAGTTTGTACCATGAACATAATATGAAAACAGGTAACTTGTTTATAAAGAGATGTAACTTAATCGAGTTCCCGATCAAAAGTGATTATAAATCTTACAAATGTGAACCTTCGACAACAATCGCTAGAAAACGAATGAAATTTTTGTCTGACTAGCTCAAAAAATAAATAAATAAATATAAAACAAAACAAAAGACCATTGATTTATACACAACAATCATATTTCGTTTTCCTCTTTGAAATGAATTTTCATTAGATTTCTTGTCTCATCTACTAGGGATGGATAAAAAGTAATGGCACAATTGTTATAATTTACAAATGACTGTATTAGAAGGTGAAATACGTTCTACATTCCTTCAATGTAATCACCCCCCATGTCCACAACCTTCTGCCACACGTACGGAAGGCGCCGTACTCCGTCAGCACGTTGTTCTCTGGCTATGTTTCGCAGCGACCGCTCTACGATATTGAGGATGGCCTGTCTGGTGTTGTATCGTTGTCCGCGAAGTAGTTGCTTCATCTTGGGAAACAGGTCTCAATCGCACGGACTCATATCCAGCGAATATGGTGGATGTTCCAGATCTCCCAGTTCCATTCACGTAAAAGGTCCGTCACGGCGGTAGCTGTGTGACAGCGTGCATTGTCGTGCAAAATGATTGGGGTCCGTGCCAAAAGATCAGGTCGCTCTTTCCGAAGTACGGGACGCAGATGGTGTTGCAAGAACGTGCAGTAATATGGCGCATTCACAGTCTGCCCTGCTGGTACAGCATGGTGCAGGATAACCCCTTGGACATCATACGCCACTATCAACATCACCTTCACTCCTCCCTGACTAGGGCGCAGTCTTTGGCCGAGGGGAACCAGGATGCTTCCATTCGTTGGATTGGTGCTTCAAACATGGTTCGTAGGATCAAACCCAGGTTTCATCAGTGGTAACGATCCTGCCCAAGAAATTGTCACCCTCCCTCTGGTGGCGGTCCAGCAATTCTTGTGCCACTGCATATCGGTACCATTTCTGCACCTCGGTAATGACATGTGGAACCCAACGTGCTGCAATTTTGCGAAAACGCAGGATGTCGTTCAAAATGTGAAGCACAGTTTTATGGCACACCCCAACCTCTGCCGAAAACTAACGCGCAGTCCACCGTCTATCCACGTCCAGCAAGGATGCAAAAAGCTGAATTGTCATGTTGACCACTGGAGGTCGTCCAGAACGTTGGCGGTCTTCCACGTTCTGTCTGCCTTCACGAAACACTTTAACCCATCGAGCTACGGTGCGGTATGGTAACGCTGCATCACCACAGGCTTCCCGCAGTCCCTGAAAACATTCTCGTGCACTACGACCACGTGCCACTTCAATTTTGATCCACGAACGCTGTTCATGTTTAGTGAACATTGTGTTTAGAGCGCTTCCACTCGCGATTCCAATTTGACGCCACTGCTCTCGTTGACTGACTCACTCAACAGCGTTTCCACTTACCTAAGTTCCTCAACTGAGTTTGTCTTCTCCGGTGCTGCCACCTCGCGGTTCTCAGTCCCTAGCCTGGCGCGTGCCGGCAGGGTTGCCAGTACTTTTTATCCAACCTATGTACTATCCATTACAAGCTAGGCCTTCGGTATTACCTGAATGCAAAGTTGGAGTTGTTTGAGTTGTGCGATGATTCATGTCAGTAAACGAGGTTTTTAAGGGCAGATATAGGAGATAAATAATTACGTTGCAAGTCTTCAAAATTCAGAAAGATTGCTGATTGCTTATCCCAAGTCCCAACACTATTCATGAACTGACAAATCGCAATTCTTGAAACATGTAATAAATTTAGAAAACATGAACGGGTTAGAAGAAGAGGTAAGGGACTCACGCGCGTAGTAAGTATAAGCAATTAATATGCCTGTAACTTTTTCCCAAATAGGCGTATCTTAAAAAAAAATTCACTATTGATTTCCTGATTAAATTCTAGCCCGAAATTATGTATCATATTACCCTATTCCCATTTTAAAAACTTGACCCTAATTCAAAATGGCGGATTTCAAGATGGCTGCCGCACAAGGTCATACCTACTATACGACTTCCCCCCTAGACCTTATATGTATCTACATGGTTGTTCTTTCATTAACACTCCGTTTACAAAGGGTAGTAAGGGACTTCTGCAGTAATCTCTAATGACCACATCACAACTCTTAAAAATTATTAAAAAAAAAAAAAAAAAAAAAAACAGAAAACATGCACCATGGCAAAAATTTCTGTCATCACAAATAATGCATACATGTCCTCTGCCAAAAAAAAAAAGTCATTGAAATCGGAGCCGGACAATTGGGTGATGTCCGTTGTTAGATATACTCATCTCAGGTAAGTGAACAGAAACAAATGAGAAAAGGAAGAAGAATGGAGGCCTTGAAAGTAAAACGTAGATGAATTTAACGGTGTTCACAAGATGCTGTCTACAACGCAGTGAGCAGAATGGGTCGTAGGACAGAGTGAGTCGGTGGATCAGAGTGGGTCATGGTGGGGTGGTGGGTCGCAGTGGGATAGAGTGGGATATTCTATTGACCCACAACCCACTGAGCCACTCAGAAAACTTAATCCACTTGACCTAATGACCCACTCTATCCCTCTATATATAATCAAGATTGGTGTCTTTGTTTCTTCTTATATAGTTTAACATATCTTTAGCATTGTCTCTTGTTTGTTTTAGTGTTTGTTTTATATGTAATAAGTTTCATTTTCATTTTTCATGTTTTATTTTATGTGTTGTTCTGTATGTCGGTAACTCTTTAACGTGCCTAACTGTATATCACTTTTATTCTCGTCGTAAAAAAAAAAAGAAAGAAAGAAAGAAAAAAAGAAAGAAAGAAAGAAAGAAAAAGAAAAATATGAGATCCGACTGAAAAAAACAAATGTAAATGGTTGAGTGGAAGAAAAGGTTATGCCTTAACTCCGCCATTTTAAATAATAAATAAATAAATAAATAAATAACCCTGATCCCGTTGTTTCACAACTTCGCACAAGCAGGAATGTTGCAGTAATTTTTCTAAATCTCTCTCGTTCTTTGTTATTAATTTTTTTTTTTTTTTTACCAATATCTCTACATTCCACTGTCAATTTTAGGCCCAACTTTGGGCGCACAGTATTTTGACTGGAGAACAGGACAGCCGAGCCAAGGTTCTGTACTTCCAGCAATGTAACGAAGCCTTGTCTCTCATATTTACTCGAGCACACGCTAGACAAGAGTCTCTCTAATATTCCGAATGATAAATAAACTCAATTAATGTACTCAGGCTTCCCGATCCGCATTCTTTCCTACCTCCCTGTGCCTCAGCTTGACTATGCTGTCCTCTAGTCAATATGCAGTTGGCATTACTCAAGTTAGCTCTTGTCCCATTGTCTGGCCAAAACGTTCAATTTTAAACCTCAGTATAAGTTGGTCCTAAAGTGATCATTACAGGTGTATGGGCGGCGTGGAAGCGGTAAAAGGGTAAGTTTGCTCATTTATGCATGCAATATAAAGTAACAACTGAGAAAGAAAATAATGAGAGATTCAGAGATGCTACAACTCCAATTATTAACGTATTGTTCTAAGAAGTGACGTATTGTTCTAAGAAGAAACAATTCTATATGAAACTTTAAAACAATTTTTATGAGAGGATTAATGTGCAGGAAAGTTGTGAAACTGAATTTCCTTACAGTCTTGTATCCTATGGAATCTTCCAAAGAAACATTACAGTAGTTAGCTAAAAATATATTCATATATATGTATATATTTGCTAGTAGTTCATCAGCTAATACCTTAATATTTAAGGTGTATGTTTCAGAAAAGAGGCGGTTTTATTAAGGTAATGAAATAATACGGATGTTCTTTATTCAATACAACGATTTAAAAAAATGGAAGTAAATTTCTGGTTTTACATCCCATGATTATGCCTTTTATGTTAAAGGAAGCGAATAAAATTAATGAAAATGAATGATTGTGAAAGATTTGGTGGAATGAGAATGCAGAGGAAACAGGAGAATGTTAAGTAAACCCACGGAAGCCATGTTGTTCATTACAAACTGACATAGAATGGGACCGAACTAGAGAACTCCGCACCAGAGATGCTTAATACTGTCAAGGCAATGTTGTTATGGTAGTCACATTTGTTGAAAGAAAAAACTGAAGATAATTTATTTACTATTGATAGGTAAGAAATTGCTATAATATATAAATCGGTTTAATGTATCTGTTTCAAAGGACGGAAAAATAAGCTTCCTCACCTCCAATAATAATATTTGACATGAAATATTCTGTAATACTTACCCTTTCCACGTTTCGTTGCGATTTCATCTACTACTGTATTTATTCCGCCTAAGTTGATAGTCAAAATAATCTTCCCTACTCTCCCCTCTTTCTCATTGCAAGAAGAAGAAAGTAACTCGCTGACGTCGTCAGAAGAGAAGCGTTTATGTAAGATGCTGGATGGGATAAAATCTAAACTTCCACCCCAATTCTCTCGCTTTTGAATTCACTTGTTATAAAGTCAATTTCTTTATTTCTATCATTTGAAGAGAAGCGGAAAGTTATAAGCCAAGCTAATCATGTCGAGATTCTACCTTTGTTTTAAATTACAGACAAAGTTGTATTCTATGTAGTTGGCTAATCGAATACGTAAAGTATTAAAGTTTCAAAATACCATATAAATTTAATGGCTCACATATTGTATTTATTTATAACATATTATAATGTATATTTATTCGTACAATACATATTTAGTGACTATTGAAGCAAGAATGTATGTCTTCCCTCCATTTAAAGGGATGTTTGAAATCGAAATGTCGGTTTATTAAAGACTCAGACGAGTTTTTTTTTTTTTTTTTTTTTTTTTTTTTTAATAATTTGAAGTCCTGTTGTTCTGACGTTAGCACTCTAATATTTTATCCATACATATTTTATTTGCTTTGCGAATGCATATTAGTATGGAATTATCATATGAAAATACAGTAATAAGTCCTCTTTCTTAATTCCAACCCTGTCAACAATTGCCATTCTAACATCATTCCACAACACATGATTACCAAATAAACAACAAATGCTTAATAAAATTTACAATTATACAAGAGACGTGTTACATATCTCAAATACAGAAAATTACTTAATTCACGATACTAGTATCTTTCGACAAAATGATTTAACTCAAGATAGGAGTATCTTTCTTGAAAACAATTTAAGATACGAGTATGTTACCAGAGAAAGACTTAATTCAAAATACGAATTACTACGAGTATTTAGAAAACGAATTCAAGATTAATTTTCCAGAGAACGAATTAAATCAAGATACGAGAAAGCAAGTTAATTCCCTAAGTCAAGGTACCACTGCACTTAATTGTAAGGGCATTCCAAAGGAAGTGAGTATTTTAATTATTTTAGATAAGCAATTCTCTTTAATATTCAAACGATATATTTAAAAGATAATAATTGCAAAGTAATAGTATATGTCTTGTTCAAAACGAGTTCTGAAAGTGTATTTACATAACTTTGCTAGGCGAGACCACAAGGCAGTACAAAAACATGCCTGTCGGCGAGAACTATCTTGGCAGTGACGTCAACGTTCTCAGTTGCAAGGCTACCAACTTACGCTATTCACAAATAGTGCTTAGATGGCACACTGAACGCTTTGCACGCCACGTCGTAACTACAGTTTAAAATAATGCTGGTAACGAACTAGAGAGAATTTAGATAACAATGTATTTGAATAATACTAGCATATATATATGCATTGTTACGACAAAGAAAGAAAACAAGATTAGACCCTATATTTATGTCGTCAAACGACAATATCTTTCCTTTCAAAAAGCAGTTTTCTATTTCCAATAGAATTTTTTTAAAACCTAAATCCAAACTTGCGTCGTATTTGTTGTAATGCACACTCAGAACCTTTGAAGTCAATGCTTTTCTTAAGTTCGCACAATAATTTATTTAAGGTGGCGACAATGCCTTCAGCATAGAGATTGTGAATTGTTCTACGAACTACTACTTCATCGAAAGAATCTAAATTTGTTTGTCTTTTCTGCGTATTTGGCCTTGCTTTACAGGGTGTTACGACGGGTTGTCCAGACTTTACTCCTTCTCTTTCACAATTCGCCACACGGATCTCTCTCTCACTGACACATGTTACTCGGGAAGTTTCATGAACACTGTCATATTTATTATTGTTTGCTGCAAGAAAAGTTGTAAACATTAAAAACAATGTCTTCTGCATCACAATGCAACGGCTTGCCTTTCTTTAAGGTACTACCACCCATTGCGCGACCAGGAAACACGTTCACATATCATCCTCTAACTCAAGGACCGTTATGGATAAAGACATGGTGGTTTCTTTAAAATAAACTTTGGACTTCTCTTCCCATTTCGTCCACTGCATATTTGTGTCTATCTTCAATAGAACGAAAGTTTGTAGCATGTTGAAATCTGAGTGTCGTTAGAACAAAATAAACATAAATGGCTATCATTTAAAATTATTTTCCACATACTTATAATATAAAATTCAAATATAAAATAATCATATTCTTCATGAAAGTTATATAAATATAAAAGCAAAAAAAAAAAAATGTAGCATTTATGTCTTCTCGAACTCCAGTCTTGTTATACATAGATGACAAGTATATTTTATCAAAAACGAATCTCCCATTCGGGTCATTTTGTTTCGCTTTCCTGTTGTAGAGAACGGAGCGTGCTTTTAAGTTGGTATTTGTGTTCGCGCATTTTCTCTTTCCTGGGATTGGACGTTGAATTGAACGAAGCGTCTGTTTTAACCAGTGGGGTGGCATTTGAGCAAGAGCGAAGTCTAAGTCACTGCCAGGATAATTCTCGGGCACTTTTTTTTTTTTTTTTTTAGTTTCTCCCGTGTGGTTGAAAACATTATTTAGAAAGCTAGAATGAACGGACAGTTAGTACTTCAATTACATCATTGAACGACTGTGAAAATATATTCGTCCATCGTTGAACTTAACAACTTTTAATTAGAAATGTTTATGTATAACCTTATATTAACATTAAGCATGTATTTCACGTATTTTCCCATAATTCTTGTCCTAAATAACAGTTATTTATTTTCCTACGATCATTTCACTTAGTGTAGACCCCAATTTTGATGGTGAAAAACTCGAGAACCAAAGCTTTGCACAAGAAAATAATATAAATGGAACTAAGCACGTCAGGGTCACCCCTATGCAAAATGTTACAAAAATCAAAGGAGTTCTGCAGATGAAGGACACAAAGACAACACTTACACGAGAATTAGGTAAAAGTGACTTCATTGCACAGAAATTTATTTACACAGTCAGTACTAATATTTCGTAAACCTTTCAGACTTCTTATAAAGTTTAGATGTCAGACTCTTGCTAGAAAAAGAGCATATGAAAGATGGAATACACAATGATTAAAATTACACAAATAAAAAGTAATAGATTTATTGAGACAATAAATAAAAAGATGATATGAATTTTCACAGTACATTAAACAATAACATAACACACACACACACACACATATATATATATATATATATATATATATATATATATATATATATATATATATATATATATATATATATATATATATATATATATATATATATATATATATATAATACAACATACACATACAATAATTTAATAAATATCATTTATCTGAAGAAATATACATATTTTTGTAAACAGAATATTTTGGGTGTAAGTAGTACTCAAGTACAATGTTTACCATAAAATTGGAGAACATAGAAATAGAAGAGTTTCTGCATATTTTCTAATTAATATATACCAGGGGCGGATCCAGGGGCGATCGGGGTGATCGACCCCCCCTTCGAAGAGGAAACTCTTATTTTATATATAAATAAAACCCATCCCAGAGTTTGGAGCTGTTAAAAGTAGCTCTAAGTAGCAGTATTACAATCCACCGCCTCCCCCAGAAATTCATCCTGGATCCGCTCCTGATATATACAGTATTTACATAAACAATTTACAAAAACATGAGATGTTTAAGAGATCCTGTGTCTCTCTTCCCGACTGCAAGACTGTACACAAAATGAAGTACTATATTCAGAAGTTTTTTTTTTTTTAAAAATTAGCATTAATTAAACAGATAAACAAAATTTAACAAAATAACTTATACACAGCAAAGGAAAAAAGTTATGATGTTAAAACAATCCAATTTTAACACAGGCCAGTGATCCCAGGATGACTGACTACTTCAGTTTGTTATTTGAACATTAAGGGTTTGGTATTACGGTTAACACATGCCCTGTGATGTTGGTTAGACACAGAGCGGCGTCAAATTAGAAGACACTGTAAAACTAATTTAACATTGTTAAAGTGGTATTGTTAAGAGTTGGGTGACTAATGAAGGAACGCGGAAGTAGACACCGCCATAATGTTCTTTTAATATATACACTTTGTTTCTAGTAATATTCTAGCTCGCACGGTGAACGCTTGTATTCCACGTTAAACTGTAGTTACATGTCTTGCGTAAGGTAGCCTCGGTGTTGACAAGGAGGATTGTTAAACTTAAGTAAACTTGTTTACTCGTAACAATCAATTTCGTAGTGACGGAAAGGTAAGGAGGCTGATCCCATCTCAAAGCGAAACATTTATACGTTAAAAATTCTACTTCTAAAATCGTCATTTAGATAACTTTACAGTTGTGTTCATTATAATTACTATTTGCCGTTTACTTTTGCAATATTAAAGCTTTTCAGACTCATTTTCAACACTCTGTTTTCTGAAGTTTTTTTTTTTTTTTTAATCCTTTGCAATCATCGCGGATTTTATTGATTTTCGCCAACAGAACTCGAAATATTTTGATGTAGGTATCCATACTATTAGGTAACTACACTATAATCGAGGCGTTCCTGGTGGTAAGGACGAACTCAACAAAGACACTGAAAACCACTCGGAGCTGTCAAAATAATTGTCCATTTATTTTCAAACTTTCTAAAGGAAACAGTATGGGCTTTCAGAAACTATACATATATGCACGAGAACTGGCTGGCACAGAGCAGTTTCGTACTAGTACTCAAACACCTCAAATGCAGTGGCGAGTTTTGAAGGAAGTCACATCAGTAAAAATTCAATTTTATTGCTAGAAGTTTGAAAAAGAAATCTTCTTAATGTACTTATTCCCGTATGAAGCTTTCTTCCCTTATCTTGTAGTGATAACATTTATTATTATTATTATTATTATTATTATTATTATTATTATTATTATTATTATTATTATTATTATTATTATTATTATTATTATTATTTACGAATGTTACTTCCTTTAAGAGCCACCACTGCTCAAATGTAATTCCAGAGCATTCAGATTTTACATAACTTTTGTTCAGTTTGTCTTTACTAGTAGGGATGCGCACGAGACAAGATTTGTGGCTGTCTCGTCTCGAAAATGTGCTGTAAAAGTGATTTCTCGACTCGAAAAATGTATATTTCTTTATTGGAAGAGCCATGTCTCGACTCGTCTCGTGCGCATCCCTATTTACTAGCCAGAATGCCTCAATTCTTTGACCAACACTTAATATTAAATCCATGCTATCACTTAACCTCGCAGCGGCTCAAACAAATATAGAAAATTAACCAGTGACTTTGTAGCTTTCTACATAGCTGAATTTCTTCTCATTGTATAGTTCGATTATAATATGTAGATCTGAGAAGCTGAAGGCTTCAGATTCTCAGGAATCACCTAGCACGGTAGACACTTGAAGAAGAACACGCACATCAAATAAAGTAGTATCGAGATCTGATTTCGGATCCCAGAAATGCTTACTATATCATTGATTTAATAATAATAAAAAAATTACGTTAAAGCTTGCTTTCTTACTGTATTTTAGTTCTAGCGCCAGCAACATTTTTTGTTACACTGTGTTTTAAAAGATATTTTACTAATTGGAATCCACACTGAAACATAATAAACATGATAAACATGATAAACTAACATTCTTCTATTGCAACATGTAATCCGTTCTATTGTTTTATAGTCTAAATATTCTAAGATAAATTTTCAGTTAAAATGAACTATTCTGGAGTATTTACGAACTTCATAAATAAAAAGAAAAAATTAAAATCTTTGCATTACTGCGACCAGAATTTTAATATATATTTAAATCGGATTCGACACTAATATACTAGAACTAACAAATACACAAAGTACGTAAGTCCACATTAACTTTCAAAGTTTTACTAATTTATATATTTTTATTTTTATTTTTATTTTGTTCCTTAGTAACACAATGCTTCAAAACAAATTGCACTTGAGAAACAAAAGTTGTACTCATACAGTTTTGTTCACAAAATTTTGGCTACCACCTTTGATACAGAAAGCCCTATTTTGGCAACCTTACGTAAGAAAATACTATACTTTAGCTCTAAATAAAGATCTGATAATCAAAGAAACTTCATATTTGTTTGATTTAATTCAAACTGTGGTTTAAAATACAGAGTTCTTCCAAGAGGAGTGCGTGACCAGGTTTCTTTGAACAAGACTGCATATTGAGTTTTGTATTACTAATTGTTCTTCAAATTGTTCATAAGTCATAAATAAATGCTTACTGTCCAGGTACCAAATTTCACAAAATTAAATCCCCACGTTAAGCGGGTTTGCATATCCAGGTTCCTAACTATGAAAATATTTACGCTCAGTCCAACCTCAATCATTTCACGAATTCAACCTGTTTTACGTATGTTATTAGGACATAATATCGATTGTGATTTATTCTAAAAACACTTTTATACATTGCAAGAGCTGTAACGTCCAAATATTTACTGAGAACTCATAGTCGTATCGGAATAAACAAAAGCGAGTATGGAACAGTAAACTGCTTTCACAAAAGGAAAAAGAATATGTGTAAAAGGCCTGCAAAACGGTCGAGTGGTTTGGGTCGATACATTATCAATCATATGTTTGTGAGTTCAAGCAAGCTGTTTCTTTTTTAAGTGTCTTCCTATTTTCACCCGGAGGCTGAAAATATTTCTTTGAGTAACTCATTGAAAACTTCTTTTGTTTCAAATTCGATTAGAACGGAACATTATATGAATTGCGAATCTTAAATCCATAGCTAAAAAAAAATGAAGTATACTCACTACTCCATTATCCTCTGATTTATAACGAAAAACTATTTATAAACAGTGGTGACTTCAGAAAATTATTCTTGGGGGGAATTTCAATATGCGAGTGGAGGGCAAACATTGGTAGTCCACATTGAGCGCGATCGAATATATGGTCCTGAAGGCGGAAATTTCTTAGCTTGAGAGGGGTCTCAAATTCTCCCTCAGATCACGTCCTGAAAGCATCATTGCTTAAAAGCTTTTCGTAACAAATATAATATTACTCTTGTTTCTCGTTCTACATTTAGAATTGGTAAAATCATAACTTATAGAGGATTATAATAAAAGCATAAAAATTACAATACCGATCATGTATAAATTATCCTGTAAGTTACCAACTTTGGGTCAGATTAAAACTCAAATATTTGTTTTCGGATTACACTTAGAAGTAAGTCCTCTCTATATAATCCTGATTGGAAAGCCATGTTTAACACTAATTAATTAATCAATATTTATACGAATATTTTTTTATTTTACTATTTTTACTATTCAGTATTATATACACTTCATTTCCAAAATCAAAATCTCGAAAATGTATATTGTACGAGTGCAGACTCGCAAATAAATGATTATTTATCATATATATTGGTCTCTATTCGAAATTCTATTTAATCGAATCCGACAGGAACACAGACAGAAACATCGAGAACAGGTGACAAAAAAGAGAGAGAAAAACGTTGTACCCGGTGGGGACTCGAAGTAAGCTCGAATGATGCTTTATAAGCCGAACGTCTTAGACCACTCGGCTATGGTAACAACTAGTGATTGTAGCAGAGGCTTCGAGTAGTAGTTTTTATTACAGAATAACATTTTTCTATTGCCTAAAATTTAAACCTAATTTACTTTGATATAATATATTTATTAATTTGTTTCATGAACGTTTTCGTTACTTTGATGAATGATGTATGTTGTTGATATAGATTCTATTAAACATTCTTTCGTAAATATTATAGAAAGTATCAGGGTTATTTATGATCTTTTATGGAAATTGACTGGCGCATGTGCAGTACACAGACAGTTCAATTGGAAGGCGAGGAATGAAACGCTTACACACTGTTACAATGTTTCCCTCGCAAGCAGTAGTTCCCAACCGAAGGACGGCGGGACGCACTTCCTCCTCCTGGGGTGGCGTGAAGGATTTACGAAGTTCCTTCGTTGTCTTATATTTCTTGAATGATTATACACAATATCCAGTCACATCTTCTACACATTTGGAAGTGATAAATCGTAGTATAAATAAACCGTCCTCCACATACAGTGATTGTTGCTTTTTCAAGATTATAAACTGAAACACTTTTTATTTCAATAGAATATAAAAGTTTCAATGGGAGGGGTTACAACCCCCTCAACCCCCTGGGTCTTCGATATGTCACCGCCTAAACTGTAACTTTCAAGTTAGAATCGAAAAATGGAGACATGTGACCTACTAAATATATTTTTAGTTAATTATACATTTTCATAAATAAAATATCCACAATTACAATGACAGTAAATGCTAAGTAATTATTGTAAATCTTTGTACTTTCATTTTCCCTCTTTCTTCTCAACTGAGCTTGAAAAATGTAAAAATGGGAGGTTAAGAACTTCAAATATTACGTATATTTTAGCGTATTACGAAATTATATTTAATAGAATCCGGTAGGATCAGAAACAGAAACGTCAAAAAGAGGTAAAATGAAATTGTACTGTGGTGGGATTCGAACTACTCTTGAATGATACTTCAGAATCTCTAACCGAATGCCTTAGTCCACTCGGCTAATGTGACAAGTTGAAAATATAGTAAGCGTGTTTCATGTTCAATCTTTTGTTACAGTATGAAATTTATTCTGTATTCTCTGAAGTTTAAGCCTATTTTGGCCTGATAAATAGTCTGTTGAAATTGTTTTATGTTTACGGTATTCTTTACTTTGACGAATGATGTTAATATAGGTTCTATTACGTATTCGTTCATAAATATTACAGCAATTGTCAGGATTATTTATGATCTTTCATGAAAATTGACTGGTGCATGCGCAGTAGAAACAGAAAGATGCACTTTACCGACATTTGTCATACACGCCAGAACGCAAATTTCTAACAGGTTCTCAAAATGCCTCGCTCTAAAGGCTGTGGAGAACTGTCTGTTGCTCTGAGAGGAGAAATCATAGGCCGAGCAAAAATGGGACAAACTGTGCCTCAGATTACTAGAGATCTGGGATGTGACAAGAAAACGGTCAAGAAATGGGTTCAGCAACATGAAGAAGGTGGTGAATGGTTCAGGTCTCAGTCAAGAAGTGGAAGGCCAAAAGTGACAACTTCAGCTCAAGATCAAGCTTTAGTTACAGAAGTAATCAACAGACCTCTATGCCACACGTCAATCCTCTTGGACAAAGCCAGAGAATATAATTGTTCTCACGAAACAATAAGAAGATTATTTGGGCTGGTCTACACTGTTCAAGACCCGCTAGGAAGACTCTCCTGACTGAAACTCACAAGGCCAGACGAATGGAATGGGCACAGAATAACATAACCCAACCTCAGTCATATTGGGACTTAGTCATTTGGACCGACGAGAAGGTTTTCAAGTCTAACCAACAAGGCAGAGTTATATTGTATAGACCGCGCGGAACCACGTATGCTGAACAAAATATTATCAGAACTTCTTGTTCAGGACGAATATCAACACACTTTTGGGGATACATGACGGCTGCTGGTCCTGGAGATTTAGTTGCGGTGCCTGAGAGAATGAACAGCAGTGTTTACATTAATATCCTCGAAAATACGTTGTTACCGTCCTTAGAAACTTCCCCGAACAGGAAGAATATATATTTATGCATGACAACAGTGCTGTTCACACTTCCCGGCAAACACGAGAGTGGCTAAATGAACATCCAGAGTTAATTTGTATTGAGTGGCCCCCTCTATCCCCAGATTTGAACCCAAATGAACATCTGTGGGCCTACATGGTGCAAGAATGGGAAGAGAGACGTGAAGACAGAGACCAAACGTTTCTTCAAAATCATGTTATGGAACTGTGGCAACATTTTCGTGACACACCGTCGTATTGCTCGAGACTTGTATCTAGTATCCCCTCCAGACTTCAAGAAGTTACTGACTCTGCAGGTGACTACACGAAGTACTAGTTTGTTATTTTTTGTGTAAACATTTAAGTTTCATTTATTTATTATATTTTTTTCAAGAGCAATACTTTCGTTCTTCATTCTTTTCCTTTGCTTGTTTACTTATTAGTTCGTTAAAACGTAAAGGAAGAGTAGTATATCTTCAAAAAGTTTTTGAGAATTTACTTTGAACGTTTCTAAGAATACATTTACTTTTTTTCCTTACTCTATATCATGCCCAATATTACTTTCATTTCAGTTAATTAATAACTTTATTTCACATCTCGGATAAAAGTGTTATTGTCTTTTTAACGATATTTTTCCTTTTGATTGTGTAATTTCTAGTTTCATTGAATTATCTCAATTCTAATGAATAAATCACATTTTGTTTATTGTCCCTTCCTTAGCTAAGTTCGAATTCGAGAACAATTTGGTGAAATATAAGTTCTTTATTCTTCATATTGTGCAGTAATGCCAATATTAATTATTTTTCATGAGTCCAGTTGATTAGTGAGAACTTGGACAAACATTAACTTGGTGATTCTTTACGCAATGACAACCGTAAAATACATTTTAGCTATTCTTTATACTTCATAGCGATGAAACATTCTAACAGCCTGTTAGCGTTCCCTTTCTCGCCTTCCAATTGAACTGTCTGTGTACTGCGCATGCGCCAGTCAATTTCCATGAAAGATCATAAATAACCCTGATACTTTCTATAATATTTACGAAAGAATGTTTAATAGAATCTATATCAACAACATACATCATTCATCAAACTAACGAAAACGTGTTCATGTAACAAATTAATAGATATATTATATCAAAGTATATTAGGTTTAAATTTTAGGCAATAGAAAAATGTTATTCTGTAATAAGATCTACTACTTGAAGCCTTTGCTACAATCACTAGTTGTTACCATAGCCGAGTGGTCTAAGGCGTTCGGCTTGTAAAGCACCATTCGAACTTACTTCGTGTCCCCGCCGAGTACAATGTCTTTTTCTCTCTCTTTTTTTCACCTGTGCTCGATGTTTCTGTCTGTGTTCCTGTCGGATTCGATTAAATAGAATTTCGAATAGAGACCAATATATATGATAAATAATCATTTATTTGCGAGTCTGCACTCGTACAATATACATTTTCGAGATTTTGATTTTGGAAATGAAGTGTATATAATACTGAATAAAAAAAATAGTAAAATAAAAAAATATTCGTATAAATATTGATTAATTAATTAGTGTTAAACATGGCTTTCCAATCAGGATTATATAGAGAGGACTTACTTCTAAGTGTAATCCGAAAACAAATATTTGAGTTTTAATCTGACCCAAAGTTGGTAACTTACAGGATAATTTATACATGATCGGTATTGTAATTTTTATGATTTTATTATAATCCTCTATAAGTTATGATTTTACCAATTCTAAATGTAGAACGAGAAACAAGAGTAATATTATATTTGTTACGAAAAGCTTTTAAGCAATGATGCTTTCAGGACGTGATCTGAGGGAGAATTTGAGACCCCTCTCAAGCTAAGAAATTTCCGCCTTCAGGACCATATATTCGATCGCGCTCAATGTGGGCTACCAATGTTTGCCCTCCACCCGCATATTGAAATTCCCCCCAAGAATAATTTTCTGAAGTCACCACTGTTTATAAATAGTTTTTCGTTATAAATCAGAGGATAATGGAGTAGTGAGTATACTTCATTTTTTTTTTAGCTATGGATTTAAGATTCGCAATTCATATAATGTTCCGTTCTAATCGAATATGAAACAAAAGAAGTTTTCAATGAGTTACTCAAAGAAATATTTTTAGCCTCCGGGTGAAAATAGGAAGACACTTAAAAAAGAAACAACTTGCTACAGGGTTTGAACTCACAAACATGTGATTGACAGTGTATCGACCCAAACCACTCGACCGCTTCGCAGGCCTTCTGCACATATTCTTTTTCCTTTTGTGAAAGCAGTTTACTGTTCTATACTCGCTTTTGTTTATTCCGATACGACTATGAGTTCTCAGTAAATATTTGGACGTTACAGCTCTTGCAATGTATAAAAGTGTTTTTAGAATAAATCACAATCGATATTATGTCCTAATAACATACGTAAAACAGGTTGAATTCGTGAAATGATTGAGGTTGGACTGAGCGTAAATGTTTTCATAGTTAGGAACCTGGATATGCAAACCCGCTTAACGTGGGGATTTAATTTTGTGAAATTTGGTACAGCTGTAAAAGAAACGACGCCATTTCTCTACGAATGAGTTGATCTACTATACTATAGCATTCACTACACGGAAGAACAACTGTCTTCGTGTTGCAACTGTCTTCGTGTTGCAACTGTCTTTCTGTTACAGATAAATACACTCAAATCTGATAATCTGCTCGCAAGATATCAGTCTATATGACATTGACTCATGGAAAAAATAAATTTCTTTGGTTAGTATTATTTTAGAAGTTGCATAATGCGTGATGAAAGTCACAAACAAGTTAACGACACTAGATGACCACGAAAAACAAAAGCAAAATGGTGTTCTTTCTGCACAGCAAATCGATACAATAAATAAATAATTATTCTCAGGATGCTTCTTGATTTTCTCACACATTTTCAGACCTCCATGTTCTCGTCGTCTTCATCGACAAGAATACGTTTTGGGTAGTTATTCCCAGGAATTACCTGGACTTTATTGACTCCTGAGAAATAATCCTCAATTTCCTGCAATGTCTTACCTTTCGTTTCGGGAAGGTAAAGTATAACGAAGATTGTTCCTAATAAGGACAGGACACAATAGAAAAAGAACACACCGTAATTTTCAAACCAACGCAGCATATCAGGATAAAATTTCACGATGATGAAACTAAATATGTAAGCAATGCAAGTTGTAGCACCACTCGCAATCTCACGTATCTTGGAAGGGAAAACCTCACCAATCATAGCCCACGGCAGAGTAAGGAACCCGATAGTGCTAGTAAAAATATACAAAATGATTGCAGCAACAGGGATCCAGTTTATTGTAGGACTGTCCTTTTCTAAAGCATTAATACTTTCAAGATATGTAAAAATAGCAAGTGTTCCCATGCACACTGTCATACCAACACCAGATATAATTGCTGGCGGTCTCCTTCCGAGCTTTCTCAACGCGAAACTTATACAAATTGTCACTAACAACCGGGACAAACCAATAAGAACTGTTGCAAGGTATTCGTTAATGTCGTCACTGGCTTCACGCACTACGTTAACGGCATAAAATATCACAACAAATATGCCAGAGAATTGTTGGAAGAAGAAAAAGACGTTCATTACGATAAATGGTTTGTATCCTTCAGGACGAGAAAACATATCAAAGAGTTCACTTAAACTTGTCGACTTTCTTCTGTTTTTGGGGCCGTTCGACACTACATCCTCGAATTCAATTTTTGCATATGGACTTTCAGCTCGAAGCCATAGCAATGCCTTTTCAGCGTCTTCAACTCGTCCTTTGGACATCAACCATGAAGGACTTTCAGGAAATAGGGACATCACAATATATGCCGTTAAAGGAAATAATGTGCTTAAACCAGCCACCATTCTCCAGTCAAGAAGCGAACCCATTACGTACACGATTAAAATACCCAACGCCATTGATATGGAGTTCCAACACACTAACATTCCTCTTAGATGTGGTTGCGTTACTTCACCCACATATACCGGACCTGGCGTGCTAGACATTCCAGTGCCCAATCCTGTGAGAGCTCTTCCTACGTAAATCATGGGTAAATTTTGAGCTGTGGCAATGAGTAACCATCCAAATATGCAAGGAACATTGATAGAAAGGATGGCCAGTTTCCGTCCGAAACGATCCATTATGGAGCCAATGATAAGGCACCCAATAGGGGTTGTCATAGCTGCTATACTGGCTAAAAATAAAAGATTATTTAAGAAATGTTAAAAATCTGCAGTAGAACTATTAATAATGTAATTATTACATTTATACATACATTCTGAATAATAGCTAATGTTTAGATTACTTCCGCATAAAATTACATAAAGATTACAATAGTATCAAGCTTAAATTTATCAATGAAATTTTCTATACTTAACTTATACGAAACGTGATATCTCCTGAAATGTCAATATAGGTTGTATGTCTTTGGACCACAGATACACACTAAGAATTTTTTTTAGGGTTTCAAAGTCGAAAGATTGAAGAGAGTCCGAATTGAGTGAACCACCGTGAGTTGATGCAAACACAAGTATATTATTTTAAAAAATTGAAGTTTGGAGGTATCTGTGCCTGGTGGACCCCCGGTGGGTGCGCCCCTATTGGTACATCTCGCTAACAGGCTATATTTTCCTGCAAAACAGAGTTGGCTATACTTCAGCTCTACGAAACCGATTTATGCATATTTTATTGTATAGTCAATGTACCATAAAAAATATTAACCACTTTATGTAAGAATATATTTCCCAATTGTCATATGATTAATAACATCTAAGTTTCTAATTCTTCTGAAATTACAACCATTATGGATATTTTTAAAAGAATAATATGAGTAGATAAAATTAGTTGATTTTCAGATTAAACTTTTTCCTTCTTCTCTACTTGCTATACAATTGATAAAAGATCTAATTACTTCATATTTACACAACACTTAAAGATAGATACAGTATATACAACGTTCATTCTTTCTAAATGGAAATTTGAATATAGCTGACCAACATTTTGTCCTACTTTTAAACTAATAGGCAGAATGCAAACGATCCTGACAGGTTCATCAATAACATAAACTGGACTAATTTAACTAAGGTAGGAGAATTTGATTACAGTGTTGCGGAGTGGCATGATTGCTAGGTCGACCAGGAAGTGGAAAATTAAATTAGGCAAAAGAAACGGGTATCTATGGTACAGAATATGTCCTTGAGATACTAATTCTTACGTACAAACCCCAGAGTTCTTGATGAAATTTTAGAGTTGTTTAGAATAGAAATGTTAATATCCGACTGCTCGAAAGGTGAATGTGAGCACATTAGTACAAAACAAGTTGAAAATGATCCTTATTACTAAGCAACAGCAAAATATCTAGGTTTTTGCACCTAGTGGTATACTTCGAAACAATTAATTATAAGAAAAGCTAAAATTAGCAAATAAAATGATTCTAACGCAAGTGAACATTAAAAACACAGATAGTCGATGTAGCAGTGATACCATACACTGTAGAAGATGTTGCATAATTTAATATGAACAAATTAATTACACTACGATTGCATTCGCGCTTTGATCATTTCAACAATTTGAGTTTGAGTCAATATAGTTGGTTGGGAATCTCTAAAAAAAACACACACACCATGTTTAATCAAAATCAGAAACATATTGCACAAGTTATTGTGAAGTAAATACATACATATTTTCGTCCTATGTGTCTAATGACATAACTAATTATATAAATTTAGTTTTCAATGTGCTGGAATGTTTGCCACGGAAATGTCATAAATGTAATGCTGTTACTCCATCCATCTTGACTCTGGAATTATTAAGTACTTAAATAATTAATATTTTTCTGGTCAGGGTATATACTTCTTTATTAAAATTAAGTCGTAATAGTTTCAATAACGTAACATTATTTTCATCAGACGTTAATTGACATATATACAGTATATGTTCATATTAATGTAGGTAATACAAACTTGATATTAAATTATAATTTAACATTATGTTATTGAAACTGTTACGACATATTTTAATAAAGAAGTACACACTCTGGACAGAAATAGATTAATTATTTAAGTAATATTGTTCTAAAAAAGGATAATTAGTGAGCCTCTAATATAAATTAGGTGTCCTTATGTATATTTAAATACTGTACCTATACAACACATAATAATAATAATAATAATAATAATAATAATAATAATGGTTGATCGCCAATAGCTAAATATATAGATGTGGCTAAATAAATATTCTGCTTGTATAGCTGAATCATTCTATGGAGAGAGTTGAAGAGACGTATAATCTCATGTTTTAGAGATTCGGATCAGAAGCCTTACTGGATCAAGCATGAAATATGCTATAGCGTATGCTATTTTATGCTATAATATAACGATGAGAAATCGTACGATAAATGCTTCAACCCTCCCTCCTGGGTTTAGTGGAAGCGCGGGCATTAGTTGTGGAGGTGGTTCTGGATTCGATTCTTGGTGGGAGAGCATTAAAATTTGGAATGGGTTCGGATTCGAACTTCAACTGTCAGTAAATCTCAAATAGTTATTGGTGCTGAAAAGGGATACTAAGCTTTAACAAACAATCAAATAAATGCTTCAGTCTAAAATGGACCTAAGAAATATTAGCTACATATAGAATGTTTCATTAGTAATATGATCTTCCAGAGATCTTCCTAGTGTTGTATGAATATCCCCTGTCTCCAAGACAAGAACGCGGACTTCATTTATTTCATCTTTACTATCATTGTGCGTCCTACTGTACACGGAAGCCAAGCTGTTTACATCGGAGGATTTACTCTGGAGTTTCATCGTCGTTTGGAAGATCATCATTCCATAACACAACGAGAGGAATACACAACAACTTCCTTTACTTTGATAGACAAGCTTCTTACAAATTAATTAGTATGTTTTCATTGAAAATTGAAAGAATTCAATTAATTGTAATTTTCAGTAACAAACATTAGGTCAGTAGCTCTTCCCACTACCCAACATTTACCTTTGATTTCCTTAATTGCAATTTTCATTTCTTAATTATTCAGCTTTCCGTGCATTATATTCGAGGTTTGTATTAACTTTGCACTCTCCAATGGTCTGTTCCTTGCTCGTGTATTTCGCATGTCACGCAACGTTGTGCTTTGTAAAAAGTCATCTATACAATTCTAGAGGATGCTCTGAGATCAAGGGTGTAAGATCTGCAAAGCTTGAAATTCCTTTTCACTTTTTGTGATGTGGTAAGTTTCTCTCATTTTGAACAAGACGCCTATGTTATGCCCCTTTCGGAAGTTTGGACATCTGGACTTACACTTAGAATTGCAGGACATGGAAGACAAACTGATTTGGTGATTGGTATTATTCTACAGTGACTTTTGACCACACATGTCTGACGTTGGAAATCGTCCAACATTTCGTATCTTGCGTTATACACGAGTCGGGAACAAAATCATTGGAATCAGTTTGCTCCAGGCACTCGATTAGGGTTTTGGAAGACGACTCAGATCGTCTGTGTAGATTCTCGAGAGTGAGAATTCTGGACTTCGTGTTGGACTAGTCTTTGTGGGTGAGATCAAAGCTGTTATTTAAAGTTGCAATTTCCATTTAACCCATGTACATTTAGCTGATACGAATAGTTCACAAATCATTTTGGTTTCCCTTTAATTAACGTCCGATTTTAGAACTGGTTTGAGCAACTTTTAAATTATATCAGAATTTAGTCTCGCACTGCGATGGTGGAGTGCTCCTGACATTAGCAATTTGTCTGATACATGCATTTTCTTATAATACAACATGGTAACAGATTTGCTAAAACATATAAAGTTTTATTTACTTTGTAACACTAGATAATGTATTTCGGTATAAAGCTATTGTATTATTATAACTCATTGGACCATTTGAACATAGATTACGAACCCCCAAATTCTACAACCAGGGAAGTCGAAAAAGATATCTTGTTCTTCCTGTCTGCCAATATATTTTACGAACAAGGAAACATATCTTTTCCCACTTACTCGAATACAGAACTCGTGAGTTTGTAATCCACGTTCAAATGGTATAAAGGTTCATAATACTACAATAAGTCATAGCACTCGTCTACAATCCCTTATAGTTTGAGTGTCAATTATATGGTGAGAACGTTGCATGTTGTGCTATTGTTTATCATCCATCTTCAGCTATAGCTTAAGCATTAAGCTGTCGTGAATTTTGAACAAACTTAACCATGTAGCTACAAATACTGGTAAAGTTAAAAGAATGTTTACTGGTGTTCATACATGATTATAAAATATGTTTTCAAATTATTAATTAACTGTAGATTTAATGTGGACTATCTAGAAATGTTTATTATTGGAATATCGTAAAAGTAATATAAACTACTACTTTAATATTACTTTAAAAATAGTATGTATGTATGTACTGGCTGTTCAAAATATCAACTGATGTTGTGTACATGTGACAAGTGGAATATGTAACTGAATATCTTACTGGAATGTGTAACAAATGTGATAAGAGCCTTAAATTTGGAATTTGGAGCCGTAAATTTGGAGAACTACTCCAAACACCTTCCAGAATCTCTCTATTGGAAAATTAATGTAGTATCTAAAATGTTCAGTGTTTTACGTGCAAAATGTTGAATGTGTTTCAATAGAATAGTATTTCAAGCGAATTTTTAACAATGTAATATTTAATGAGTTAACTTCTAGATATTAACGTATAACATACCTATCCATGATCCTTCTTCTTCAGTTATAGGGATGGTGCTGTTTTCTGACTGAAGTTGTGGTAACGCCACAGCAGAAAAGCCCAAACTCATTCCTGGCGACACAGTCGCAAGATTTGCTGCTGCAGTTGCCAATACCTTGAAGATACAGTTTTATAAATACTAATATCAGTTTATAACGTCTTGTCGCATCACTAACATGTACTATAGCAGTGTTGGGCAAAATCAATTGAAATCAATTGCAATTGATCAATCAATTGAAAGTAATTGCTCTGAAAATCAATTGCAATTGATTTCAATTGCAATTGATTTCAATTTGTAATTGACAATTAATTTCAATTGCAATTGAATTCAATCATAAAATTTGCAATTAAATTTTCGTCAATTGTTAATTGTTAATTGGTCACCAGGCAATTGAAACTTTTAATTGTTAATTGTCAATTGCAAAGGGTGCAATTGAAACATTTAATTGTTAATTGCAATTGACAATTGAAACTTGTAATTGTTAATTGTAATTGTTAATTGCAATTGAAATCAGCAATTAAAACTGAAGATAAGAAGATGTGTGTGTATTGTGTGTATTCTTTAAAACTCGACTCGACTCGAAGCAGACATCTTTGAGCTCGACTTGAGATCTCGGCTCGAAAAATTTCCCCCAACTCGACTCGAATTCGGATCGAGTTTCCAGTCGAGTCGAGCCAATTCGAGCTAAATCCTTTGTGTAGTTCCAAGTACTACTATCTTCAAGTATCCTACATAGACAATATAATAATCAATGATACTACTACTACTACTATAATTAATTATCATTATAACACCGTGTACCTGTATAAACATGGAATATAGGCGGTTTGTATCGGAATACTAAAAATTAGTTGACTGTCGATCTCGGTCGTCAAGAAATCTTCAGGAGGCAAGGACATCGGTCACGAGGTTCTTGGTTTGAGTTCAGGAGGAGCAAGTATTCGGGCTCAAGCCAAAAATTGTTAGAAGTTATGGGACTCCAGCCAAACATGTTCAAAACTGCTCGACCCGGGTTTAGGGTTGTCAACAGCTCAAGCGGCTCGCTCACAGCTTATTCACTTATCGAGCCGAACCGAGAAGTGAGCCGAGCCAAAAGCTCATCCAACCGAGCCAGCTCCAGCCGATGGCTCACACGAGCCGAGCCGAATTGAGCTGATTGCTTACCCCAACCGAGCCCGTTCGAGCCATCGGCTCAGTTGAGCTGATTCGAACCCAGCCTATGGACTCGTTTCAACGGAGCTGGTTCGAGCCATTGGCTCCAATCGAGCCGAGCCGATGACTCGTCTTTACCGAGCCGGTTCAAGCCATTGGCTCAATTGAGCCCAGTCGATGGGTAATCCCAACCAAGCCAGCTCAAGCTGTACGCTCAGTTGAACCAAGCCGAGTCGGATGACATCACTATTCCGGTTGGGCTTCTACTTTGGCTAAAAAATTGGACCGTGCAGTTCTCAGCCTTGATGGTAAGAACTACAAAAAATGATAAGAAATCTTTAGTTTTACGTATCACGATTATGCCGGATAGGCTAAAGGAGACGGTGATGATAGGAAATGAATGAAATGAAGAAAGTGGGAGGAAACGGGAAAACCCCGAGAAAATCCACGAGCACGGTGTTTGTCCACCACAAAGTACAAACTGCGCGAGCTGGGATCGAATCAGGGACTTTAAGCACCGGAGGTGAACGCTCTACCACTGACCCACCGCGCCAACTGGTAAGAACTACAGTATATACTTATATTGGTGCTCACGGCGTCATTAACTTGTTCCGCCACCAACGAATTTCAAAGTACTTTGTTTTGCATCTTTTGTGTCGCTTTGTGCGCCTATTCCCACATTTTGTGCATCACCGGAAGTGAGTCAAAATGGGCCTACAAATATGGCGGAACAAGTTATTGCTCTTCCGCCACCAATGAATTTCGAGATTGTTTCCTTCACATCGTTTTGTGGCGTTTTGTGCGTCTACTTCCGTTTTGTACGTCGTGGGAAGTGGGTTAAAATGAGTCCCCAAGGTGGGACGAAAACGATCAAAAGTTCCGCCACTATTAAATCTCGAGGTCGTTAATTTCACATCGCGTACCCTTTTGTACGTCTATTTCGACGTTTTGTGCGTCACTGGAAGACGGTCAAAATGGGCCTCAAAGGTGGGACGAAAATGACCCACTGCACCGCCACTACCGAATTTCGATATCCTTCCTTTCGCATCGACTACTGAATTTTCGTGCTGTTTCGTGCCTCCATTTCTACGTTTCATGCGTCACCGGAAGTAGGTCAAAATGGGCTTCCAAGATGGGACGAAAATGACCGAGAGTTCCGCCACTATTAAATCTCGAGGTCGTTAATTTCACATCGCGTACCCTTTTGTACGTCTATTTCGACGTTTTGTGCGTCACTGGAAGACGGTCAAAATGGAAAATGACCCACTGCTCCGCCACTACCGAATTTCGATATCCTTCGTTTTGCATCGACTAGTGGATTTTCGTGCCGTTTCGTGACCTTATTTCCACGTTTAGTGCGTCACCGGAAGTGGGTTAAAATGAGTCCCCAAGGTGAAACGAAAACGATCAAGAGTTCCGCCACTATTAAATCTCGAGGTCGTTAATTTCACATCACGTACCCTTTTGTACGTCTATTTCGATGTTTTGTGCGTCACTGGAAGACGGTCAAAATGGACCTCAAAGGTGGGACGAAAATGACCCACTGCTCCGCCACTACCGAATTTCGAGGTTCTTCCTTTCGCATCAATTAGTGAACGTTTCGTGCCGTTTCGTGCCCTCATTTCCACGTTTCGTGCGTCACCAGAAATGGGTCAAAATGGGCTTCCAAGGTAGGACGAAAATGACACACTGTTCCGCCACTATCGAATTTCGAGGTCGTTAATTTCACATCGCGTACCCTTTTGTACGCCTATTTCGACGTTTTGTACGTCACTGGAAGATGGTCAAAATGGGCCTCGAAGGTGGGATGAAAATGACCAAGAGTTCCACCACTACTGAATTTCGATATCCTTCCTTTTGCATCGACTAGTGGATTTTCGTGCCCTTATTTCCACGTTTTGTGCGTCACCGTAAGTGGGTCAAAATGGGCTTCCAAGATGGGACGGAAATGACCAAGAGTTCCGCTACTATCGAATTTCGAGGTCGTTAATTTCACATTGCATACCCTTTTGTGCGCGTATTTCGACGTTTTGTGCATCACTGGAAGACGGTCAAAATGGGCCTCGAAGGTGGGACGAAAATGACCCACTGCTCCGCCACTATACCTACCGAATTTCGTGGTCCTTCCTTTCGCGTTGAGTAGTGAATGTTTCGTGCCGTTTCGTGCTCTTATTTTCACGTTTAGAGCGTCACCAGAAGTGTGTGAAAATGGACGTCCAAAGTGTGACCAAAATGACCCATTGTTCCGACACTATCGAATTTCTAGGTCGTTTCTTTCGCATCGTTTAGTGATTATTTTTTAAAAATGTTTTCTGTGCCTACTTCCTCGTCTTGTGCGTCACCGGAAGTGAGTTAAACGGGCCTTTAAAGTGGGAGTTAAATGGCTCACTATTCCGCCACTATCGAATTTCGGGGTTGGTTCTTTCGCATCGTTTAGTGTGTATTTTGTACCGTTCTGTTCGCCTACTTCCACGTTTTGAGCATCACCAGAAATGCGTCACAATGGTCCATCAATGTGTGAGAAAATAGAGCCATTGTTCCGCCACTATCGAATTTGGGGGGTCGTTTCTTTCGCATCGTATAGTGCCTGCTTTGTACCGTTTTGTGCTCCTATTTCCACTTTAGTGCTTCTTTTTCCGCTTTAGTGCGTCAACAAAAATGGGTCAAAATGGCCTACAAGTAGCGGAATAACTTAATGCTGTTCCGTCACCATCAAATGAGGTCGTTTCCTTCACACTTTTTATACATGATTTGTGTCGCTTTGTGCATCAGTGGAAGAGGGTCAAAATGGACCTTGAAAGTGGAATGAATATGTCTTTCTCTGCCATATTTGTAGGTCACCTTTGACCCACTTTCGTTGGCCTACAAAACGTGAAAGTATGCGCAGAAACGGTATAAATATGCACTAAACAATGCGAAAAAAGCGACCTTGAAATTCGATACTGGTGGGAGAGTGGATCAGTTTTCTTCCCACATTGAATGCCCATTTTGACCCACTACCATTGATTCACAAAACGTGGAAATAGGCTTACAAAACGGTAGAAAACACGCACAAGACGATGTGAAGGAAACGACCTCGAAATCGTTCCTGACGGAACAGCATTAACTTGTTCCGCCATATTTGTAGGATAACATTGACCCATTTCCGGTGACGCAGAAAACGAGGAAACAGGCGCACAAAACGACACAAAAATGGAAATTTAGCTTAATTACATGGACATTTTAAGTTTGTAAGCTTAATTATATGGAAAATTTTATACATTTTTCCTTTACGTTGATTTGGGACTTTTAAATTGTATTCATTTTTCCACTGAAAAATATGTATAATTCAACAAGTTGATTTGATTTTGAGTTGCTTTTGGGGTTTAACGTCCCGGTCAGCAGCGAGGCTATATGAGACATGGACCTACTGATTAACGTGGAATCCGAACCACATGAGCTCCCGCCGGGAATCGAACCCGGGTTTCCCACGCCAAAGGCGCGTACACTAACCGCTTAGCCACGGAGGAGCTCTATGATTCAACAAGGAAATATTTATTAGTTATAATTATAATAATTATCTATATAATTGGATTCATTGTAATTTTGTCCATAACAAACACTTTACCATTTCGTACTAGCTGTTATGCCCGTTCTTCGCACGGATCAGATAAAATATCAATGTAAACAAACTGAACAACGGGAGAACAATTAAGAAACATTTCTAACATTGGATATATTTTGTGTGAATATATATCCAACAACGTACATGTGTTTTCATTGGGAAGGCCGATGGGGCTGAATTTTAACGTAAACACTATCGGGGGTGTCACTATACGTCTGAGCAACCCCGATAAATATGGATTCGACACAAATTCTACTACTTTTACATGTCCCGGTGAACGCCCCCTCAGACCCCCTTGGTTCGTATTGTGAAACAATCTCCTCTGGCCCCCACCAACCCCCAACTAATACCACGAAAACTATGAATGTGACACTAACATCTGCCATTTTCTACTACTTTTTACATATGCCGGTAAAAATCCCTATAATCCTCTGGTTCCAATTTTGAAAAAAACAATGCCTCTGGTCCGCAGCCGATGGGGGCTGTATTTGGAAGTCAACGCCTGTGGAAGTATCACCATTCATCTCAGCGACAGCGAAAACTATGGATTTGACACTAATATCGGTCACTTTCCATTAGTTTTACATGTCTCGCAATTCCCCACCCCCGGTGACTCCCGGCCCGCATACAATGGTGGCAAAATTTGAAAATCATCGCTAATGAAAGTATCACCATTGATCTCAGCCACCGCGAAAACTAGGGATTTGACATCGGTCATTGTGGATTATTTTTATATGTCTCGTGATCCCCTTCATAATGCCCCCGTTTCTTATCTGATGGGGGCTAAATGTGAAAGTAAACCGGGTCTTGAGTTTCACCAATGAGCTCAGCTACCCCGAAAACTATGAATTTGATATTAATATCGGTCATTTTCGATTATTTTTTTACATGTCTCGGAATTCCCCCTCTGGTGACCCAAGGACCGCATACAACGGTGGATGAATTTGAAAGTCATCGCTAATGGTAGTGTTACCATTGATATCAGCAACCGCGAAAACTATGGATTTGACACTAATATCGGTCATTTTGGATTACTTGTACGTTTCGGTATCCCCCCCCCCCATTGACCCACGGCCCGTAGCAGAATACGGTGAATTTGGAAGTTAATGCGATCGGAGTTTCACCATTGATCTCAGCGACCGCGAAAACTATGAAATCGACACTGATATCGGTCATTTTCTACTACTTTTACATGTCCCGGTAAACGCCCCCCTGAGACCCCCTGGTTCGAATTTTTTCGAAAAAGCTTTGCCTTGGTGTGGGACCTGGACCAAGGTATCTTTGACCAAAATTTGGTAACTCTCGGTCGACTTGTCTGGTCCCCAGGCCGGTCGCGGTAAACGTCTCGTGGAGACCCCATAGTAAGGAATTTAAAAAAAAAAACTCTTCGTCTTGGTCTGGGGCCTAGACCAAGCTACCTGTGACCAAATTTTGAAAAGTTTCGGTCCACTCGTCTCGTCCACAGGCCCCACAAAGATAGACACACAGACACACGAACAAACTATTTTATTTATATTAGAAAGGTCAGATCTGCCGTTATTGTATTAGTGCGATGCTTGAGCGATTGATCGTAGAAATTCAAACTCCGATGAGTGATAATTTTATAGGCTTGTTTTATTACAAGTTTAAACTCTTTAGTCAGTAGAGAAGAGGGCGTGAATCATGGGTCAGAGTTGATGACAATGGGTTTTGGCGGGTCTGTGGGTCACAGTGGGTAAGAGTGATTTATGGTGGGTGGTGGGTCAGAGTGGGTCACGGTGGGTCGTGGGTCACGACGGGTGGTGAGTCAATTGGTAGTGGCTAAAGTTTTCATTGCCCCACGCCCTCTCTGAACTACAGTGTTGAAAATTAATCAGTGAAAATCAATTGCAATTGATCAATCAATTGAAAGTAATTGCTGTGGAAATCAATTGCAATTGAATCAATTGCCAATTAATTTCAATTGCAATTGAATTACAGAATTCAATTGCAATTACTTTCCACTGCAATTACTTTCAATCAATTGATCAATTGCAATTGATTCTCCTTTTTTAATGGCCAACTTCAATTAACAATTAACCATTACTTATTTCAATTGTTAATTGCAATTAACAATTAAATTTACAGATTAATTGTTAATTGTTAATTCAATTGAAATTTGCCCAACACTGTACTATAGAAACCAATATCATTGGACTATATATCAAACATAGTAGGAAAAGGATATCAGTATGTGCCTCTGTTACCTCAGTGATGGAAACGTCTAATGCAAGTTCTTTTAATTTGCAACCGTCTCCTTGACTAAATAAAGTATCAGTAGCAAATAAATTTCGTGAGTCCTGAGAGCAACAGTCATTCAATCAAATCTTGGATCAAAACACTGTTTTATTGTTACATGATCCATAGTATAAAAAATACAGTGATTGTAAATATAATGAAAGATCATTTACCAACCTTTAAAGTTACGCAAATCATTACACACGATATACTCCAATTATAAATATGGTTTAAATGTAGAGCTTTCAATTTCATATTAAGTTCCTCTAAAAAGCATTGAGTATTTAGAGGTCAAAACATACAATACACTTACTGTGATTCGAAAATAACATTATGGAACCAGATTTTCTCCGTTTTGTTCGACGACCTAGCACCACAATCCCGTCGTTACAGAACTGTTGTGGATTCTGGTCAAAAATATTTTGACTCATAGTTTTACCGAACCGAAGTGGCTCAATGGTAGAGAGGTTCCCTCTGGTGCGTGGGATCATGTAAGGAAACATCTATGTTTAAGATTAAGTTATCAAAACAAAGGTTTCAAGAAAAAAAAACTGACGAGCAGCACGTCATAAGTATGCAATTTTGAAAACGACAGAAAATCCGCACAAGATTCGTCTCCAAAGTCCATTATATCTCCCAATCCATCTTTTCACAAAATAAGTGCATGGAGTACCACGGTTTACTTAACTTTTCTTCTGTTAGTCTGTATAAATAAATACTTTTATACTTTGATTTTATTTACTAATTTAAATATCACAAGACACATATAATAAGCTTATAATTACACGGCAATTTCTTTTTTTGGTTCAAAATAAAGTTTCTCGGGTTCTGTTACAGTGCTTGTTTTCATAACTGACTTTATTTGCCTAATGTGACTATCTATCCTTTCCACAGACCGTTCTTAAGATACTTCCATGTGTAATTATTAGATCGAAATAGCACGTTATCATCTTTATGAAGACTGGCAAAGTACGGTGTGCTGTAGTGAAGAATAACTTGTGACTGCTGTATTCAGGACCTCAAGAGTTAGTATCCAATGACCAGCAACATAAGGATTTCTTGTCATATACCTTAACAAGGAAATACCGAAGTGATACCCAATAGAAAGACCGTAATGACTTGCTTGTCATCCCTGGTAGTATTATATAGTGACATCTTGTGAATTTATATGTGAAATCCTCATGTGTTCGTTTATTCTTTAATTGTACGTTTATTAACTATATGATCTTATAGAGATTGCTTTGAGTGAGGAAATGAGGAAAATAAAAATGTTAAAAATATAGTGAGAAGTACAAGTGTTAATTAAGTATAACAATCAATCAAAGGTAATAAATATACTTTATTTAGAAATTGTGTGGATAAGAAACAAAATATTTCTCAGTATTTAACACCTACATGTAACGATTTATTTGATGACAAGCATAACGCTCAATGAAAATTAAAAAAAAAAAAAAAAAAAAAAAACACACACAAATCAAAGTGTAAAAAATGGAGACTTGGTTGGAAAAGTCCTTTCTAAGTATAAATTTCCTTGAACTAAACAGAACACGGTGGCTCAGTAGTAGAGCGCTTACCTCTGCTGCGTGAGGTCCCGGGTTCGATTCCCGCCCAAGTAAATTTGTGCTGGACAATATCATGCCCATGGGTTTTCTCGAGGTACTCTTGTTTCCTCCCCCATTCTCATTCCAACAATTATTTCATCATCATTCATTTGCTTTAATTATCGTCTCCCTTAGCCCAACGGGCATAATCGTGGAACGTTAAACTGAAAGATTTCATTTTATTTTTTTCCTCCAACTAAATTTCGCTAAACCGTTTTACCCAGTCTTTTTGTTTGTTGTTGATGATGATATAATTACCCTACTGGTTTCTCTATCGGAAATTGACCCAGACTTGTTACAGAGCGTAATAACAGGTGATCAAACTTGAGTTTATGGGCATGACCCAGAAAAAAAGGTCCAATTTTCCCAATTGAAGAGCCCAGATTCACAACGACCGAAGACAGTGCGATAAAGTCGGTCGAATGTGAAAATAATGTTGGTGTTATTATTATTATTATTATTATTCTACGGGTATCGTGCATCATGAATTTGAGCCTAGGGGCAGACAGTCAGCCAGGAATACTACAAAAGCGTCCTTCAGCGCGTGCCTGACCTCTGGTTGGGTCCTCTACCACGACGATGCACTGGCGTATTGTGCGTTATCGATCCAGTTATTTCTGGCCAAATTCAACATTCCTGTGCTTTCGCAACCCCCTCTATACCCCTGATTTGGCACCTGTCGACTTTTATCTAAATTAAAATTGTCGCTGAAGGGGAGAAGATTTGACTCAATTTAAAACATCCAGGTAAATACGGAGAGAATTCTTCACAATTTTAGGAAAGATAATTTTCAGGAATGCTACCAGAAGTGGAAACACCGTTGGTTGGTGTGTTCAGGTAGCAGGGAACTACTTTGAAGGAGATTTGTTGCAAAAATGAAATCTTTGAGTTTTACGTCCCACGATTATGCCGGCTAGGCTAAAGGAAACGGTGATGATGAGAAATGAATGAAATGGTGGAACGAAGAAAGTGGGAGGAAACGGGAGAACCCCGAGAAAACACACGCACATGGTGTTTGTCCACCACAAAACTCATTTGGCGCGCGATGAGGAGATTCATTGCAATACCCTGTAAGTACTGTCATTTTTAAATTACAAGCCCAGTTTTAAAACTTTCCAATGACACCACGCATATTATTCATTTAATGTTGGGCTGCTATTTTCGGATCCTGGTTCAGCTACATCACATGGTCCATGGCCCATGGTATATTCAACTACGGACAACTTCTGTAATACCCCTTTCCCTTAATACCTTAAGCGTGTGCAGATTTTTCTTAATGGTTATTTCAGCCCTACATCACTTATTATTACTGAGAAACACATAAACCTATATCGTATTTTAATATGTGATATGATGGTCTTACCTGAAACATGGTTGCCTTAAATGTTGACTTGTCTCGGTCACGAGTCCGTTTTCGTTTGTGACTGTTTTCCATGACGGCGATGCTGCTTCGTAGATACGTGTGGAACCTCAAACAGAGCCTTCGTTCTGTTTACATTCAGATGTTTGGACCACCTATCAACCATAAAACAAATAAATGATGAGCTAAAAATACACGTCGACAAATAGGATATACAAGATATAAGTCTCTAAACTTTTGTAAAACGATAGACACCCGTATGATAGGTAATTGTTTCATTTACCTGAAAGGATAGATGTTCTAATCTTAAGTTATTTTGATACTAAAGTGCATACTTATGTCCAACACAGACAAGATTAGATAATGAAACAGCAATTAACATCAATGAAAGAGAAACTTCATAAAACAAATCTAATCAAGGTCAGTCAGAACATATCTCTTACATTATTTCGCTGAAAACTATAAAACCAATTACTTAATAAAGATACATTTATTTTTTCCCCTCTAACAGGAAAACATGTTATTAGCTCCAATAAAGTATTTAAGGAAAAATAAGTTCGTTCCACGAAGGCGTTACCCCTTCCTTTTCAAACAGTTTTTATCAGGGATGGAAAAAGAACCGGTAGTGATCCGCTTTTGAACCGGTTCAGACACCAAGAACCCATGCTAAAGATAGGAACCTGTCCGGAGCGTTTTCACAAGAACTTTATATTCCATCCCTGGTTTTTATTGATAATATTAAAAAAAAAATGTTACTATGAAGTGACGAAAGGAAGGATAAATCTTACAAGGTGATAGAGAATATAGAATTCGATATTTCAGAAAGAAAGAAGAAAAAAGTAAAGCTTTACGTTTCACGTATTATCTCAATTCCTTTAGCTTAAACAGAATAATCACGTAAAAATTAAAAGAAAAAATATTCCGTTCCCTTACTTTAAGTTATTCCTTCGTTGACTATTAGTCAGTTAGCATGATATTGACTATTAGTGATAGGTAAAGTAATTGATAGAACATTTAAGAGATGCATGTTCTTACTAGTAATTACTTTCCAGATTTCGAAAAAAAAATCATTTCTCATTAATGCTAGTAAATATTCTTTATAGTCCACATTGCATTAACCTAACTTTTAACAAGTTAACGTGTAACTTCAAATTAACATTAGCAAGTTTGTTTCATGTATTTTGAACTGATTCTTGTTTGAAATAGCAATATAATGAAACATATAGCTACTGTTTACAAAAATTTTGCTAGTTTTTTTTTTTTTTTTTTTTTACCGATTCTTGTTTTAAATATCAATACAATAAAATTTGTGCTGTAATTACAAAAAAATTGCTTGTATTTTGCATTGATTTTTATTTTAAATAACAATACAGTGAAACATATACTGTATTACAAAAATTTTACTAAGCCCTAACCCCAAATTTCATGGACACTAAGACGGGAGCCAAAGAACTGCCAAGTTTGGTCAAGATCAGATAAGTTTTGTAGTAAATTGCATTTTTGCGTACGACACACACTGTTTTCTTATAATTTATTTTTAAAAAATGACAGAGAAAAAATAGAAGTTATTCGTTAGTTTGATAACATATTAATTGCCACATAAATAATCAAATCTAGATTAGAGTAACAAAGTGATTGATACATAACTGATAGTGTATTGTTGTTAAGGTTGATACCTTCCGAAACCAGAATGTAGGACACTTCATGCAACTTTAATATGAAATAAACTTGTTAAACGAATTTGAAGTTAGACGTCAAATTGTCAAAAGTTAAGTTGATGCAATGTGAACGTATAAAGAAGATTTACTAAAATTAATGAAGTGAAATCTTTCAGTTTAAAGTTCCACTTTATGCTGTTTGGGCTAAGAAAGACGGATTATTAAGGCAAATGAATGATGATGGAAGAACTGATGGAACGTGAACGTCGAAGGAAACAGGAGTACCCCAAGAAATTCCACGAATATGATGTTGTACACCACATCGAACCAGGGACTTCAAGTCCAAGAGATAAGGGCGCCGATTTCTCTGTAAATTTTGGGGGGGGGACATTCTGATGCAAAAGGTATATATATATATGAGGATTTTAAGACAAATTGCATTCAAATTATGCCAAATATTGTATATTCATAAATACAATAGGGGCCCACATGAGCTTTGGGAAGCCCGGGCCCCCCAGGATCGGCGCCCTTGGTGCTCCCACTAAAAATTAATGACGGATGAGTTTTTTTTCGAAAATAGGAAAATTAGCCAATGGAGAAGAAACGTATTAGCGGTCCTTTTTCTATAATAATGTAATATAAGTCTTTCTAATGTAGAGTAGATCATAGGCCTATTGATCTACAGTAATTGGTAAATATAATTTGGTGAAACAATTTGGTCATTGGTGAGTCATTTAAACTAATGGCAAAAATAATGATGACGTCAGCTTTTCTATCCTGCTGGAGCAAGAGGGGAGGCAGAGACAACTAACGCTCCCCGCCCTCATTCTCCCGAAGTAACGGAATTCTAATCAATAGGTTAGACTTCTTGGGCCTTATGCAGAGTTGTTTTGACGTATGATTAGCGTCATACTAAAGGTCTGACTACTGCAAGAACCACATGTTAGTAGAACTCTTTAGTATGGCACTAATCAAGCGTCAGAACGGCTCTGCATATGGCCCCTTGTTTCCGAATACGTTGCTACCTCCCTGCCGCTATTGTGAGGTTTCCTCTTGTTTTAAAGCTATATACAATTGAAAACTACATTTCAATAATAATAATAATAATAATAATAATAATAATAATAATAATAATAATAATAATAATAATAATAATAATAATAATAATAATAATAATAATAATATTAATAATAATAAACATGAAAGTCGAAACACTTTTAAAGTCCCGACAGAGCCACGTCGGGACACGAGATATTTTCTTGAAAATTAGGAACGGGTGATATCCCTTTTTCAAAGCGTAAAACCGGGACATTTTCCTGAAACATTCCAACTGAATGATAGGAAGATAATACATGACAATTATTGGGAATTTAATTCAGCATGAAACTTGGGTTACAAGAGTAAGGCGTAAAGTGGACTGGGACGGACATGAACTTCGTTTCAGCAAATCACTTTTTTTCATAACTCAGTTCCTGTGCGTCATTTGTCTCTTAGGAACAAATAGACATTTTCTTTTGTTTATTATTAATATTATTATTATTATTTATCAAGCCACTATTAATCTGTGAGGCTTACTCACAAAGGATGCTTGGGAGACCCGGGTTCGATTCCCAGTGGGAGCTCATGTGGTTCGGATTCTACGTTAATCAGTAGGTCCCGTCGTATATAGCCTCGCTACTGGAAGGGACGATAAAGTCAAATTCAACTCAACTCAACTCACAAAGGATGCTGCGACATGTGCTACAAATAGCTTGTTGTTTACAGTTTCCATTCAACTCTTAGAAGCACTGTTGTGGTAAGGTTTTTAAATATAATAAATAATGATTTTCTTTCTACTGTAGTTTCTTGAGATTTTCTTTATCATAATCACAGAGTTGTTAATCGCATTTCTGTTTTAGAAATGTAAATGCTTTTGGATAAAAGATGCACATCTGATTATTTAAATTATATGTGTTAGCAAGTTTCGTGAGAAAAAATAACAATGACTGTTTAGGGGGAAAATAGGTACTTTTAGAGTACTAATTTTAGTAAAAAAAAAAAAAAAAAAAAGATTAAAAAATGTAGGACTCTTCCAATTAAATCGGGACGTCTGGTAGCCTTACTCATGTCTTCAAAATTAGGAAATATATTGAGAACAGGAAATCCTTGATATTCCCTCCTTTGTCAATTAAACAATGCTAGTAGTTATGGTACCAATATACTGATATTTAAAACAATTGAAAACATATTTTGTCCGTTAGTATAGTAGTATAAAATATCAAAAAGGGCAAATGTCTACGAATGCTAACGCACGACTTATCAGCAACCAATTCCGACTGGTTTTTGCTGCTCTTCGCCTACAACGCTGAATTTACCCAGATTAATCTTGTCACATCTTGATGTTTTATTTACTCTAGTATAAATACGTAATTGCATATGCGTCATTAATATGTAAATGCTGAGAGAGCAACAAAAATTGACACTTCATGATAAAATAGATTTTTGGCTCATTTTACCTTTGCGTAAATATCATACATAGGCTGCTACTTCTATCATAGAGAGAGAATGTAGGTATGTTTGTTTCTTTGATATAATCTCCGAACAGTGACGACGCCATAGAGTGAGCAAGCAGGCAGGTACCTCCTGGAGGTCTGCCCTCTAGACTATTGTATTGTAATATCGATTAAGTAATATAAAACTACCCTTTTCGGTGTATAAAAAACAGAAACTCTCAATGTTTTTTTTTTCTAACCCTCCGTTTGCTTTCCTCTCCTCCTCAGAAATTAAAACTGTCATTGTCATTGTCTCTACAACTACTCAAACCGCTTTGATTAATTATATCTCCACTGGTAACAATATTATTTCCAAATCATAGATGATTTCAAGGGGTGGATTGGGAGAAATAGCTCCTAGCAGTGATAATTTTAGATTTACTCCAGGGGAAATTTTCAGTACTTTTCGGAGCCGAAAAGTAGTATTCCGAAAATATTGGGAATTGACATTGAGCACGATAGGAGTTGTGGCCCCGGTATTGGTAAAATTTCGTTCTTCTGAGGAATTTTGCCCCGGATCCTCCTTATCACATTCCCCCAGGATTATTTCTTCAATCATGCTCAATGTCGACTATCAAAGTTCTATTTTACACTCTCTTTGTACTTAAGTTCTCGGAGAGGGTGAGTGAAATCTTCTTAAATCATCACTCATCCAAACGGGTACAGAGTTCCTACTGTCATTCCATGAACGTGATCAGTGGCGTAAAAGTGGAACGAAATATCCGAGAAACTTGTAAATAATAATAATAATAATAATAATAATAATAATAATAATAATAATAATAATAATAATAATAATAATAATAATAATAATAATTATTATTATTATTATTATTATTATTATTATTATTATTATTATTATTATTATTATTATTATTATTATTATTGGAGCCGCTGTGGCTGAGTGGTACAGCGTTCACCTCTGGTGCATGGGGTCCCGGGCTTAAACCCTGATCCCGCCAAGTGAACTTTGTGGTGGACAAACACCATGTGCGTGCGTTTCCTCGAGGTTCTCCCACTTTCTTCATTCCACCATTTCATTCATTTCTCATCATCACCGTCTCCTTTAGCCTAAACGGCATAACCGTGGGACGTAAAACTAAAGATTTCATTTCATTTTATTATTATTATTATAACATGTTGCATTTTAAAGGTTGAAGATAAAGGCACAAAATTTTGTAAGCAAACTCTCTCTCTTACACACATATAACAATAATATATTGTCGACTTCGACGAACATAGCAGATGAGAAAAGAGTTTTATTATTTATTAACAGTTGGACATATAGACACAAAAAAAATATTATTTTTATCTACAGTCAGTAGTGTTATTCTAATTTTTCAACAGGTTATATATCGGGTGTTGCAAAATAAGTGTTACAACTCTTGAGAGGTGAATCCTGCCACTGAGACAAGAAAAAAAGTTCTCTTGAACTTTCGGCTATCGGACATAGTTTCAGATCTACAAGGTGCCGAAAGCGTGGGAAAATGACTTTCGGACGTCAATAGTTCGGAAACTATCCAAGGTAAAGAGGGCGGGTAAAAAATTCACTGAAGAAGTCATACCTGCTGTATTGAATTTTGCATGTTTCACAATCCTACGATGCACGCGCAAGGGATTCCCCAAAGGAACGTAGGGAGTCCCGGATAATGTGCTAAATGAAAGTTGGTCTAAATGGATATGAATTGATGTTTTCTACCAGGTAACAATAATTCGTTTGTATTAAGTCGATATCTGGAACAAATACAAAATGGCGGACACTTTTATGCTTGTTGTGTGTGGTTGCATAATCGCCAGGTACGGATGCTGGCCAACAGTGAAGTTCTGAGTATTAGGTGTAGCGAATTTGTACTCAAATGCTCTAGAAAGACATCTGGAGTATCGGTAGAGCACAACAGATGGAGCAGGGTGATTCACATGTGTGGAACACGTACGAAAAATGCCCAGAAATGCACTCATATTCAGTAAACATGAGTTCAAAGCGTCGGAAATGTAAGGATTAGCAACAAGAACATGAAAACCAATTCACCAATAATATTCCCTCAAACCAACGCATATGATGTGCACGGCTGCATACCAATAAGGATGCAACATATGAGGCCAAGTTGAAATTGTACAAAGGGACTCACTAAGAATCTGGGTAAACTAAATGAATGTCTCTAGTGGGATCGCATGATCGATATTGAAATGTGGCCAATGTGTGTGTTGATATCAACATGTAGCTAATGGACAAATGTCAACATGTGCCACTACTGCTGGGACACCGTCTCACATGCGAAAACTAGGAAAATAACGTTGTACACTCTGCTATTACATCTGGTGCACTTTTTGGTAGAACGTAACTAGAACAAGATTGAATCAATGTCCCACTTTGTTTGGGACATTGTCCCACAGTCGACAAATATGGAAAGAAATCTCTTAATCCATGGTTCAAATTGTGATAGAACGTGAAAATAACAAACTTGTATCATGTCTCACGTCTTCTGGGACATATGACGTACTCGATATTAAAATACCTCCAGAAATATGTATCTTACACACAGTACACATGCCAAGAGAAAGACGAAAATGAACCAATTTGGCACATGTAACACTACAGCTGGAACACCATATACATGGAAAATAAAACGACATGAGAAATAGGAAGAAACGTCTTAAAGCTCTGATTGTTTACAACTGTGCAGTAGGAGTAACAAAATGTAACACACACGCATGTCGGGAGGCTGTACAAGAGCGCTTGCCAAACGAAGTGGGTACTCCTCAAAGAAATGTATACAGAGAAAGTCAGGCTCCCTCGAGCCTCAGGGCTAGAGCGCTCGCTTTCGCTCGCGTGGTCGCAGTTTCCAATCCTACTGGGAGCCCACGGTCTCAGATTCAAGACCCGAGTAGTTATTTTCCTATTTTTCCCACGTGGGACGGTGTCCCAGCAGTAGTGGCACATGTTGACATTTCTCCACTAGCTACATATCCATATCAACACACAAATTGTCCGCATTTCAATATCGATTATGTGATCCACTAGAGACATTCATTTAGTTTACCCACTTTCTTAGTGAGTCCCCTTTCACAATTTCAACTTATAATCAGTTGTTGCATCCTTATTGGTATGCAACCGTGCACATCATATTGCGTCAGTTTGAGGGAATATTATTGGTTAATTGACTTTCATGTTCTTGACGCTAATCCTTACATTTCCGACGCTTTAAACTCACGTTTACTGAGTATGAGTGCATTTCTGGGCAATTTTCGTTACGTGTTTCCACACATGTGAATCACCCTGCTCCATCTGTTGTGCTCTACCGACACTCCAGATGTCTTTCTAGAGCATTTGAGTACAAATTCGCTACACTTAATACTCAGAACTTCACTGTTGGCCAGCATCCGTACCTGGCGATTATGCAACCACACACAACAAGCATGAAAGTGTCCGCCATTTTGTATTTGTTCCAGATATCGACTTAATACAAACGAATTATTGTTACCTGGTAGAAACTCCATCAATTAATATCCATTTAGACCAACTTTCATTTAGCACATTATCCGGGACTCCCTACATTCCTTTGGGGAATCCCTTGCGCGTGCATGGTAGGATTGTGAAACATGCAAAATTCAATACAGCAGGTATGATTTCTTCAGTGAATTTTTTACCCGCCCTCTTTACCTTGGATAGTTTCCGAACTATTGACGTCCGAAAGTCATTTTCCCACGCTTTCGGCACCTTGTAGATCTGAAACTATGTCCGATAGCCGAAAGTTCAAGAGAACTTTTTTTCTTGTCTCAGTGGCAGGATTCACCTCCCAAGAGTTGTAACACTTATTTTGCAACACCCGATATATAAGATAGATAGATAGAGAGAGAGAGAGAGAGAGAAAGAAATAGTAAATGGATAGATATAACTCTCTTAGGAAGCAAATCATAAAAGGTAGACAGAAGCCTTTTTTTTTTTTTTTTTTTTACTGGATATCACAAGTGATAAGTAGAGACCTACACAGCATCCTAATACAAAGTGATATGACAAAATTAGGTACTACTGCGAATGTCTTGAAAACAAATTATGCAAGACAGATGGTTGTCAAAAAGTATTGCAAAGGCCTTAATCCAGCAATGAATTAACAATTATTGATAATGGTGTGTACCCGTTTCAAATATAAATAACTCTCTCCACTACACATTGTGATCCCAGTTCTCATTCTTAATATCTGAGCATCTGAGATTAAGAAATAGATAAATGCTTCTAGCTTGTTCTGAGACAACATTGGCCTTATGCAGAGTCGTTCTGACGCGTGGTTAGTGCTTACTAAAGAGTTCGACTAACAGATGCTTTCTGCAGTAGTCAGATCTTTAGTATGACACTAATCACACGTCAAAACGACTCTTCATAAGGCGGCATATGTTTAACCCTGTAGGTCTAAGAATTTCTAGAAACAAAAATAGTTAAACTAAACTTTACTATTCATGGGTATACCTGGGTAAAATTTACTGTTATGTCTGGGTATAAAAAACGGTTCTGCGAACTGGTTCTATTTTTAACAACTGGTTCTAGCGAACCTGTGCGAACCGGCTGCATAGCACCACTGTCTACAGCAAATGCTATATTTGTACTTCCGTGAATGTTGGAAAATCAACCCCAAAGTCTAAGAGAAAAATTTATATAGAGGAGGCAGGGAGGGAAGGAAGTTAATTTCTGAGCCGGGTTAAACATAAAGACACGAAAGTTTATATACGCTGGCCATTTTCCTTATATAATACGAATTTGTCTTCATTTGCACAACTTCAATACTTAGAAACTGGGGTAACTAGCAAATTTTGGAAAGTGGGGCACAGCTTTTTACTTCTGAATAGTCAAGAACGACCATACATTCAGACTGTGGTCAAATGGCGTTCTAGAGATCAAAGCGATTCTAGAGAGATCTGCTCCTCTTCTAACTACACCTATCAGGGATGTACGCAGGGTATGGGTTCTGGAGGTACGGTCCCTCCAAAATCTTGACTTTTCTATAAATTTAATCTAATTTGAGAGGTGATTTTACAAATTTTAATACAATTTATCCTGATATTGAATTTGGAGCTCCCGAAAAGTTTTGGAACTTGCCAAAATAAATTTCTGCCTACGTGTCAAACACCAATGATCTAGAACACTGAGGGATGGGACATGATTAAAAGGATCAAATTGGTTTCTCAAAAGGACAAGGTGAAGAGGATCAAACAAAACATTATTCGTTACCACTTTGGGTTATTTTATGATTCTTTTTTTCTGTGTGTTATAGTGATTTTTTGAATAGTTTTCAAGATTTGCGAAAGTCGAATCAAGATGTGCACTAACGTTGACTCTACAAGGTGTATATCAATAGTGTATTGTTCATAACAGCCTGAAGAACCTTAATATTCGACATTCTCTCGTAAATAATACATAAGCTATACTACTAAATAATATTTTAAAAAAAAAATCCTTTAGCATTCAGCTTGTCTCAACAAGATTATTGCGGTAGTATACTGAGTGTTGGATTCTCAAAATATTAATTAAGAATGATGAGGGTCATAATATTTAATTTTGCGTGTACTACAATGTATGTATGAATTGAATGTGTTATACAACATCGTACTAGGCCAGTTGTCTTCGGGAACACTGTCCTGCACTACTCGTACCTCTCATTTACTGTTTCCCACGAACGAGACGAAACAGAGCTCTTTGGGTTGAAACAGATACATTTCCTAAGGCGAGACATTTTCGAGACGAGATAGTCTCAATTCTTATCTCATAGACACTCCTAAACAAGAGGCACAGGCAATGTAATCTCAATTCTTATCTCGTAGACAGTCCTACACGAGAGGCACAGGTAATGTAGTCTCGATTCTTATCTCGTAGACAGTCTTAAACGAGAGTCATAGGTAATGTAGTCTCAATTCTTATCTCGTAGACAGTCCTAAACGAGAGGCACAGGTAATAGAGTTTCGATTCTTATCTCGTAGACAATCCTAAACGAGAGGCACAGGCAATGCAGTTTCAATTCTTATCTCGTAGACAATCCTAAACGAGAGGCACAGGCAATGCAGTCTCAATTCTTATCTCGTAGACAATCCTAAATGAGAGGCACAGGCAATGTAGTCTCAATTCTTTTCTCGAAGACAATCCTAAACGAGAGGCACAGGTAATGCAGGACAGTGTTAAAGAGGGATACGGACAAAATCTCGCGGCCGAAACATCGCCGCCCAAAATCTCGCTGGCCAAAACCTCGCGGGACAAAATCTCGCCGAGCCAAAACCTCGCGTGGCCAAAACCTCGCCGCCCAAAATCTCGCGGGCCAAAACCTCGCCGCCCAAAACCTCGCCGTACAAAATCTCGCCGGGCCGAGGTTTTGGCCAGGCGATGTTTTGGCCCCGCGAGATTTTGGCCCGCGACGTTTTGGGCGGCGAGGTTTTGGCCAGGCGGGGTTTTGGCCAGTCGAGATTTTGTCCCGCGATGTTTTGGGCGGCGAGGTTTTGGCCAGGCGAGGTTTCGGCCCGGCGAGATTTTGGGCCGCGAGGTTTTGGGAGGCGAGGTTTTGGCCAGGCGACGTTTCGGTCCGCGAGGTTGTCGCCGCGAGGTTCTGGCCGCGAGGTTTTGTACCCAAACCTGTTAAAGAAAACTGAACTAACTTTAAGCTCCTCCTAGCATGCTTTACAACTGCCGACTAGTGAGCTCTCTTACCATTGGTTCAGGTTTAACTTCATTTGATTTCCCACATTATATAAAAATATCAAATAAAAACAAATAAAAATAATACTGCCTTATAAAAGTAAAACAAACTAGAGCAATAAAATGTCTTAAGCACAAATTTGAATTTCAGACTATTCAATTTGTGCTTAAGACAGACTTGAAACTACAGTTCAATGAAATATTCTACAGAACAATATACCTGGCAGGGAGAAGGTTAGTTATATCGTTCTTGCTTCTAAATCAGGAGCTTCCAGTTCCGAATCCGGTATTGTAATTAAATCATGACTCAGGATTTTCTAGAGATTTTCCTTACTTTCAATACGTAAATGACAGGATTATATTTCTATATAGGCTCTGACACATTTCCAGTTTATTGCTGTTATTGTTATTAAATACAATGTAAATTGACCTTACGGGCAAAATCTGGAAGTTGACTAAGTATATTATAAATCTATACTATTATGTAAAAGAATTCGCTGAAATACTAAATCTTTGGATGGGGACAATAAGTCTTGGAGAGTATTTGAACCCTCTTTCCCGTTCCCTATAGGATAAAGTCTACTTATTTCAATCAAAGTGTAATAATAAAAACCAGTAACATACTATATTTTTCGCATATATTTTGAAACCCTACCCCTTAGAATACGCTCCTTAATCAAAACGGCATCATTAAACACCATCTTGAGGTAGGTACTATAAAGGTAACTAACAAAGTTGTCACTTTTTCATCCACCACCTTCGAAAATTGATATGTCACCTAAGACGAACCTCAAAGATCAAAAATAGTCCCTATCAGCATCAACGATCTTCTGCCAACATTTTGGAAGGCCATGGATTCCATCGCGGTAGAACTTGGTGGGCCTTGAAGCGGAGACGGTATCAACTGCATTTTGCACCTCTACTAGGGATTTGAACTGGCGTTCTCTAAGGTGATTGTCCAAGGTATGGAACAGGTGATAATCGGATGGTGCAATGTCCAGGCAGTATGACGGATGCAATAGTGTTTCCAATCCAAGGCATAGAATGGTGTCCCGGGTCATCCTAGCCACGTTGGGCTTAGTGTTGTCCTATAGCAGGAGGACTTCTTTGGATTCAGAAGTGCTGGCTCCAGAGTTTTGATTTTTTCTTGAACACGACTCAACTGTTGACACTACATAGTTGCATTGATGCTCTGACCAGCTGGTAGCAGTTCCCAATACATGATGTCGCGAACAGTCCACCAAACATACAAGAGGACCTTCTTGATTTCGGCTGTTTTGGAACCGGTTCATGGGTTGCTAACCAATGATGACTGCGTCGTAGAGCTTCGTACTGGACCATTTCTCATCACATGTTAACACCTTGTCCAGAAGTGGCTCCTTTCGCAGACAAGACATCATATGAAAACCATCGATCCAACTCGTAGTGCTTCCCAAGTTGATGGAGGTGTTGTCGAATGGTTTCTTTACTCACACTGAATTTTAGTCCCAATTCCTCATATGTCTGGCCACTGTTCAACTCAATTGCTGCCTGAAGATCTTCATTTTGTACATGTGTTGGTCTTCCAGCACATGGTCGTCTTCGAGTATTTCGTCACCATCCTTAAACATGTTAAACCATCGCTGCACTGTCCGCGTAGTCACGACATCCTCACCAAAGGCCTGGCATATCTTCCGCCCCGCTCCAGCCGCGTTTGATCCCAGTTTGAACTCGTACAGCATACAAGCCCTTATGACGTTCTAAGGAGGTCCCATGTTCACTCTGTCCTTATGCAAGTTTACGGTGTAACTGAACTGCCACAACCAGGTAGGATGTTAGATATACCCACATCAACAACTGACCTTCGCCTCATCTCCATTCGCGTTTAACTCACGGTGTGACTGACAATTGAACACAAACCTCCACAAAAAGCGAGAGAACTTTCTTGGTTACCTTTATAACTAAGATCCAAAATTCATTTCGAACAGGACAGTCGGTTTCCCTGTGATGCGATCACAAATAATAAACGACATCGATTTCAATGTAAGAAATGAATGCATAATTTCTTTTCTTGCATTAAAACCGATGTTGTTTTCTGCCTTAAAAAGGAAATTTTCAGAAACGCTGAGTGACGTACTCTTTTGTTTTTAATAAGGACTTAACATACAGGGCTTCATCTTTCTATTGACGTGCTTGTGAGATATTGTAATTATCGCAAGACTTTTGACCCCTCCCCCTCTATCCTCAAGGATACACCTTTTATTCAGAGTAACATGATAAAAGCTGAGCTCAAGGTAGTTACTATTTTCCAAAATGCATTTTAAAATCTTTAAGCGTTATCCCTGGATGCGATCACAAACAACAGTCAACGTCCATTCAATATGAGGGGAGAAAATCAAGAAAATATCCCCTTTAAAGAGAAATTAAAAAAAAAAATACTGAGGCAGGTGTCTCATCTTCTTAGGGGGCGCAGTGGTTGTGGTAGAGCGAGTGGGGTTTCTGGTTTGATCCCAGCTCGCACCAAGTGGATTTTGTGGTGGACAAACACCGTGTTCGTGTTTTTTCGGGGTTCTCCTGTTTCCTCCCATTTTGTTCATTCCACCATTGCATTCATTTCCACCATCATCTTAATCTCTTTAGCTTAGACGTAAACGTGGAACGTAAAACTGAAATATTCCATTCCATTTTTCTATCTTCCTAATTTGACGGGCTCCTGAGATACTGTACTTGTGGCAGAAATTTTGAAACCCCTTTACCCCATTATGATAGCCACTTCAATCAAAACATTATGATAGAAACTTAGGTCAAGGTAAATACTAGCTGTTGCAAAATTCATTTCTAATTGTTCAACCGTTCCCCAGGATGCAATCACAAATAACACACAATTTGGTTTTCAATGTCAAGAAAGAAATTATAGAAAATGCCCCCTTTCCTCTTAAAAAGGAATTTTTCAAAATCTTCGTTACACGTGTTACCGCGTTTTTAATAAGCTTATATACCGAGTTTCATCTTTCTAACTTGAATGGGTCGTAAGATATTGTATTGTTGGCATTTCTCTACCAACAATACAATATCTCACGACCCAATCAAATTAGGTACTATTTGTTCCAATTAAATACAAACTAATGAGCAAAACTATATATTTTCATTAAAATTCAACACGTGTTACAGTTTCACCAACTAACTCTTTGGCTTCATCAGATACTATGTGATACAGGATAACTGTACAATCCCACTCTGTATATACGATTGTACAGTTATCCTGTATCACATAGTGTCTGATGAAGCCAAAGAGTTAGTTGGCGAAACTGTAACACGTGTTGAATTTTAATGAAAATATATAGTTTTGCTCTGCAAATAATTAGTTTGTATTTAATTATAACAAAGCAAAGCTTCTACTTATAGAAAATGTCACAGTATGTGTTCCAGAATTTATTTTAACCTGTTTAATGGTTTTCCTGTAATGCTGTTACAAACAGGGGATGCGTAAATTCTTCATTAAAATAAGCAGATATGTTTCCTGAGTTTTCAAAGATTTGATTTTTAAGGACGGACGGATGAATTTCTATAACTTTTCCATCATATTCAAATTGACGTTGTCTGTCTCATCATTAACAGCTAAAGCCTTTGAAATGAATTTTGGAAGATAGTTAACACTGTTCCCGAGAATGGTTTCTATCATGTTACTTTCACTGAAATAAATACACAAAGGAGAAGGGAGAGGTTTCTAAAATATATATCAAAAACAGAGTCTCACATGTGAGTTTCGTCTCACACTGTAAAACTATGGTAGACTTCCAAACGATGGGAATTGAATATTAAATCCGGAAGTAGTCGTAAATTTATACCACTTCTTTTATTAGTGAAGAGTTACAGCTGGAGATGGTATCTTTTCTTCAGTCCAGTGTTGCCAGACGAGTCAGCTGGAAAAGCAGGAGATTCGAAGATAAAAAAACAGGAGAAAGCAGTAGACACATATAGTGGTGGCGTTTGAATGTGAATCCGGGGGGTTATAACATTTGCCATTATTAAGGGGGCAGTAGTCAAAACAAGCAGTCCAGAATTCATTTCCGATGAACTACGTTGAGCAAATAAAAGGGAAAAGTCCCGATTTATATTAATATTATTTGATACACACATGTGTGAAGTAAAACGTAGTGAAAGAGCAAAGTGGAGTGGGAAAATGTCTTTTCATGCACGTAACGATAACGTAGCTACATGGTGCAGTCCAGTGGCGTATTTAGGGGGGAGCTTCCGGGCTTAAGTCCCCCCCGAAATCATACTTACTATAGTAAAGTATATGAAATATCTTGCAGAATTTTCACATTTTCAGGAAATCCCCCCGAAAGTTAACAAATAAAATCGTAAATTTTACAGAAAGTCATAAAAACGCTAACCATAATGCATATAGAAGATGACGTACAGTTGTATTCTTTGTATTCATATTATATACAGTAAAGCTGTATAACTATATGCTCTATAGAGCTTTGTGTATTATAACAGAGAAATTTCGTCTTTTTATGTGAGGAAACATTGAAAATTCAACATTATTAATAACACATTTTTTCAACTTCCCGAAGTAAGGAAAAAGCAGGAGATTGTTAACTTTTCATTTTCTTTCGCAGTAGATCCGTAGAACGTAGAAAAAGCAGGAGATCTCCTGCAAAATCAGTAGATCTGGCAACACTGCTTCAGTCGTCAATCTATTCTAAAAGAGCACTATTACCGTTTCTGTTCTATGACAATCAATATTCAAAGCGGAAACTGATGGTTTCTACAATTTTCGGTTTTCGGCTTGAATAGAGGGTTAACAAACGAGGTGGAATCTATTCCTGGAACATTGAATGCATTTTCTTTCCGTTTATATTCAATAGCAACCGATTTTGCAACCGGAAATAAAGTAATTTTCCACAACTTCCAGTTTTAGTAGAGAGATGTGAGTGAAGACGCATTTGTTCTTTTCTTGAGACGCTAAATCGATTCCAAAAGGCCCTTGTCACTGTCTGTTGAGTTAATTTTCAGTTTAACGTCCTTTTCAGCAGGGAGGCTATATGAGACGGGACCTACTGATTAACGTGGAATCCGAACTACATGAGCTCCCGTCGGGAACCAAAGGCGCGTACGCTAACCGCTTAGCCACGAAGGAACTCTTGGCACTATCTGTTACCGTTTCTGTTCTATAATGGTCATTCTTGATACCGGACATGGTTAATTTTTACCACTTCCGGTTTGAATAGAGAGTTAAGGGATAAGATGGAACCTGTTTCTGGAGCGCAAAATCGATTGGAAGAAACCGGTTTCCGATATGTTGTTACCGTATTCTTTTGATACTTATTGACAGACGGACAAAACCGTTCTATAAGACTTTCAATAATTATGCATAGCATAGTGTGAGAATGTAATAATAACACGAGAAAATTTTAAATATGTGAAAATTACATACCTGGAAGCCATGTTGAAAAGCTTTCCCTTTTCTGATATCAATTAGGCACTATTTGTAAAAAAGAAAGAAAGAAAAAGAAATACTTTATATGTCAATGCAGCAGCTCCACAGTGTGAAAGACGAAGTCAAACTTATGAATGGCAAACGCTAATGTTACCAGAAACAAGAGCACAAAAAACAAATCCATGGAGAGTGAGATGATTCTGGTTTATATGAGTGACGTATTTTTAACATCATTTGTGTCCTTTGACCTTCCACTATCTTTTGACAGTCTATTTATAAAAGTTCAGCGTCGAGCAACACCTAACCTTCACAGTTGGACAAGGTTATGGGTAATTCACGGTTGATTGATTTTGCTAGTTTTGAAATCCTACATTTAATTATAATCGATGAAACTAATATCGATAATTTGCTCTTGACGTAAACGTGTTACATGTTGAAATATGATATACCATGGGTGGCCATATCAGTGTTACCCACGAGACGTGAAATACATTTTCCAATTCAAGACGAAACGACAAACATGATGGGCCTTATGCAGGGCCGGATTAAGGGAGAGGCTTAGGGGGCTATAGCCCCGGGTCTCGAGGTAGATAGGGGGCCTCCACTTTGATTAAGGGGTGCTATAACTAAGGATTGCCTAACACATGGTTATCAGAAGTCTATATAGAATCTCTGATTAGCACGTAGTAGTTGACTAAGTTAATCACATATGACTAATTAATTTAGAACAGAGGGTACCCTGGTTTAACGACGGTTTAGCCAAAATGGGCCTTATACAGAGTCGTTCTGACGCATGATTGGTGCCATACTAAAGTGTTCGAGTAACATATATGTTTCTTGCAGTAGTCAAGCATTTAGTATGACGCTAATCATATGTCAAAACGACTGTGCATAAGGCGGAATAAATTTACATTACTAGAATACAAAGGCAATTATTTTCCTGCCTTGCTTGCTTTCTTCCTTTCCCCTCAGGTGAATTATCTACTGTATGAAGCAGCTATTTAGCCGAGTCCTCTACAATAGCAAAACTGTTTGTTAAAGTGAACAGTGAGAGATGAGTAGAAAAATTCGAGTTTTCTGAGAGATACATACAACTGATCTATAAATTATATTCCCTTATAATAACAACATAATTCTTCTATTGTCGCTAATATTAATTGACTTCTACTTATTCCTGCTCGTACATCCCTCAGAAATCAATAAGTTAATTAAAATCCTATATCGTAACTGTTTATAAGTTGTTGCGATGTCAAACCACAAAAGAAAACATTTTGAATTTCGTATTTCGTATATTTTCATTTTTACAGACTATGCATGCACACGTCTAGATTTCCGTAGTTATCACATTTTTATTTTTCTCATCCGATGTAATGTGGTTATATTAGTTAATTATACCCAAGTCAACTTATTAGTTGATCTCCAAGCAGACCTCGAATACCAACAATTACCCTCCTTAGTAAATAACTAATACGACACTAACTATTCGCGTGACTAAACGCTTGATTAACTAATTCTCTCTGAATACCGCTCGATAATTCTAGCCCCGTTTTCGAGATGAGAGGAGACATTTCTCGGATCTCGTGGCTAACAATAGTTCACCCAAGTCCTTGGATCTCAAACACCACTTTAGTGTTACATAATTTCACAGTATAAAAAATATAAATTGGTAAATTGATTGCATGAACACAATGAAAGAGCATTTATTAAGTTTTAAAGAGAGTCAGTCAAGCCATTCATTGCACGACGATATACTACAATAATAAATATAATTTAAGTGTTACTTTATCACACCCTTCGTACAGGGTCCGAAATGAGAACAGTCGAAGTAGGGGGTCGAGGATCGGGAGAGAACTGTGAAATATAAAGAAGAAAAAATCTCTTCGCACTGGAATGTTTCAACATGGATATATAGCATATTTGAATATCCATAATTAATAAATTAAGTAAAATAAACTACGGATGTCGTTAACCAACTAGTTCACCCATTAATTAGGTCTAAATCTATCTATATAAATATGAAAGTGACTATGTTTGTGGCTTCCACCGCTTGAGCCACTCGACCGATCTCTATCAAACTTCCAACATAGATGAGGTTCGGGCCTAGGAGTGTTTTTTTATCATTTCACTTTAAGGTTGGTGTAAAGGGACAAGCTTTGCCGATAGATGTCACTACAGTCTACATATCTCATGTATTTTTTACCTTTCGCGATAATTCACGATTTCTCTTACAAATTTTAACGTAGAGACTTCAATTTTTTAGACAAGGAACTTCATAACCTATTGAAGGCAACAATCCGTGCCGATTTTTTTAATATAGAATTTTCTTCATTGTTGGAACATTTATATTGTTAAAGGTTTGATATCCATTTCAACAATCAAGCCAATTCAAAAATTTTGATCGAAAATTACCAAAATTAGTGTCAAAGTCATAGTTTTCGAGCTCGTACAGATGAACAATGACACTTCCGATTTCCGATGTCGCTTAAATCAAATTCAGAACCGCAATCTGGGGAGGGGATATATATATATATATATATATATATATATATATATATATATGGAAAATGACCGACATTAATGTCGAACCCGTGCAAGAGATCGTTACCCGGCGCCTCCACCACGTAAAATTTCTGGGGTGGAGCACTAAAATGTACTCGGGATTTAGACTTTTCCCCTCACCTTTTTATTATAAAAAAAAAGTTTATGTACACAAATTATAATAAGAAATTCCACTAATATTTAGGTAAGATTAGATAGGAGCCCGGTGACCAAGCGTCGTGGGCTTTGAGGTGAGGTACTCTCGGTGAGCACACTGAGAAAAATCTTTTCTACGGACAGCGGTATATTGTACAAATATACGGAATCCTCTTGCTTACTACAGAAATCACTATGGAGCATACATTATCCATTTGCTATATACGCACAGGCCTTAGATGTTACATCATGCCATTGCAGGATGTCTGATATCTAACAGTTTTCCGTATATCACATGCATATACTTATGTTACATTCCTCAGCTATATGTTATATACGTCCATTTGTATGTGAGATCCTCAGCGCTTATATTGTTTCATACGGAAAGTACGTATAGATGGAACACTTATCCGGAAAGTATTTACGTCTGCTGTACGTTAAGTCCAAAAACTACAGGGATTACGCATGTGACCTATCTTTTTAAGTATGCCACCTACATTTTTTTTTCAGTGCAAGAGTCGTGAGAGGGGTGTAGATTAGGTATCTTTCTCTCGGTGAACGTGCGTCGTGAGAAAGAGGAAAGGAACCCGGTGACCAAGCGTCGTGGGTATAAGGATAGGTACCTCTCGGTGACCAAGCGTCGTGAGAGGGGTATTAGGTGTTTCGATCAATCCGGGAAGATTGATGTTGGTCGAAGCGTGCAGGTCCTTTTTATCCTGTCTTGTCGGCTTCCTTCGTTGATTCTCGTCCTTCCGACTGTTGGTGATGGTGATCGACTCCTCTTCGGGACCGTCGTCTGTTTGTTTTTATTTATTACTAACACATGTAGTTCACACGTGGTTATTGCCTGGTACGGCAACGTGGAGATCCTTGCAATAGTTTTCGGGATCACTGAGATGAAGAGTGACACTTCCGATGCCGCTTAAATCCAAGTTCAGCCCACAATAGTAATATTTAATTTTTACAGTCATTTTTACCAAATACATGACAAGAAGTTGTGCTCTTAAAATTTTTATTTCAACTCAGCGAAGCACGTAAACAACGCTAGCGTCAAATATATGTTAATTAACCCTACATATGATTACTGTAATAATTAATTTCCAAGCCTCTGACAATAGTATAAATATCTTCACCCTCAGTTACGTAGTTTTAGTGAGAGGGAGTTTTCTTCCAAAAAGTATTAAGTGGGAGAAATTTTTCCTCAGGATTTCGCACCTTGCTTTTGGGAACCTCAGGTAACGCGGTTAGGATTCTGATGCCTTTTAAATGAAATTAAGAAAAATATCAGGGTATACATAAGTTTTGTACGTACATAAATTTACAAAACGAGACAAGTCAAGGAAAGCTTTTTTCGAAACTTGAGACGCGACAAGAAAGAGTTCTTGCAGTATCGAGACGAGACATGACGTCGACAAAACTGACGACACGAGACGAGAAAACTTTATTTCTTGTATTGTCGGAAACACTAGCTGTGGACTTTATTTTTTGATTTATTTGTATTTCTGCCTTTGTCGACAATGAAGCTCTGTATTTACATTGACAGTATCTACGGTTTAAAGCGGGATTTCAACCACTGTAGTGCCTTTGATGTCCTGTCACTGGGAACCGAACCCGAGACTTTTTGCACCACAGCCACGCATTCTAATCACCAAATAAAGGAGGAGGAGTCTCCTTTACTTTTGTTATTATGTATTATGGATATACAATTGGTTTATGGTATGATAATTTGGTTCTACTACAAAACAATTAATAAATTTTGGGGCCGGTGGCGCGGACGTGGTGGCTCAGTGGTAGAGCGTTCACCTTCGGTGCTTGGGGCCTCTGGTTCGATCCCAACTCACGCCATGTGAAACTTGTGGTGGATAAACACCGTGCTCGTGGGTTTTCTCGGGATTCTCCCGTTTCCTCCCACGTTCTTCATTCCACCATTCCATTCATTTCTCATCATCACCGTCTCCTTTAACCTAGCCGGCATAACAGCGGGACCTAAAACTTCAAGATTTCATTTCATTTTTGCGGCCGGTGGCGTCCATCCTCTCTTGGAGACGACATAGTGTGGTGGGAAATGGTCAATAGGCCTACTGTGAGAGTTAATTTTGCACTATGATCTGTGAACATGCCAACTGCACCAGATTTAAGCTTTCTCGTTGGAATCTCCTGATTTCACGCTAGTACAGTACATACGACAACACTGAAAAAAAGATTTTTCAGTATACTATCAGCGACATTAGTAAGTTTTTACTCTGCATTCTTGACCAACTGCACCAACTTCAGCACAAAATCAAAATAAAGGAACCATTTGATACTATTCTGTTCTTCGCACGGAGAGGATAAGGTCTGTGCAAGATATCTGAAAAAAGAAGTAAAAAAAAATAACAAAGAGCAACATTTTATCCTCTCCTGTTATGTAAGCCCGCACAATAAATATGCATTGTTGGTTGCATGTGTGCGAGGTGCTTTTAGAAACTGCCAGAAACGTACATAACTTATGACTCCCCTGCCCATTCCCTTCTCGATCCGAAAATCAGAAGAAAACTCTTCGTAAGCAATTAGATCTGGTGAAAATCTATTTGTACACAAAATTTCCTGGCTCAAGTGACCACTTTCTATGCGAAAATCTAATAATTGCCATACACATTAATTATTATTGAATATTTCTTTTTTACCTCTATAAAATTGATGTAACACATAATTTGACATTTCTCGTGTTTGTGGGCCTCCAAGCCAGGGTTTTCCTGCACTGCAGGTCCTAACGTCACGCCACTAGTTACTATGACTCGTTTGTTAATACTTAGCTAAAAAATAAATAAATAAATAAATAAATAAATAAAAAAAAATAAAATAAAAAGTACGTTAATCAAATTTGTTATGTGGATGTTTTTAAAACAAAAATTATTGCTTTACCCAGATAGAAAGATGGAAGCTGGATCTTATCATACGTAAATTGACTATATTTTACACAATAACTCAAAATTGTATTCCTATATCGAAGAGTTATAAGTTTTTCACTTTCTAAATCATATGTAGTGAAAATTCTACCCACGAGGTTAAAGTTAGATTTTATTTTGTTGCCTAGTTGTTCAAAAGAGATAACTAAACTACTGAAATACTACATAATAAGCCCGTATCCAGGGGGTCGAGGAGGGGGCGGGTCCCCTAAATTTTTACTGGCCTCCTATTTTTTTTTTTTTTTTTTTTTTTACGGTAGGCTTGCAAATGAACTATAATATGGTGATGAACTATAAGATGCTTCAATCGGCCCCCCTAAATTCTACTTACCCCCCTACATTTTGGGGCTGACTGCCGGCCTGCTACACAATAAAAGGAAGTGTTCAAAAGGATATTACGACATTGGCTTCCGTTTCATTAGATGAATATAATGGCGCGATGTCGAATTCCAAATATTCATAACGAAACAGATTGAAAATGTCCCGAAGATTTAAGATTTAATTTAACTATTGATAGTTATTCATGAGTTGAAGACAATATAAGTAGGAAAAAAAAAACAGTAGTGTTTCAACCTGAAACCTTAGAGCAGCGTTTCCCAACCGGTGTGCCGCGGCACACTGGTGTGCCGTGAATAGGTCGCTGGTGTGCCGCGGCGAAATCAAAACAAAATTATTAATTCTATAGAAATCAAATTGCAAGACATAAGGGAAAATGTGTATTTGTATTTCACATTACTATGAACCTCTACTATGAATCTACAATTTTAAGTTTCATACCGTGTTACTCTCGTGTACAATTTTAATGTTGAAAAAAGTATTTGTTATCATTGTTGTGACTATTGTTGCTCCTTTATTGTTGCAGACTATTTCGTAACTTGAAATTTTAAAAAAAGCAAACATGCATACAAATTACCTACATTTTTTTTTTTAAGTAAAAGAGATTTGTTTGTCCGTTCGTTATTTAGTGATCTATCTTCTTAGTGAAAGGTTGGATACAGTTGTCGAAAAACAAAGCGTAGTTTTGCAAACCTGAGTCCAATATTTCATTGAATTGTTTTCTATTTTTAAATTAGAATGAAAATTAAGCATAATGATTAACCACGGGGGAAAACCAGTGATCGAGCTTTCTTCTCTGTGAGAAAGATCATTAATCACAGAAAAAAAATATCACGGTATTTTATTTACAAATAATAATATCTATGAGTGTGCCGCGAGAATTCAAGTTACGCCCGTAGTGTGCCGCAAGTTGAAAAAGGTTGGGAAACGCTGCCTTAGAGCAAATTAACACGCTGATAATTTTTTTCATCTTCAAACGAAAAGTAATTTACCCCAAATAACACTTTTCATCTATTGTTAAATTCATTTCTGTTTTTACGATCGATGGTGCTACGAGTATGTGAAAAATTACTTTCAAAGTCTGTAATGTAACAACTTCACTGCTAGCTTCAATTATATACTTGTTTGTAATGACATAGGGGTCTGAAAGTTAGAAGTAAAAATTTCTGATTCAGAAGAAACCCAGATTTCGATACTCTAGAGCAGTAGTTCTCAAAGTGTGGTCCCTGGACCGCTGGGGGTCCGCGGGACCTAACCAGAGGGTCCGCTACGCCTTGAACTTGATTCTTTCGTTCTCTAAATTTCCGTCTTTTCACAGTTTTATGTGAAGAAATTGACAGTGAACACACTAAACTATTCTTACATACTGAAGTGCGTTGGTTGTCAAGAGGAAAAGTTCTATGCATTGGCGTCTCTGGCATGTAAAATTTGAGGGGGGGACATCAAAGAAAGTGATTTAAATGGTACTACCTAGCCCAACCTGTTTATTAATTTCGATTCCATTTGTTACCTTTCTGCTTACCTTCACGAATCCCCTAAGGTATATCAAGAACTTGATTATAATCGTTTCACAGCCTGAATATTATATTCCAAATACATATAATTACTATTATTTACATGATATTCTGTCGTTAGTAAATAAATTAAATTAGAATAAAATATTGAATATTTTGTACTTCAAAATATTAGGGGGAACGCGTCCCCCTCGTTCCCCCGCCAGAGACGCCCGTGGTTCTATGTCGTTTCTTTGAGCTGTGTGATGAAATGCGCTTGTTTCTTCTAGACAAGAACGTTCTTTTTCAAACGAGTAATTATGTGATTTTTATTGGTTGTGTAAAGTGGCCTATTTATTGGATATTTTCTCCTTTCTCAAAGAGCTTAACTTAGGCCAGCAAAGAAGAAATTAATATCTTCCAGGTTGAGAGTAAAGTTGAAGCTACTATTAAGAAACTGCAGCTGTGGGCAGTAGGAATACGAAACAATAATTATTCATCATTTCCAGTGCTCAGGGTCTTCATTGATTTTTAAGGTGAAAAACTCTTTGCTGAAGTGCAGAAAACATTTGTAGGACATTTGAGAGCATTAGCTGCAAGTTTTCGAGAATATTTCCCTGTACCACAACCTGGTAATGATTGGATTCAAAATTCAAAGCGACCGCCTCTTTTCACGACGATTCCAGAGTTGTCAGCTCTAGGAGAGTAATTTTTTTATCGCAAATTTTTGCACAAAAACTCAGTTTATCAACTATGTGTAAATTCTCACACTAATTAACCTAAAACACACCTGTTGCAGTAATTTTACAACAACAGTGTTGCCAGGGGCCGTGTTTTTGTCAAAAAAACATTTATTTTACGGACTTGCATTAAATAGCCTTTTTACATGGCAACACCGAATAAACTTCGTTACATTTTCGCACTGATGATGTATACTGCACATATATACAGGGATTCACCCTCAGGAAATAAGTTTTCTGCAACTGAATATTGATTTTCTTCATTTTGTACATTTTTTTTTTATTTTACGCTTTCGGTACTTTTTTTTTTCTCGTTTCTACAGAAAAACATTAAAAATTCCAACATTGGTCATGATCTCGGAAATATCTACGTAGAACACGCTTACATTTGTTTCAAGTCTCAGGTCTTTGTCGTTCTTGGTTCAAAAGATATACGCAATCAAACTGTGGGTTGCGCAACTTTACGGACACACTGTAGTAAAAAAAAAAAAAAAAAACAATTTCTCATAATTGGAAGTACACTGACGAATTCTTACAAAATAACTTTCAGTATGCAAAGAAATTATCAAGTTAACTACTGAAATAAGCTTGTGTATTGATTAGGTTAATAATCTTCATTCACAGCGAACTCTATGTGAATATTTCAAAGGGAAAAACTTGTAAAAAAATGTAACAACTATTTACAGTCCGTTTGATACAATTTGTCCTTTCTGACAGTTGTTTTACTGTTTCTTCCTTCCTGTACGTGGTCATAACAATCAGGCAAGAAGAACTGTTTCTATGGCAACAGCACATTCACCCAGTTATAGTAGCTCATTTCTCTCGCTCTGCAATGTTAAACATTCCACCCTTTCCGCACATTGCCAACTTGAATATAAACAAATGCACATTGTTTTAGTCGAATGTCAACTTGAGTACCGGACCTGCTAGTTATTGAGAGCATTCTTTCTGGTTCTCTTTTGTGTCATTTAATTTTATAAAATTGAGATTTACTTCCAATGAATAATTTTGTGTTTCAATACCCGAGACAAAAGCTGGCAACAAAGCATTGAGCAACACTTGCAAGCAGTGAGCTGTCAGAAAGGACAAATACTATCCATTGCAGTATAAAACTACCCACAAGAATTTAGGTCATTTTGTTGAATTCTATGTCATCTATCGATTGATAGTAAAGTTGATATAGTCTTTGGGGAGGCTTTAAAGCTGAACAAAAATACAGTTTGAGAGGTAATCATAATTCTAGGAGGTACCTCATTAATCATACCGTGTACTGGCGTCTTGCTAGTGTCATGATGAAGATTTACTTTGCTCTTACTTTCACCTTAATTAGTAGTATAGTTACTATACAGCATCAATCTTTATGTTTACAAAAGAACTTCATTCTTCTCGGAAACTATGCTACTCAATAACATCATATTGTTCAGCTCAATGAGATTTATTGAGTACTGTATGTCTCATCTTGGAACATTTCAATTCGTTAAAAGCTAATAATATATAGTTTATAATAATATAGAATTTATATTACGAGTTTAAGCTTTGCAAAAAGAATTGTATCGAAGAAATGGACTTGTACCTCCTTGATTCTTTCATTATCTATATATTAAAAACAATATATATTTTAAGGAGTTTTGTCACCCAAAACTTCTTGTTCACCGGCAAACAAAACTCTTAAGAACTACTCGATGGATCACAATTGATTTTCGGCAGGAAATACCGAGTCAAAAATTAGGAATCATGTTCGTTGGTGGAGGTGATCCATCCAGTTAATCCCAAGGTATGGACAATCATGGTTCAATCAAAGTATGGACAAAATCGGTTCCCCATGTATTCCTGTCGGACTAATTATGAATACTATCCTTGCTTGATAGAGTACCCGCATTGCTGATGAATACTCAGGATGCAAGACCCTACTAATCTATTCATGTACGCTAAACTGATTTTCTACTGCACAAATGTAAATAAAAACTTAAAATATATTCTCTGTTTTCAAATATTAATTCATTCTTAGTGATTAATTTGAGGCAAAATGTTATATCTATCCCTAAATTGGGTTTTAATAAATGGCTTATTACATTTCGAAAGCTTGAAAGACATTAATGACAAGAATATTCGAATGACTGAATATATACATAAAGAGGACAAACTTTACTCCAGGAAACCCCTTCATGACTATATAAGTTTACGAAATTACAAGCTTAAAAAGACAATGTATTGTTTATATCCGTTTAAGAAAGACCATACATTATTTTTCTTTTAAAGTAAAGTACGGAAAGACTTCACAACAAGACTTCGATTTCCACTGCTTGTACTAATCTCACACACACATGCCAGTGCATGTTAATGTCCTTTGTAATGAGCTAAGTCTACGTTACGAATGTGCGCAGCCAGTGGGACTGATCAATTTGTCACACTACTTATTTGCGTGATTGCTTGTCACGTTATCCTTTGTGTGTGTATATATAGATATATATAATTGTGTTTGTATACTGCATACACATAAATGAAAACTTAAGAGTTCTCTTAAAAAAGAGTTTTTGACGCTTCTGCCGATATTTCATCAAATACTACGCATAAATAATAGCCTAATAATAACAGAATAGTTTTCCTCGTTTTTAGCGAGTCATGATATATTGTATGTATGTATACGTACAGGTCTCATTTATGCATATGCCACAAAGGCCAGGACCGAGGGCAACAAATTTTCAGAGGAGCATATTAAAAATACAACTAGTTTCAGTGGTTTTTGCTTTTATTTTATATCTTACAAATACACTATAAGTTGTAGTATATAACCTTTTTTTTTTTTGGCCAATTTATTTTGTTGTTTTTCCTTATGTATAGCTGAATACAAACAAATAAGAGGGAGAAGCTTAAAATTTTTATTGGGCCGACTGGTGCAAAATACTTATCTATAGGTCTGTGTATATCTTTCACTTCGCAAAGTTTGAGTCACTCTCCGTTTCATGTTTTCACGAATGACAATTTTGATTAAAAGTTCAGGATCTCATCGTAAAAATCTGCAGTTTTCCATGTTTAGCCAACTGTAGACCATATGCGCACCCGCAAGATATAAACCCTTTTTCTTTCTTTAAACTTCTTTTTCAGACTTACCGATTCACAACTTGTCCGCGGTATTACGATTTTTTTAAAAAATGTATTATTTCGGTCCACCCTCATACGCATGTCATTACGCAATATACTCCAATAGTAAATATGGTTTAAGTGTAATACCACTTTTGACGCCTAAGGACGCTGGTAATTTCTATCTAATTGAAACTAAGAAAAAAATGAAGACATTTTTTTTTTTTTTTTTTTTGTAGAGAAATTTCCGAAACGAGACGACATCATTTCGAGACAGAACAAAAAAAGTTTTGAGAATCTGTTGAGGGCTTGGCAGAAAGTGCCAAATAAATTGGAACGTAATTTAGTTGCTTGGTAAATAATGTTTATAACAGATTAAGATGGATTAGCTTATATGGAGAATAGTTTATGTGTTCTAAAAGGCATATTATATCTTATGTTGTGAATAGCCAGTGATGCAATGGGTCATGGGTCACGGGAAACCTGGGCACTTAGGTCACGACTTTTGTCTGGTCTGGGTCTCACTTCTCAGACCTGGTCTGACCCGGACAGATCCGAAGACCCAGATAACTCGGTGACCCAAATAGGCCCGACGACTCAGAAGCAGCCGAAATGTTATCTCAGCAAATGTTATCTCACTGTAGAATTTTATAGGTGATTAAGGATGTCCATTACTCGAGATTGAGCATTCATTTATTTGATTCTCGGTGTGGCATGTCTTACTCAAAGACATCATGTCTTGAATATTTCAAACATAGGTCTAATTTCACGTTTATTCGTATTCCAATACGTGGGTTTTCAACATAGCCTATTTAAAAAGGATTAATAAAACACTGTTTGAGTTTAGCGGTATCTTTTATATTCTAAACCAGTATTTCGCAACCTGGGTGTTAAGTTAACACTCCCTATGGGGAATTCTTGTATCCAGAGGGACCGCTGGAACAAAACGGTGCGATAAACTATTTGAGATTACATGACTTGTTAGAGAGAATTTTCTTCTTATCGGACGAAAGCCACTATGCATTTTATAAATTATTAAAAGTTTAGACTTTTTCATAGATAATAATGTATGCTCAAGGCTAAATTTAAGAATTGAAGCCCTTTTCTGGTTTTCAGACTAATTTCTTCAAGTTTTACGTTCAGCCTTGTGTAAGGGTAAGGTTGCTTGAAATGACAGGTTGCCTTACACGAGGTAAACAAACGTCACACATGATGTCACTGAAGGCCGGTTGCCCCGCGCGAATATTCTGTTGCTTGCTTGAAGCGTACTTTCTCCCATGATTTTGAATGCTTTTTAAAAATCAATTGAGCGGGTTAGTATAAATCCTGTTATAGATGAACAAATATTCCATCATATATTGTATCAAATATTTCATCAAAGTGGAATTTGAACATGTATGATACCAAGTTGTATGCAACTTTTGGGTTGGTTACATTTGATACAAACTGCACGACCATATTATGTTCCTGTCTTGGGCAGAACGTGGGGCAAAGTTGCGTGTAAATGTCCTTTGCATAGCAATAACATATTCCGTTCTTTGCGAAGTTGCCATCTAACGAAGAAACTCAAATCTCCACACCGCACCTCCCCTAATTCCAATTGTAAGGTACATGGCGAGTATTTGTTGTTTTTCTAGAGGCGTGGCCGATATTACCTCAAATAAATTTAAACCAGTAAATACAGTTCCATAAATATCCCATCCTTCCTTGATCATTTGCTACCAACTGTATGAAAATCGGACTTCAGTTTGAAATTCTGGACTTAAATGAAATCCGTGAGTTTTAAAAAAAATCACCCTGTATATGTTCTATGATGTATTATTTGAAAGGTGGTTTTAGTTGTTTCTATAACTATTCTCTGAACTTATAGTTGTAATTGTTTTATTTGTGATAGGTAATAACATTTTATTCGTTACATTTTATGGTTTTCGTTTTCACAATATGAAGTGTTGTAAGTTATCGTAATATTCAATATGTATTAGACCGAATCCACCTTACACCTAAATTTCCCCACACCGAGTTTTCCGTACACCGAATTTTCCTAGACCCAATGCGCCACACACAGTACCTCAAGGCGGTGTGGAAATCTGTGTGTTTAATAATAATAATAATAATAATAGACTCTTATTATTATTACTATTATTATTGAAGTCACAGGTTCGAACACCACTGATGGAAATTCTGAAAAAAAAAATCAGCATCTCTTAATTCACAGGGATATACGGGAATGATACTCTTTAAAACTAAGCGCCTACCACGCCTTCAATCGCGAAATGAGCAACAAATGTCTGAAGGTCTTAATAAATTATATTAATTAACTAATAATTATAAAAACAAGAAATCCATTCTGGCATGAGCATTCTGATACGGTAGGCAGATATCGAAGTATTGCAGATTTTAAAGAAACTTATTAATTTCCAATGTACAAAGTTGGTTCGATTCGAATAAAAATGCAGGTGCTAGCTTAAGTTAACAAAACTGTTGTTTTTGGGTGGGTGGGTGGGGAAGGCTAGAGTCCCAACCCCTACAACGATTTGACCTATCTTCGACTGTGACCAATATTTTACTCCATACTAATTGTGTACAAAGTTTGATTTGATTCGGTTGACAAACGCGACCGCTATCGTGTACCAAAAAGCGTTTATATATATGCTGAAGTGGTATGTTTGAATTCGTAACCTGCATTTCCGAGCACTTCATTGACTTCATAAATATGTTAATTGCATTGTACTATTATTATTTACGATCTTTTGCATTTCTTTCCTCCGTTGTAGGGGTATTTACGCGTCGAAGGAGGAAGGAAGTGAAGGAAGTTCGATGCGTATTTCATTTTTTCTTTTCAATTTCTTTACCAGACACAGCAATATGTACTAATATTTTACAAAAAGAATAACAATGCTAATAACTTCAGTAAAAATGCAACGTTCGTAGGCAAAAGTAGTTGATCTTTGCCTCTACTTCTGCCTTCGCAGGGAGAAAGCAGGCCTTCAGTGATGTCACGCCGCGATGTTTATCCCGTGTGAGGCAACCTGTCATTTCAAGCAACCTTGGTGTAAGGGTGAATTGGATTAAGATGAAGGGGGATGGGGGATCAGGACAATCGCATATACCCAAAAGGACGCTAGGCTCAGAAGGTTGAGAACCATTTTCTAAATGACAATTTTTTTTCAAGTCGATTGAACATTAACGATAGTCATAAGAGACACATGTAGCTTACTTTTAATGTGATTCTGTCGCATCTGTACTCTGATAAACCTTGTGAACCTTGTAGTTATAATTCAGTGCAATATTTGACATACACAGGCATAATTCTTTCAGTTTAACGTCCTGTGATTATGTCCTTTAGGCTAAAGGAGAAAAATGATTAAGGCAGTAGTGAATGATGATGAAAGAAGTGGTGGAACGAGAAAGTGGGAGAAAACAGGAGTACTCCGGGAAAACCCACGGACATGATGTTATTTACAAGAAACTTGGCCAGGATCGAACCAGGATCCACATGGACCAGAGGTCAGTGGTGAGTAGATCACAGGTGACCTGTAATCGGAGAGAATAATAAATGTAGTTACAGTATTTATGGTATAGAAGATATGAGTTATTGATTAATTGCAAATGTTCACAAGTAAGTTGTGTCTAACCAGCTTGCACAGATAGATGTTTCACATAGGCCTATGTGCAGTGGTCGAAATGGGGCAGTATGCAATGGTATGTCATACCCTCTCTGGTTTTTCAGTAATGAAGACATACCGCCTCTGGTTTCTCAGTGACCAAAACATACCGTCACTGGAAAATGGATGGTAATATACGTTTAGTAAATCCATTTTTACACAGTAATTGATGAATAGCTTCGCAATGCTATGTTATTTCTTGTATAGAAATAATTTCTAAGATGCCAACACCGACATTTTGTTATCTTTTTCCTACATTTTGTTTTAAAAACGAGGTATCTACAGAGGAGTCATATTCAATTGTTTCTTTCTTATGTATGTGTGTGTCGGGAGTTCTCCCACGGAAAATTGTTTAAAAATTGTTAATATAAAAGCTCGTTTTTTCAGCATTTTCGTGTATACCTAGGAAATTATCTATAATACAACATGAGGGGATGTTTTTAAACTTTTTCTCAGAGTTAGGAGCGGGAGCAAAGCCTCTCCTGCACTCCCCATATAACTACGGAAAAGCTCTTCCGTGGTTTTGAGTCATTATGTGAATAGAAATGCAATCTTTTAGGCAACATACCGTACCTTCACTGTATTTCAACATTTAGATAGCCGGTATGTCGAGTCAAAATCGTAATGAAACATACCGCTTCTGCTTTTTCTCCACTTCGAACACTGCCTATGTGGATTTATGAACATGAAAAAATGAAATTGAATTTAATTGACCGAAATGAAATTGCGATCCTCCCGTCTCAGTTATGCCAGCTAAGTTAAAGGAGACGGTGATGATGAGAAATGAATGAAATGGAGGAATGAAGAAAGTGGAAGGAAACGGGAGGACTCCCGACAGGGGCGTCATTTAGGGAGGGCAGGAGGGGGCAATTGCCCCCCCTAAGAGTTTGAGGAATACATAAACATTAATAGATTGTTTACTAATATACTAGTACAAAACGTTAAAGTCTTATGTCTGTGGTGCTCTTGCCCCCCCCCTCCCAAGCGAAGTCTGAAATGACGCCCCTGACTCCCGAGAAAACCCACTCAGACACGGTGTTCGTCTACGACAAAGTTCACTTGGTGCGAGCTGGGTTCGAATCAAAGCCCCCATGCACCAGAGGTGTACTGCGACTAGTAGTGAAAACTTGAAATTTCAGTCAGGAGCTTAATGAACTAATATTACCAATTAAAACAGTGCAAAAGTTGTAAAGATAATTATACCTAGTTTTTTCTTCTTTTTTCTGTCAATCTAATGTGTTCAAGTTAAAATATTTTAAGAAGAATATTTCAAAGTGCATAACGAATTCATTTTATATAGTCTTGTCGGTCTCTATTGTCTCATCACAAACTTGATATTGACTGAAATAGACTTTGCTTACCTGGCAACTATGCACCATTCCGGAGGCTGCTGTTTAAAAACATTCCAACAAGTGAACGATTAGCTGCGAGTTGCACTTCATTCCTGTCTTCAATCAAAAAAATTCAGGGAAGTTTGATGCATTTCAGGATTTTCTCGCAACAGAAACAAACAAACAAACAAACAAACAAAAGCGTTACTCCATTTTTCATCATGAACTCTATGATTAAACAACTGAAAGGTTCAGTAAGCAGCAGTCGGATACGTGAAGAAAGAAAGAAAGACAAAATAAAGAAAAAGAAACTTGAATTCAAGGTTGGTTGTCTGCGACTCCTAGCTACTTACCATTACAAATGCTGACGTAAGTTTTAATGGAAGAGCAGCTGTCAACGGGTACTCTTTTAGAAAGAAACTGCCGCGTAAATAATCAGGAGGAATGTGAAACACTGCGACTTTGTAAACAATATATGTATAATCTTGTAGCGGAAGAAAGGCATCAGATGCAAATCTAGCTTATGAAAAGCAAATTCCTTTGCACTTCTGAGAAATTATTCTGCACTCCTCCCACTTTCCACTATGTGGTGTTTCATGTTTGTGGTGGGTTAATATTAGCCGTACTTGTGTAACGTATGTTAATATAATCCTTGTTACTACTAGGTATTCCACACGTAGCTGCTTTGACAACATTACGCAACACTAATACTTACGTAGTCTTTTCAATCAGGATTTTCAATTCTGGAACACCGAATTTTGAAATTGAGAAAAAAAAATTATTAAGTGGACCAATGGCTTACGCACAATTTCATCAATGGGAGATCCAAACACCCTTTCCATTAGGACATGCGTCATTTTTGGATAAGCCTATATATATATAAAGAGAGAGAGAATAAATGCTTGTTTTCCATATCTTGGTTGAAACCACCATTGAGTACGCTATTGAAATGGACCACTACAATAACAATTTCCCTTATTGGAATAAGTATTTAAGTGGAATAATGAAATAATACATATAAGAAGAATACTTATGCGCTTACTATTAACTAGGAATATCTCTAGCAAAGAGATTCAGCGAGTCTATTCCTATCTTATAATAACATATACAAGGAAATCTATGCTACTTACGAAGAATTGTGAACAAATTTCCGCTTAATGCAGATTTTAATTAAACATGAATTGTATAACTTTACTATTCGATTAAATACTGTAGGTAGTATAGTAAAGAGAAGCTCACCCCCAATTCTAGACAGTTTAATATGATCGAAGTGTGGTATGAAGGTAAGATGCCATACTTGCCACAATGGTTAAGTAGTAGGGCTGTAATGCGCTACTATTCTTAATCTATGCCGTCGCATTACATATTTGGAAGTGTGGTGATAAGCTTTCCGGTCCGTAACATATGATCTAAATTTAAAAGACTAAAAACTTTTTCGAAGCGAAATATAAGTTTAAAAAAGCAACATAGATTAATGATTTTTAAAAGTGTTGATGTGATGTTGGAAGTTTATAAATAAGTAAATTAGATTAAATGTCTTCGAATTCCAACAGAATATAACCTGGGATAAGTTGTAAAGTTAACTGTAACAGATAATATATAAATAGTATTTAATTGTTGTTTGGTGGCAGAAAAGTGGCAATGAAATACTAACTGAAAACTTAGGTCGGGAGAGACTTTCTTCCTCTCCCAATATCCTCTGCCACCATAAATATGAAATTTAAAATATAAAATACACAGAGTAATATTCCATTGTTAGGCTCTACTTTTAGAGTAATCACAAAATTAATATTTTCAACAGGACTTCTTTCTTCTAAGCTTCCGATCAGGATAAAACTTGCTTATAAACAATGGAAATCAAAAATAATTTATTGTTTTTTTTTTTTCTGAACGTTGATATATTACGTTGATTCTATTGTTCGCTTGTTTCTGTTGTACTAGAGAAGAAACACCTCCTCCAGTTCCCTTCCAGGCGGCAACGTACCAAGAACTGACGAAAAGTTGCCACGTTGGACCAAAATGGATATTTGTTGGAATAAGAAGGATGCTGAACAAACATCTTCAGAAACGATATGCGTCTGCCTACCTCTCTGATAAAATCAAGACTTCTAGAACCCCATGCTCCACGCATATTTTCGAAATACACTGAACTCTAGCCAGAAGGCATTGTGAACGGGGTTACGCTTGGCAACAATGTAGGAAAAATGAATGACGTTTATATCGCGATCACGAGTCATGACCTACATATACCACAAAGTAAACGCCAGCTGGTGTCGGTCCTGGTAGCCGAGTGGCGGTAGTCTGTGTTTGCTTGTTGAAGTGTATAGACGTGTTTTCGCTCTGTGCAACAAGCCTTGGCGCTGTTTAACTTCAGCGTTGCCTTACTGATCAATCATCCTTGCTATTATTATTTTTTTTTCTGTCTGTTATTGTGACTGAATTGGTATTGAATGAATCATGTCGTTAAAAAGGGTAAATACCTTAAAATATGATTTTGGTAATGTTTCCCAACGACCAAGTACATTGAATTTGCACCAGTGGCTTAGTGATAATTTCAAGTTCTCTGTTGATGATGTCCTAAGCATAGAAATAGATGTTTATCGTAAGTTGTTGTATGTAAAACTTCGTACGGAAGACCTATGTGAAAATGTTTTGCGTACTTCTGGTGGAACTGTGTATTATACTGATACAGATGGCAAACATGCAATTCCAGTTTCATGGGCTGATGTTCAAATTATTACTGTTAAGTTGTTATGTACTCCAATGGAACTTGCAGATTTAGAAATTAGGAAAGTTCTTGGTGAATACGGTGTTATATCTAATATTTCTGATGAATTGTATTCTGTAGATCATGTGTATCCAATAAGAACGGGACGTAAGCTAATACGCATGGAAGTTAAAAAACCTATTCCATCTTTTGTACTTATACAAGGGCAAAAGTTTTGTGTAACATATCCAAATCAGATACGGACTTGTCTCAGGTGCAATGGGGCACATATGTATTCGAATTGCCCGCTTCGAGTTCCTAGTGATCCTAACAGTTATGCTGGAAAAGTAGCTCCTGCAATTAAACATAGTGACCCTTCAGCATCTCTTATGCCTAAATTTGATAGCATGCCCGTTATCTCTTGCAACAGGAATAAAACATCAAATACAGTTTCGTGCCCATCTGATCCTAGTATGCCTACTTTTGACGAAAAAAATTTTCCGCAACTTTTAAATAATACAAATTCTGTGTGCAAACTAAACAGTGTGAATTCTCGTTCTTCAGTAGTTGAAAGAAATACATCTAGTGGCACTATTACTGAGAAGTCAGATAACTGTGATCATGATTCTCAGTTGCCGTTATCTCCAGTACAACAGACACACGTATCAGCGGATGTCCCTCCATCTCATTCTACCAATGAAATGGAAAATGTACCTGATGAGCGAGAAATTTCTTCTGATAAATTGAATTTTACAGAGAGTAGCAGTAATGGTCAGGTTTGCAACTTGCCTGGTTCCCAAGAGCAAGATAGCTTGTCTGATAAAAGTATAACTGATCACAGTATATCTTCTCATTCTAGTGACATACATGTTGATTCTTCTATCACAGACTTAAATGAAATTACCGAAGAAACTTGTACTCGTCGTAAACGTACCAAACGAAACGAAATAAGTCAAAAACTGTTCAAAAAGAACTGAAGCTAACACAAATATGTTTAGTATGTCTACAAGAAGCGCTGTTATGATGTGATTATTTCTCTTGCACATTATATTTTAATAAGTTAAGCTATATGCAACTAGATTAGTTCTCTTTTATTAATTAGGTCAGGTTTACTTTATGATACTTCTGTGTGCTAAGTTTTATCAAATTTATTTTTACGTTAACTACTGTGCTGTTTTTGTTAGGTCAGGTTTACTTTATGATACTTATGTGTTCTAAGCTTTATCGTATTCATTTTTACGTTAACTACCGTGCTGATTTTGTTAGGTTAGGTTTACTTTATGATACTTCTGTGTTCTAAGTTTTCTCAAATTCATTTTTACGTTAACTACTATGCTGTTTCTGCTATTTTCTTTGAAGAACTGTATTCTTCCTCAGTGGTCATTGTATTTCCTTGTCAATGTGATGTTGCTTAAAATAGCTACAATTAACATTAACAATATACAAAGTCCCCTGAAGCAATTCGCACTCTGTGATTTTCTGCGAAATGAAGGAATTGATGTTGCTCTTTTACAGGAAGTTGGTATCGCGGAACTAAATTTAAGTCCATCATACATAGTTGAAAATAATTTTGACAATAGTGGCACAGGTACAGCAATTGCTTTCAGGCCTTCAACACGTTTTTCTTCTCCTATGTATCATCCGTCTGCTCGCATCTTAAGTGGCAAACTAGGGGATATCAATGTTATCAACCTTTATGCACCGAGTGGCTCGCAAGCTAGAATCCAGCGAAATTCCTTCTTTTCACAGGATGTAGCTCTCACACTAGGACCCAATGTTGAAAAATTAATTATGGCAGGTGATTATAATTGTGTTTTAAGACCTGAAGATCAAACGCCCGGCTTTAATTTCAGTCACGCTCTCCAGGAATTAGTAACTGGACTTCATTTACAAGATACATGGATATGTCTGAGGCCACAGGCACGTGATTATACTTAGTTATCATATCAAAGTGCATCACGCCTTGATCGTATATATGTCTCCCCACCATTGGTGCCATGTATTAAACAAGTTGAAATTGTTCCTACTTCCTTTTCTGATCACTGTGCTTATATTGTAACTTTTTCTTTAACTCGTCTAAATGTTGAACGAGGTAGGGGTTATTGGCAATTAAATACTTCGTTATTGGAAGATGATCATTTTTGTGCTGAGTTTCAATCGAAGTGGCAATACTGGATTAGGCAAAGGAAATATTTTCCTACTCTTAGCGAGTGGTGGCATAGTTACTTCAAACAACGGTTTACTAGCTTCTGCCGCTGGTACTCCTCTGAAAAATCCAGAGATCTTCGCAATTTGCTTTACTTTTGTAACAGATGCTTAAGAGAAGCTCGATGTGCTGCTGTTTCTGACTTGTCCATGTTACCTCAGGTTAAACGTTATCAAGCATTGCTTCTAAATTTGAATCGTCTTAAATCTGGAATCAAGATTAGAAGCAAGGTCCCCTTTGTAGATGCTGATGAAGAACCATCATTATATCATGTACTTCGTGAGATGAAACGAGGCCAAGGTAAGTGGATCCATCACATCCGTGATGAGGAAGGACAACTTCATGAAGATATTGCATCCATTAAAAATGTATTTCTGTCGTATTACCACAACCTATATAGTTTTTCTGAAATTCATAACATGCCTGAGGACTCTTTTGCACCACCCTCTTGTGTTCTTGAAAATACAGTAAAACAATTTCTTGTGCGCCCATTCACTATTGATGATGTACGACAGGCAGTAATAACAGCACCTAAAACAAAATCTCCAGGACTAGATGGAATACCTGGAGAATTTTATGCTAAATTTTTTCCTCTCATCGGTGAAACACTAACTGCTCTTGTTAACGAATATTTCAGTGATAATCCACAGATTCTGTATCGCACTCCTGGTGTTACAGTGTTTATACCTAAACAAGCACATCCTATAAATGTTAATCACTATCGACCGATAACTCTTCTCAATTGCGATTACAAGTTGCTTGCTCGTTGTTTGAACAATAGACTCCTACCATATATTGATATTCTTGCTGGACCATTTCAGTATGCACGAGGAGGTGAAAAGAAAATTTACTATGTGCTACAAACTGTACGTGATGTTATTGCAAATTACCAGTCTCAAAATACTAGTCATGCTTTGCTAGCCTTAGATTTCAACCAGGCATTTGATCGTGTAAATCACAATTATTTGTGGTCTTTGTTGCAACACATGGGAGTCGAAGATTTATTTATTCGTTGGATTCGAGTTTTGTATGATGCAGCACAATCGAAACTAAAAGTCAATGGGTTTCTGACAACTCCTATTGCTATAAAACGTAGTGTCAGGCAAGGCTGTCCATTAAGTATGACTCTATTTATAATTTCTATATGCCCTTTACTATACAACATCAATCAACGTATACAAGGTCTTCGTATCTGTAATGTTCCTATCAAAGTGTGTAGTTTTGCTGATGACGTAAATGTGTTTTTGAGAGACCCACAGGATTTAGAACTTGTTGAAGACTGTGTTCAAAAATATTCTGAATATTCAGGTGCACTTCTTAATCGAGTAAAGACTAAACTCATGCCCTTAGGAAATGGTTCTACAAATTCATATGACCATTTTCAGAAAGTAGTGCCGGTTATGAAAATATTGGGCTTTTATTTTTCCCGCAACTTACATGACAGCATATCAAAAAATTATGAAGATGTTTTTCTGAGGGTGAGATCTGTTTTACATCAACACCAATATCGTCAACTTTCGTTGATATCTCGTGCATATTTTGTGAATACATATGCCTTTTCCAAGTTGTGGTATATCTGTCAAATTTTGCCAATGCCTAAACCTTATATTCACAAATTTACAAGTATAGGTAACTGGTTTATGTGGGCAGGTATGATTTTTCGAGTACGCTATCCAGCTACATGTTTGCCATATCATGAAGGAGGATTGAACTTGATACATGTTGAAAGTAAAATGAAAGCTTTATTTTACCACAGAGGATTCCAAAACATTCAAGGCATTGGAGATCAACTCAGCACTACATTACTTTCATCTCTCGTCGCTACCAATGATAAAACATTACCAGTGTCTTTGCCTCTCATTCCTCCCGAATTTTGGTATTTTACAGAGGTTCTATGTACTTATTTTTATTTGTCTGCCAGTAGCGCCCAAAATCTTCCTCAACGTGTGAAACTTCTTTATACTCTGCTTTTACAACAACAAAATAGCCACTGTCATCACATAATCTTCACATTACCAAATGAGAATTGGAAACAGATCTGGAGGAACATTTCCTTCAATTTTATATCAACTTCAGCTCGTTCGTTATGGTACAGGGTTGTTAATAACATCATAGACACTAAGGCAAAACGACATCATCTCCAGATTACTGACGACAATCGATGTGATATCTGTGGAAAAGTGGATACGTTGGAACATCGTTTCACGCTTTGCAACAGATCAACACCAGTTTGGAAAATCTATTGTGAAATGATTCAATACCTGTGTAAAATCAGCTGCGACTGTGTTACTGTCCAAATGCTCCTGTTACCTGATTTCAAGTATTTTCCAAAACAGAAACATCATTCTGTCATTTGGCTGAGTGCGAACACAATTGAATTTATTCTGTCTCCTTGTTCTCCTGAAGCACGTCACACGTACAAGGACTTCCTGTGTTTACGATATGGTAAATTCCCTCCGCCAAGAAAGAAAATATTATTTGCTAATTATCTGAATTATCTCTTCTATGGTCAATCTTTATAATTTTTATATTACACATTCTGTACTGACAATGTAATTATAACTGTCAATTATGTAACTTTATTATTGTAATTCGACAATAATGTAAATAATAAGTGAATAATAATAATAATAATAATAATAATAAAAGTGGCTTAGCGCAACATACTAGTAAGTAAAATCGTTGTTGGCGTGGGTTCAAGTCCTGCTTTAGGAAAGTTTTTTTTACTACTTTAAAAATTTTTTATAATACTTCTTTCGTTAAAATAAGATTAACATAATATTGAAAAAGTGATTTAACGATTATTTTTTAAAATTTTCATTAAACTTCTTTCCTTAAAATAAGTTTGCTCTTGTACTTATACAGATCCATAGTAAAAGTAGTAGTAGTAGTAGTAATAATAATAATAATAATAATAATAATAATAATAATAATAATAATAATAATAATAATAGGAACTGGTTAGAATGCAATTGAGCATTCGTTTCCGTGCGATGTTGCCAAACCTAATGCCTTCTGGCTAGGGCTGAGTGTATTTCGAAAATATGCATGCTTCACTGGTCTCGATAGCTATTGGAGCAAATATAAATTTATCGAGGAGATTATTGTATTTCCTTTCCTTTTCTGCTTCTCTATGTCTAGCAACTTCTCCAGCATTCACAACGATCAATGGGAGGCTTGAATGGGCGAATGTGTCCGAACATGTAAAATCCCATACTAGAGATTTGCCTCTCATCCAAGGTATAATTGTCATGCCATCAGGTCGTTTACCATCGGAACGACAACAGCCTGACGAATCGAATCGAAGGAATTCCTGTCGTCGTGAGGGCTCGCAAAATGATGTCATTAACAGATGAATGTCTGGTGTTTCTGCCTGTGCTGTTCATGCATGAGAGGCAATGCAGGCCGCGTTGGGTAACTTGATCCCCACAAGCTGGACAGTGATGTGGCTCACAAACAGCTGAACCTAGTCTTAGGGATACTGCGATTCGAAAGGTTTCATTAGACATGTGAGGACCTAATTGGGGAGAAGGTAACGCATTTAACCATGCACCAGCATGGGAAGATGACGCAGCATAAAATAAAAATATAAATATACAGATATAATTAAACTCTTCAAAATTTCATGTGTATATCAAACTACAACTCTGGATCATAGAAATGGCATTTATTCAAAAGTTGGGCGTCCGCTTTCGCCACGTTTTTTTCGCTCTTATCTCCTTTTCACATTTTCTGCAATTTATTAGGTTTATGTTAGGATGAAAAATATAAGTACTTGGTTGATCAGAAATGTTTCATAAATTAGGCCATGTCTATGATGATTAAGATTAGAAGAAGAAGTTAAAAGAGGACACTGTGGTTACATCTTGGGCTAGAATGAACTTTTGTATAATTTCTATGTATTCGTTTATTTGTATATCGTTTTAACTTTTAAAATACGATAAATATATTGTGACAAGTATACGTAATGTTTTATATATATTATATGCTGCTTCAACATTATATTGTAGATAAATTTACATAGTTAAGTAAGTAGTGCTTGTTATGCCTAACTCATCATAAATCTTCATAGGCACAATTCTATTTTCTGACTACCTAACAGTTAATTAATCCGTGCTCTTCACAAACTTTTAAAAGATTTTTCTCGTTATCAACGTATTGCAGTAGTACTTGGTCCTGGATCTATCCAACGTGTGAGGTAATAGAACAAAGGATTGCCGACAAATACTATTGTATTCGTAATAATGAAGTACCACCGGGGTGCCCGGAGACAATGGGTAGAGAGTATAGGGCTATAGAAATACAGTATTGTTTAAATGACATATGATGACAGGTAATGGCTGTAGTACTATTGTATGTATAGTACTGACACAAAAGAGAATAATAAAAGAGAAACCTTGGAAACTTGTTGAACAATGCTAACTTGTTATAAAGAATAATAAAAGAAAAATCTTGGGAAAATCATTGAACAAGGGTATAAAGAAATAATAGAACTATACAATTCTTTGCAGATGTATGTAAAGAGAAACCTCGCAGCTGTATGCGTTAAAGAATATTAATTTAGGTGTTGAACAATAGCGGATTGTTATAAAAAGAGTTTTTAACCCGGCGGCGGCGGAAACGCGGACGCGGCGCGGGAAGGCGCGGGGGCGCGAACGGAAAATACCCGCGTGCGCGGGCGCGAGCGCGTGACGTCATTTGAAATTTTTATTTAAATATTGGTTTTAAAAAATAGGCATGTATAGTTTTGTTAGCGATGGAGAACCGTCAGTTTGTAGAAGACGTTGATGTGAAGCATAAGTTAGACGCTGAGAGTGAATATCCAGATTCTCCAGATTGTACATTTGATGAAAATGAATTAGAAAGATATGAAAACGATAATATAAAAGTTTATGCAAGTGATAGTGATGCGGGAATAGATAATGAAGTGTATGAATTTTCGCAAGATAATTCAGATTTTGAGGCAAAATCAAATGACGAAGTGGTATCAAATGTGGATACGCCGCCATGTTCACCTGATTTATCAGAATTAAGTTGGAATTGTGAATGTGGTGTTAACTATGTGGATGTGAACTGTGTAAGAGACTGCATTGCGAAATGGAAACCAAATGATTATTTAATATGCTATGCATGTTATTGGCATGATACATGTGAATGGTCTCATGAATGTTTTTATTGTAATGATGACGTTTTAGACATTCGTGTTTGGTCTGTGTTAGTGAATCCTCGTGTACAGGAGGAATTATTTGACATTTATGCAGAAACACATACAGTTATTACAACATTGACAAGAGATTATTTTAATATTACATTTGGTGAACTATCAGTGGATGTGAATGTGCGAAAAGAACTTTTAAGTATTTTCCTTGAAAAAGACAGATCGAACGAGTATAGTGAAGTGTGTTAAGAAAACGTACTGTACATAATGTATTTCGAAAATAATTTTTGTGTATCATGTAGTGAAGAACATATTAGTGAAGTTTGTGTTTTAAAAACTATAAGTGCATACTTACGTTTTAATAATAATATTTCTTGTGAACAATGCTTGCTGCATCTTGAACATCAATGTTTATTTCACGATGATATTGGAACTTTTGCTGTAGGATATTTATCCAACGACATAACTGTTATTGATTTATATGAAGTGTTTGAAGAACACCATAGTGAAATTTCAAGTATAAACTTTATACGCAAAGTGCGTGATTGTTTAAAGAACACTGAATTTGTTGGACAAATTATACCATTTTTCTTAGAACGTAAACATAAAATTTCACCATGTGTTAATGAATACATTATTGACATACAAGGTTTTAAGATTTCAAATCATGAATTTATTATACGTGAATTTTGTTTAACTGCGTGTGATGATACAGTAAATTTACATTGTTTAATAAAATCACCAGTAGAATACAATATACTTCCATTAGGTTGTCAAAAACAAATTGAATGGTTAACATTAAACTTACATGGATTAACTTGGAATGATAAATGCGGTTATACTGTATCACACATACGTAACCTTATATATCAACTTTGTAAACAAGATGCAACCTTTTATTGTAAAGGTGCAGAAAAAACACTTTGGATTAAAAATATTTTTGCACTAGCTAATGTTATTGATTTGGAAAGTAAACAGTGTCCACCATTAAACACAATGCATGCAAATGTATTTAATGATTATTGTGCTTTTCATGAACAAAATATTAAACTTGAGAAAAAATCAGGATGTGCATTTCGTAATGCACAACAGTTATGTTATTGGTGGAAGTTTCAACGTACTATAACATTAACTAATGCATTTGCAAAGTTGTAAAAAGGATATGATATGTTCTTGTGAATAAAAATACAAGATTTTCAATTGTAAATAAAAAATTTTTATTAAACTAATCTACTTGTTTTTTCTTTTTCATTATATTGGTTACATGATTGAATACAATTTTATCATTTTGTTTAAGATTATTTTTTTTGAACAAATTTAAACATTCGTTAAAGCTTTTCTTTCGTACAATATGATGCAAAAAGTACAACACAAATTGTCCACACAAGATTGAATTATCATCTTGATATGCGGAACTATTTGTAAAATATATTTTACAATTTTTATTTAAAAAAGTTTTTATTTCTTTTGGAAATGGTAATGCTAGGCTATCGAAGTAGTATCCTCTTTGATTTTCATCAATGAATACACACACCCAATGTGTGCCACCTGAAGATGAATTGCTTAAATTTATAATAAGTCCAGCCGGTGGTTGCACAGTTTTTGGTATTCTATCAATAGGATAAATGCCATGCACATTTGCACCAGTAACTTTATCACGAAGTAACACTTTTATTAAATCATCCGTGTACATAACTTTTGTTTTTTAAATTCACATCACTTCACTTCACTTTATACGCGTATATGTTGGAAGACCTAGTGGAGTATATGGAATATTCTCATAAAACGAAATAACATGTTTAAAATATTCATGACAGAGTTTTTTATAACTTTTCCAATAACGATGAATGGTGCTAACGCATAAAAAATACTTTTGACAAACTTCATAGTATGATACCTTGCAACTCTTTGAATAATCAAGCAAAAATATTACAATATACAATGTTTAACACACTTTGTACCAGTAGGACACATGTAATTCATATGCTTAGAAGTGAACAGTTATACTTCTTTTATTAAAATGATACTTTTAAAAAGTATTATCAGTATATATATTTCTATCTTTATCAATTTGAATTAAAGAATCAAACTGAGCGTACACAATACATGTTATAGGCTCAGTTAAATTTTGAGAAAAGGAAACTTTAATATTTACAGGTGCATCACGCACAAGGTCCCACGTACAATCATCTAATGTTGCTGTAGGTGATAGAATAAATGCATAAAGAGTATAGCCGTGTGGATATTCTTCAGGAGTAATAGTATGTGCATCATCTTTATAATATAAACCAGTACCGGAAAACAGAGAATGGTAACTTAGAAGGTACAAATTGTTTTGAAAATCGGGGGTGAGGGGGCTGGGAGGAAAAGATTTTGATCCAACTTGTAGCTGCAGTTTGTTAACGTTAAAGTGTTGAAAATGAAATGGATTTAGTTCAGATTTTCCATTAAATGCCGAATTGGAAACAAACCCGATAACAACACCTTTAGGTACGTTACCCAGAAAAATATTATCAAGATTGTATGAATTAACGTTTGCAGGAATAGTATATGATCTTGTTTGTACTCTTGTAAGGGGATATTTTGCTGTTTCATGATTCATATTAGTATTGATTTCCATTGCCAAATGAGGTGCAACATCAATGCGACGTATATGTAAAGTAACATCTTCAAGTTTTACTTTATAAGAAGTATTTGCAGGAGATAATAAACAAAAAGCATCTTTACTACGATGTAATTTTATACGAAGACCTACTTTATTTACAAGTGCTCTTGGTAATCCAGCAATATCTGTATACAGACGACCATACATTTCAAACGATTTACTATTTTTAATATAATTAGCACGTTGTTGAAAACCTACATTAGCATTACCTATGGTATCAAATTGTTTAGCGGTATCTTTATACCACATACCTAATTTCAAATGTGTATCAGAAGCATCACGGGAATAATTTAATAATGTTTCAAGGTACGCACGATAAGGATAAAATCCTGATGAAGAAGTAATTAATTTATCATTTAATGAAATGTCAATTTGACTAAATAATGAATGTAGGAAATTATTTGTTGGTGCTACAACATCAGTGTCAGCTAATGCTGTATCATCAGGTTTTGTAATTTTACAACGTACGTAAAGATAAAGATATGCAGTATGAATAAATTCTCCTGTTTCACCGGGAATAAAAAATTCAATAGGTCCATCAGAACTTAATGTTGAAATTGGACGGTATTCAGCATTAAAGCAAGATTCAATTGCAGTTTGTGTCATTGGAGTACTAAATAAATCGAAATCGTTAGTACAGCATTCCACACTGTTTGAATTAAGTAGTGCCATTATGAAAATATATCTGTAACACGACTTATTTTTCTTTTTACTTTTCTTTTGCTTTTGCTTTTGTTTGTACGCTTACGTTTAGTTGGAGGTCCAAACCGAACAATTGCAGGAGCTTTACGCTTGCGTGGCCGTCTCTTACCACTTCCAGTTAATAACTGACCAACTTTGTTAACAGCTTTTGTCTTTAATGTTTCACCAGCTTCTTTTACACGCGCACGAACAGATTCTTTAAATGGTTTATCTTCTAATACATCACCCGCTACTTGTATTCCCGTTTGTAATGCTTGTCGACCTAAAGTTTTTGCACCCTGTTTAAGAAATGGTAATGCAAAACGAAATAATCCTTGGAAGAAACTACCTATACCATGTCCACGTTGATATACAGGTCCTGAAAAGTATGGGATACCATGTCCGTAATGCCGTCTAAATTTCATGTTTAAAATATAATTAATTAATTACTTTTTTATTAGGAGAGCGCTTAAAATGAAGTGTAACACTTAGTGTCCCAGAACGAAATGGCAAATTTCGTCCTGCATGGTCTTTTAATAGTATTTCAATACTGTTAAATGAAAACTTTGCAAGTGGTAGATAATGAATATCTTGAAATGTTAATGTTTTTACTTTACCGTATTTTACATTTGATGTTGTTGCAATACGTAATAAAGGTGCTTTTGTATCACCTAGAAACTGATATTGTATGATATCAGTATAAATAAAAATTTGATGAGGATATCCAATATCAACATACGGTTGTTTAAATCCACGTTTATACAAAACAAGATCTTTATGTTGACGAAGTCCTAATTGCATTGCTAATGTTGCTGATAATAAGGCATATTCAACACGATCACTACAATCTACTTGTACAATATTTGATAAAGAAAATTTTATATCTTTTGATATTTTATTTAATTCATCAATAATATGATGTGCAGAGTGATAATATCCACTTACAATTTTACCTTTTTGTGCTTCTTCATTTTTTATTTTATACCACATAACATTTTCTCCATCGTTAACATTATAACATGTTAAAGGAACATGTAATTCACTTAATCCTACATGCCAATCGGTTTCTGATAATTGAATATTATTTTTTAGTTGATTAATAAAATGTGTTGGACTATTTGTAGGATATACATCAGTACTTGCGTTTGATACAAGTGTAATGTAAAAACTATCATCAATACTTTCAGAAATCATTTTCGTTTAAAGTGAAGTGTTAAGTTTGAAGTTCCAAATTGAAATGGCAATTTTAAACCGTGCTCATCTTTTAAGTTTACTTCAATCGTGTTAAAATAAGATTTTACAACTTTAACATATTGTGGTGTGTGAAATAGAAAACATTTTACATCTCCGTGCTCAATATTATAAGCACTAACTTTACGAAGTACTGGTCCAATATTTTCTTGTTGTTTTACAATATCAACACAAACATTAAAAACGTTTGGTATATTATATTCTAAATTGCATGGAAATTTTGCACGTGTTACGCTTGGAATATCTTCATTAACTGGTTTTACAAAAACAGCATCTGTAAACTCTGTTGTATTTTCATTTATAAATCCCAGTAAATGTTGCAATCCGCGTGTCATTCCAATAACACAAAAATCTTTTAATTTTAAAGAATGTCTAATTCCAACTTGATTTTTATTTTTATAATATTTTAACATGCGTAATTCTTCAGGAATCATTTCTAAAATGGATGTAATAGAAGTATAGTATCCTGGTGTAATATCAACATCTACAATTTCAAGTTCATCATTAACGATGGTTTCAATTACAATTTTTTCATTTTTACCTACATTATAAAAACTAAAAGGAACATTAAGTTGTGTTAATGCAACATACCATTCTCCTTCACTTAAGTGAATAGGTTGTGCTAACTTTACTATAAATGAAGAAGTTGTATTATCAGTAAAAATTTCACTACTAGCATTTGAAGGAAGAGTAACATAGAAATCATGTTCTATCATTGAACTCATTTTGAAGACTGAACAGAATTTGTTTTAATCCATGAATTCATACTTGATGGATATCCCAACCACTTTACATACATCATATCTTTTTTTCGTTTTAGTACTTTTTCAATTAAAAATGTTTTGTTTGAATTTACATTTACTTTTTGTAATTCTTCTGTGTAAAATATTCCTTTAATTTCCTCATCATTCCAATCTTTTAATTTATATGTAATAGGATTTGTCGGAATACATTTATCAACAATAAAAATTTCTTGTGACCATTTTGGTAAATATCCCTTTTCTAATTTATGTTTATATTTACTAACACGCACATAATCACCAGGTTGAAATTTACATGTTAATTTCTTTTTATTCGTTTTATCACCGTACAACGTATTTAAAACTTGATCAACATTAGAGTAATTTACATTTGCCGGTGCCATTTTAATACTACTATGATACGAATGATTATAATTTTTTACAAATTGATCTAAGACATCTATATAACGGTATGTATTTTTAGCCGTAAAATAACGATACAATTTTTCTTTTAATGTCCTTATAAAGCGTTCAGCTAATGCACATTTAATTTCTGAATGTACACTGTAATGATTAATTTCGTATTCTTTAAATAAACGTTTTACATGCCGATTATAAAATTCTGTACCTAAATCCGTTTGTACATTAAACACAGGTAGTTTAAAATTTTTTAAAATTTTTTTGATTGCTTTTGCCATTTCAGGACCTGTTTTTGTTTTTAAGGGAACACAATACGCATACCGTGAAAAAATATCGATACAACATAATATATACTTATAATTTTTGTTATACTTTGCAATATTTTGCATATCTGCTAAATCCATTTGTAATGTTTCATTTGGTGCACTAACATAATATTGTTTACGTTCAAATACTTTACGTGCTGGTGCATGTAATGTATATGCATCTTGAGATGCTAACCAATTTTTAATTTTCTTTTTTGATAATTTTGTTTTTGTTTGTAATGTTTTAATACTTGATAAAGAAGCAGGATTTGTATAATCATAATATAATTTTGACAATTTTCCCATTTTTTATTTACATTTTATATTCTTTCCAATTTTTAAAAATATTTGTTACTAGTGTTGGACTTTGTGATTTTTTAACTTTGCTATGTGATTTCACTATAGGACTAGAAATAAATTCACGTGGTACATTAAGATCATTCAATAAATTTTTAAACTCGTGAATGCCTATAGGATTTCTTGAATATTTTCGTGTACGAACAACATCATTTATTAAATCAATAATATTAGAACCTGGTATTATTTTTCCTTGAATACGTACTGTTCCTGATTGATCCCAATGAATTTTATCAGAACTTGTTAACTGTTTTAATAATAGATCTGTTTTCCTTCGTTGTGTTTTTGGTACTGATTGTAAAATGTCTGATACAAAGGGTAAAATAGAATTATTTTTTTCTTCTTCTTGAGATAATGATGATGATGATGTTTGAGGAACATCTTTTTCAATAATAGGTAATGTAATTGGATTTTGTGAAACTGATGAAGTATAATTTAAATATTGTTGTAATGCTTGCTGATACAATTTCCATTTTTCTTCAATACTAAGATTACGACGTTGTAAAATACTATTCATTTCTTCGTCTAAACGCGATTGATGTGAATCTATTGATTTTATATTTGCATGCATTTGTTGCATTGCATTTTCAGGCACTAATATCATTTTACGAAATTCCGACATACTTATCTTCCAAACAAACTACTTGCTACTGCACCAAGTAATGGTCCTAAGATTAATGGTAAAAATGCCCCACCTTTCTGCAATAAAATTTTCTTTTTCTTATTAAGTGCTGTACGTTGCGCAGATAAAGCACGCAAGATCTTTTTATGTCTACGTAAACGTTGCTTCTGACGCGAATTCAATGGAATGTTTCCTTTTATTGTGTTTTTAGCAACTTGTGAAATAGTACGTATTAAATCACCAGATGCATGTCGTATAATTTGTTTTCGCTTTGCGCTTTTGCATTTGCACAAAGCACGGAGAGTATCAAAGTGTTGTTTCACCTTCAACATCTTGAACTAAACTAAACGTAAACGACTGAATTACTGTCTTTTACATTTGCATATACATGCAGTGTTTCATTAGGAAAAATATTTGTACGTAATCGTAATGCATCATTTGTTTTTTGAGTTAAGTCAAATAACAAATAAGTGTGAGGTTCACGTGTTACATCTTCGAACACATTCACAACTTGTTTACTATATCGTGGCATAATTTGTCTTGCTAAATATTGTATTTGTAATTTATCACGAGGATTTTTAAATACTATAATATAATGTGCATTTAAACTTATATCACGAGCATGTTTTCCTTTTGGAAATAAATTTTGAACAATAAATATTACTGTTAATTTTTTATGATGTGCATATTTTGTAAATAAGTTTGCAACATCACCATTGGTTTCAGACATTAAGTCATCTAATATTAATAATGAATTTTCTTGTATTTCAAAATTATTCATATCTGGAATACCTTCTATAAATCGAATTTCTGAACTTGCATCTAAATTTGGTATGACTGCACCATAACACCAAACAATTTCATTAAATTTCATAGTAAACATTTCATCACGTTCATTTAATAATCGATTTACAAAACATGTTTTACCTGCACGTGAAGGACCAGCAATTAAAATGGTTGATGGATGTTGAAACTTTAACATCTTGTATTAAACTGAATGCACACAATAGATACTTTACTTTATATACACTCATTCACACACACACTCACTCACACAATTAACAACATAAATTAAAAATAAATTAAGAATAAGTTAAAAAATAAATATTAAAGCTTGAAATGACTAAAATATGAATGAATGACTAGAATAAATGAATGACTAGAATGAAATGTATACTTTGGTTTACAATGTATAAGTTTGCTCAGCAAACGATGAAATAAATAAATAAATAAATAAATAGTCATACTCTACTAATGATCTTTTAAAAAATAAATAAATAAATAAATAAATAAATAAAAACAATCACTTATAAGCCAAGCTAAAATTATCATGATACATATCCATGAGGTAAACTTTTTGTCTTTGGTATTGGTTCGTCAGTTTGTATATCGTCAATACGTTTACGTTTTTTGTTTACCTCTTGGTGTGTTTTTGTCTCTTTACGCGAAAAGATAGTGAAGCCCTGTTTTCGCACAATGCTATTTGGATTTTCTATAATTGTACAATGAATATTTTCTGTCACTAATCCATAGAAACTCTCAAAGTTTATTCTTTGAGAGGTCCTATCATTTAGTGTAATTCCCCGAATTTTGAAAATATTCCGAAATTCCCCTGCGGCATTTTTAAGCCGCATACTATAATTTTTTGGCCCTAAGCCTATAAACGTTACAAACTCCCACCCTTCTTCAATTTCATCAGTGAGATCACCCAAATAGCTTCCAAGCTTTAACGGAGGTTCCCTATCTTTTTTACACGTAAACATAATACTGTCTGTGTCACAATAAATTACGTCTTCAGGTCCTACAGTCACAAGTAAATCATATAATTGTAGCCTGGCCCATGAAGTAATAAAACCAGCAAGGACGACATTGGAAAATTCTAAAGGTACATTTTCAGTTTCCAAGTCTTTATATGTTAGAATAAGATGTTCATCACCAACTGGAATAACACTATGAACCTCATATCTCGGTGTAGCAAGGTACCTATGGAACTCTGTCCCACTATCAATAATTACACACCGTGTCATATCTGTACGCTGTCCCCATTTTCCGTATAAGGAATTGAGGTACAACTTCGCGCATTGTCTAAGTCCAGGGTTCGAGCTAATATTATCTTTATTTAATTTTATGCCTTCGTGAGCATAGTAATCGTCAATATACTTATCTTTGTCTTCTTCAGTTTTACACCAAGCAGGATAGCCTGAAGCTTCCTGCTTCATCTGAAGAAACGTATTCACATAGTCCCGGAATAAACTAGGTGAATTCCGATCTTCAGAACCCATGAGTTCGAATTCCCATATTTCATAAATTTTGACGATTTTATATCCGTTTTCAAGAGCACGGTGAAGCTCTGGTGTACAAAAAGTTCCAGTTAATGCACGTTCAGTATCACTATGTGTGCAATTATCAATAGTTTCTCCTTCCATACATAGCCTACAAAGTCCAAATATTAATCGGCTTTGCGCTACATATGGTAAGATGGGAAAAAAGAGTTGTTTAGGAGCCAATACAGTACATTTTACAATCCCATGAATTTTTCCCACATCTGGGAAAACCGGCCCCTTATGCACCTTAGGTGCCCCCACCGGAAGAGGTTTCCTTGCCATTACGTAGGGGTATAACGATGTAATATCATAATAACAAATGGATTCATCGTCCGCACAATTCACATATGAACGAAATACTTCAGTACGGCCTCCGTTGTAGCAACTCTTAGGAATAAGAAAGTCTGCAGTAGTATCACAATGTTCTTTAAGGAACTTTTGTAAATCTACATCTGTGCGTACTTTATTATCCCAAGAGCACTCCCATATTTCATACAAATTCATTTTTAGAATTTCTGTGAAATATTTTCGCCGGATTTCCGTATGTTCGTACCTTTTTTCAAATGTGTTGTACGGACCATGTGCATTATCTATTATGGCATTACGGTTATTTGGAAAACACGTTTTACAGGCATGCCAGTAACATCCCATAAATTCGAACACGGCATTAAGCTCTGCATTGTATCCGTCAACATTATACCTTCCAAAAGATTGTTCTCCGTTTCGTCCAGCATGCTGGATTTCTATACCCAATTGGTGTTCCATATACTTTAGCCATTTCATTGCTTTTTCACTGGTTTTTGTTTTATAATGGTACCCCAAAGGTGGTATAACAGAAATACTTTCTTCTGGAAGATATGATGTACGATATGTTTGCATGGCTAAACTTGCAATCGTAGACGATACTAGAAAACATTGTAATCCACCCGTTTTCTCTTCTATGATATTACTAAATTTAATAACAGCTTCTGTGAGAATTCTCACATCATTTTCACAGTACTCCAACATTTCCTTTTGCAAATTAAATTGCTCTCCCAATTGCACCCGTTCTTGGTGCCATCCCTCCAACCGCTTTCTTTCTTCACCAGATCGCGATTCAGGATCATAGTATTCTATTCCCGGATATGGTCCTACATAATTTTGGTTCTCTACTGTATTAAACAAATATGGGAAATCTCCCTTCTTTAAATTTTCTGAAAGGCCTAACGTCTTAGGTAATTTTGATAATTTTACACCAACAAACAAATAACTATCTCTAAAAATGATTTTGTTATGAATAGAAATACTAAAAATCTTTTGACCCTGAATTAAAGTTTTTGGAATGATATGCTGGGACTCAATGAGAGATCTCAAACAGAAAATGCTATCAAAACGACTACCATTATGACTTATGACGCATACTTTACTAAATAGGGGTCTATCTAATAAAATATGTGTAATAAATTCATCAATGGTTTTAAAAGAAAACGAGCGGTTACCGTTTTCATCACCACATGTACTGCAGGCTTCATTAATACCTATGTTCATACATTTATGGCATACATGTCTAGCGCATACCAAGCAAACAACGTGTTCCCGTTCCCCACGCTCATTTTCCGGTTTGAGCATGGTTTCTACGTCAAAGACAATATAAAGAAACCTCTTGATATGAGTAGGTTTTACTTTCTTCACATAACATGAGTGACCTTCCTGTACATGTTCGCGACACGTACTGCAAAAGTATTCACCACATGTATGATCAGATTTACGTGATCTTAAATCATAGAGTGCATTACAGTTGATGCAAACTTTCACATATTCACACACATTCTTGCCAATTTTATTACCTTTTAAATGATTGTCGAAACATTCACCCCTAGTAAAATATCTATTGCATGCATTGCATTTCATTTTATACATCGTAACATCAAGTTTATGCATATGTTCGCAAGCTGAACACATTAACTCACACTTATGATAACGATTCAAACCTTTAAATCCCTTTAAACAGTGCAAGCAATACTTTTTTTTCTTAGAAATGACGTTATTGTACGAATAGGACGGAAATGTCCAATACGTCCCCTTTGATCGTAATAAATATAGATGGGTTTTGCATCTTGTAACTCTGGTCTTTGTACTTGTGTTTCCGGGTAACGTACTCTAAATTCACGTTTGCTTTCGGGTACTTTTTCATAAATAATAATTTGATAATTTGGAGCTAAATGTTTCTGAAACAATTCAACGTCATTAAAATCGCAACCACCTTTAACGCTAACACCTGCCTCAGTACAAAGCTTAATTGCTCTACCTTTTAATGTATCTCTAGTTGGATCTGTTAAATGACTCAAATTTTGATGTGTTTCGGTATGCTTTGCTATACCCCAAGCAATACTTTTAGGTAAGCAAAGTTTATCATTATCGGTTCCCGGGAGCTCAACCAAATGTTGTACTAAAAATTCATTTAACGGTAAATATTTGTTTAGTGTGGAATTATTATCTCGTGTTCTTCCAGCACCAAACATGGAATTTACTATATGAAATCGAAAGAGGACATGATTACCTAAAAGGAAGTCTTCATTACTATTTAACACTCTAGTAATGGAAGCTAAAACGGACTTAGCAGAAATGTCTTTGCGGCGTCTCCATGGAACATACACTGCTTTCTTATCCTTACTATTGGAGGAATCAATGTACATTCCAACAAAATCATTAGGTCTCGCATTGTTCAATACATTATCCAATGCGAAGTTCATTAGGTTTTCAATATAGGCCGCAGGATTTCTAATTTCTTCATTTCCCATTGGCCTTACCGCAATTTCATGTCCCACCAAGTTAAACTTAGTGAAACTTTTTCTGCTTTCACGTACTACTTCGAAATTACCTTCCCCTGTATTTTGAACATCTGTATGTCCGCTACGTTTACTTGGAGAAACGTAACCAGAAGTACTAGGTTGTGGAGACCCCATTCCGTAACCACGAGTATCCCGTGAACATTGTACACTTGATACCTCTACTTCATTATTTACAACATCCACAGGATTTTGTCCGTTTTCACATAACTCGTTTAATAAAGCCTCCACATAATCAGATGTTCCAAACTCATCGGGATTTACTAAAACTGCGGAATTTTGATTTGTTTGTGTACCATCTGCTGCTTCATTTTCTATTTGTTCATTAATAATTTCATCAATTAAATTAAAATCTTCTTCTTGAAGTATGTTTTCCAAGGGTTGACTTTCTTGGTGGACCGAGGTTACGGAATTTTCAACAGATGGCATCACATTATTATGAACCAAAATAAAACGCGATCCATAATTACAAAATTCGGCTACCTCTGCTGCATTTATCCTATCACCTTGTGCACAATTAAAATAATTAAAATGAATGAATTTGTCATGTGCCCACTGGTACATGATTTGCTCACGGAAAAATCCGTGTACAAATAAGTCAACAATGTCAGCACTAGACATTGCATATTGCAATATAAGTGCTTGATTATCATGGTAAAAATTAAAAAGAGCTGATAGCAAGGTATCATACCTTTCACTGCCACGAAATCCTTGGCGTTGCTTATCCATAATACGCCACCAAGTCTCCAACACGCGCTCCTTAGTGTGTAAGCCTTCTATGACACCACCCAGGTAAATTTCATCAATTTCGTTAAACTCGTTTACGTATGATGCACCAAGAAATTCCATCTGTAAAATATAAAAACAAAAATTAGTATACATTAAAATAAATACAACAATATAATGTTATTCAGTTAACAATATTATTTAGTTTCTTTCTAAGAAGCTCTACTTATTTTTTTCTGTTAATAGAACACTCATAGAGTGTGATCATCATTAAAATTCTGCAAGAACTTCAATGTTAAAATGGAGTGTAATCATTAATAAAATTCTGCAAGAACTTCATTGTTAAAATGGAGTGTGAACATTTTAAAATTATGCAATAACTTTGTTCATAAAATAAAGTGTGAATCTATTAAGAAACATGTTTTGCACAATTGTAAAACAAATTTCGTTTGTTTTAAAATGGGGTATTATTGTAAATATTTAACAGTTTACAATTTTTAAAAATAATACTTTATATACCAATATTTAATCAAAGTATAAAAACATTATCATTCAAATATGTATAATATATAAATATACTTACGATGATCTTCTAAGTAAATCTGGTATGTATTCTAAAGTTGATAAAAATCAGGATTTCTTCCTTCCTTCCTTTCTTCTTCTTTTTTTCTTCTTATCTTGTTTTGAATTTCAACAACTGTAACAATACAGTTAATATTAATACTCTTTTCTAAATATAATATTTTAATATTTCTTTTATTATATGGTTGTATAAATTTAATCACTAACTAAGTAAATATTGTGATGAAGGTACGGCTACCAGCATACATATGATAATATTTCCTTAGCAACGGGGGTATATATACACAATGCTTAACAAAAAAATAAAAATAAAACCAGTTTAAACCTGTTTAAACACCTGCAGCAAAGCAAACAAAAGAAATTCCTAGCACTACTAACAAAGGAATTTTTTAAACCCAGTAACATAAGGTACAAATTACGTCATATTGTGTAATATCACTGTTACTAATTTAAAATATGTTAAAGCACCTGTGTACGAGATTACAAAACCAAATGCGTATGGGTACGAGACTACAAAATGAAATGCTTTTGGGTACAAGACTACAAAACGATTTGCGTTTGCGTACGAGATTACAAACTGTGTTGTAGCTTATACAAGTAGTAGTGTTATACTCTGTGTTAATATTATAATTATTATTTTTAACGGTAATTAAATTATATTTAATGCATAGTATACGTATACTAAACGTGTACGGTAAATCATAATACATTTTTATGTTTATGTTTGGAACCGTTTGTGTAATACATGTATAAACATGTACACAAATTGTAAATAAACTGTTATGTTTATGTTCGGCAATGTTCGGGAAACTTCGGTTAAGTTCGGAACCATTTGTGTGGCACATTAACCAATATGTATAAAATTGTAGATACATTTTTGTTTGTTCGGCAATGTTCGTAAAACTTCGGTTAAGTTCGTGTTAACTTGTTTAAATTTTTAATTATTACTGTTTTAAAAATAATGTATACTAGATTAATGCACATTAAAATCCATCCGCCATGTTTGTTTCTTCAAAGAACGCCACCTGTACCATAACATTCACATTAGTGTGTATAAGACTGTGCGTGTGTGTACATGTGCCATAGCAAGTTACCGAGTGTTGTTTGTCCGGCAATACCCCGCGCACTTTCCGGGCGGCAATATTTTACGCGTCCCGCGTCGCAAAAACCTTTTTCCGGGCGCAAATACAGCGCAGCGCGCACCGGTCGCGGTAAAAAACGCGCGGCGCGTACCGGTCGCGGAAAAAAACACGCAAAAAAAGGTATTTATTTTAGTAATATTATTCATTTTACCTATTCATATAAAAATATATCTTTTAATAAACATATTTCCAAAGTTTGAAAAAAATCGACGCCATATTGTTTATGCAAATTCATTAAATTTTTATTTTCAAGTTACATTGTTCTAATCTGTATAGTCGTGTTCCTTAGGTCCTAACGATTAAGAAAATATCTTTCTTTTCTTTCTACGACCAATAGTTTGGCCAAAAAAGCGAAAAAATAAAAAACTATACTTTTGGAACACACTGTATATAAATTTCAAAAAAATAAAAATTGTTCAAATGTATCATGTAGGGTGTCTTTCTATATAGATTTTGACCTGATAAATCGATTTCTGTTGTCCATTTTCACCTACGATAAACCGTTTAGGATTTATGACCATTTAAAATTATTTTCAAGTTACAATGTTCTAATCTGTATAGTCGTGTTCCTTAGGTCCTAACGATTAAGAAAATATCTTTCTTTTCTTTCTACGACCAATAGTTTGGCCAAAAAAGCGAAAAAATAAAAAACTATACTTTTGGAACACACTGTATATAAATTTCAAAAAAATAAAAATTGTTCAAATGTATCATGTAGGGTGTCTTTCTATATAGATTTTGACCTGATAAATCGATTTCTGTTGTCCATTTTCACCTACGATAAACCGTTTAGGATTTATGACCATTTAAAATTATTTTCAAGTTACAATGTTCTAAGCTATATAGTCATGTTCCTTAGGTCCTAACGATTAAGAAAATATCTTTCTTTTCTTTCTACGACCAATAGTTTGGCCAAAAAAGCGAAAAAATAAAAAACTATACTTTTGGAACACACTGTATATAAATTTCAAAAAAAATAAAAATTGTTCAAATGTATCATGTAGGGTGTCTTTCTATATAGATTTTGACCTGATAAATCGATTTCTGGTGTCCATTTTCACCTACGATGAACCGTTTAGGATTTATGACCATTTAAAATTATTTTCAAGTTACAATGTTCTAAGCTATATAGTCATGTTCCTTAGGTCCTAACGATTAAGAAAATATCTTTCTTTTCTTTCTACGACCAATAGTTTGGCCAAAAAAGCGAAAAAATAAAAAACTATACTTTTGGAACACACTGTATATAAATTTCAAAAAATAAAAATTGTTCAAATGTATCATGTAGGGTGTCTTTCTATATAGATTTTGACCTGATAAATCGATTTCTGTTGTCCATTTTCACCTACGATGAACCGTTTAGGATTTATGACCATTTAAAATTATTTTCAAGTTACATTGTTTTAATCTGTATAGTCGTGTTCGTTAGGTCCTAACATTCAAGAAAATACCTTTCTTTTGTTTCTACAACCAATAGTTGGCCGTCAAAAGCAAAAATGTAATGTTAGAACCCTACATGTCCACCCACCACTGTTGACCCCCCACAAAAAATTGTTTAATTTTATCATGTAAGGTGTCTTTCTATATAAATTTCGACCTGACAAATCGATTTCTGTAGTCCATTTTATCGTACAATCAATCGTTTAGGAGCTATGCCCATTTAAAGTTATTATACGGAAAAAAATCTTAGTCTTTATGCATCAACGCCACCTATATACAAACACGTGTCAGTACCATTCATGCTTTTGTGCGGTTAGCATCACATCGTATGGGTCTCGTCTTATTTAAACAACCGGGAATGCCTTATACGTTTACCGACGAAATCATTTTGTCGTTTCGCGTCTTTTTTTTTCCCTCCATATATTAGTGCTTCGTATGTGCTTCAAACATCAAACAAAACAGTTTATCCTAGGTAAGTATCATCATTTTAACATTTCTATACTTTACATGTGTTTTTTAGTACACATCATAACATTATAATCTAACTTTACATATTTAAAAAAAAAAAAATAGTCCCTCAAACCCGTTTACATATTCAGTTAAAATTTCAATAAACGCGTGCATATACGCCACTGATATCAACAGATAAATTATTCGTTTTCGTTCATGTATTTGTTTTCTCTTGGCTTACACAAACTTGCAGTTTTTGTGTTCAACATCACGCTTTTTCCCCTCCTTTTAAAAGACCATAAATTCCATTGCATTCAACTAGGAATAAAAAAAAAAGCCTGAAGCAGGTTAACCCCGCGCCTTCCCCCTGTCTTCCGCTCAGCAGCACACGTATGCATGCTTCGCTCTACCTCTCTCTCTCTCCCTATCTTTTTGCTCGTGTCTATATTGCTCTTACTCTTCAAGTCAAACAACAAACAAAATTTCCCCCGCACGTCTCCTCTCCTCTTACGCACCCAACGCATTTATCCAAGCTTGCTCTCTCTCTCTCTCTCTCTCACGCACACTATTGGTCTTTTCGTCAAAGTACAAGCACCAAAATCCTCCCACCCTCTCCTCTCCTCTTACGCACCAAACTCAATTATCCAACCTTGCAAACATTCTCTTTCTCTCTCTCTCTCTTTATCGCATACACTCTTTCCGTAAAACAGCCTTCGCGTCTCTATTGCTGTTTCCTTCAAACTACAAACACCCCCTCCCGCCCTCGCTTCATAGCATGCATTCAGCGTATATGCATGCTTCCCATATTATTTCTCTCTCTCTCTCGCTGTCTTATGGTAGGTAACCTATCCGTTCACTATTGGGCTTCTTGGTGTTTTAAATATCCACAAAATACACAACATTTCTGGTTTCCGTATTTCAATCTTCACAAATAAGTCTCATAACAACGGTTCTATCTCACATTTGTTCAATAAATAAAAGCCAACACAAGTTATTTTAATGCATGTAAATACATTTAAAATCAAAGTTCAATATTTATTTATATAAATGGTAAATTTTAACTTACTTTTTTTCCTTCCGGTAATTCCAAAATTATTCTCCAAACAACACACTCACAGAAAAATACACAAGGCAAGTTTCCACAACGCCAAAAGCACACTATATAATCTGCTCTCATTTCAAACTTCGTTATATATATATTCGTTAACCTGGGTGGTTCCAGCGTTCACACACACACACTTCCGTTTTTCACAAAAACAAGTACAAAGCTATTCTTTAAAGTTAACAAAAATCTTTTCCAGAAAAAGGACTTTTTTTCTTTTCTTTCTTTTTTCATTCTAACAGGGCATGCTAAATGGAACATTTTTTCTGTCTAAGTCAGAAAAATCTTTTTTTTTCTTTTCTAAAAAGAGCTATGTTCAAGTCGAAATTACAGGGAGTCTCATCCCTCAACAATAAATGTCACATACATTTTCTCAAATAACTTTCTACATCCTAACAACTTAAAAGATCTTTTTTTTCTTTCTTTTCTAAAAACACTTACACATACACGTGTGTCGCAACCAACATGACGTTTTCTCATCCACACACAAAAAAAGTTTCGCTTTCTATTGTAGTAATTTTAACTATTCCCACGTTAATTTAAACTGGTCCTTTGGTCAAAAGGACACTACACTTTCCCTATGCAATCTTGTGCCATGTATCTCAGTATGAGGCAATCTAACATTTTTCAAGGTATTTCTTACATTCTCTCTCCTTCAGTATACTCATTGCTCTTTCTCCATAGGGTGCAAGTTACACTGTCAATTAAGCAATGTCTTTTTATTCCATGGGCAGTACAGTTCGTTCCCCACCTCCAAAAACCCTGGAACACACACATACAAGCAGGTGTCTCCTATTTCTTTCTTTTCCATGCAGTGAAATCACAGTCCCTCAATTAACCAATGTCCAGAGCACAGTACATCCCCCTCCAACTCCAAAAACTGGACCACCCAAAATTACAGTACACCTGTGTATATGTTTCTTTCTTTCTTTCTTTAGTACACATCAAAGAATTCTCTCCCTACTCATGCCATTCTTAGGTTACATGACTTTCTCACGTCCTGCTGTTACACTATTTTCTGGCTTCCAACAGTTAAACTTTCTCACACAATATATTCTTTCTTTTAATGACACAATGTTCAAATTGTAACAGTGTTACAAAAAGCTTGTCAATTTCAAATTGTATCCTTTTCTTTCATGTTTCTCATGTTTCTCCGCCTTCCAACATTTAAAGTATTGTGCAACATCCATATGTCACATTAAATTGACACTTTGTTACTTCCTTAATTGACATAATGATGAAAATACGTGACAGCTTCAAAAGAAGCATCTGGTACGATTACAATGGTGTTTGTCGGCTATCTATTGTCTATAAGACCTCACACGTTGGATAGATCCAGGACCAAGTACTACTTATTGCTTCACAAATGTTAAAACTGTTAGCCATGTTGATAACATATATGCTCGTTACTTTCCCACAATGCAACTGTTCGGTTACCTTGCGCCAAGTAGTTCCCTCCGCTAGGCGTATAGTCCCATGTTTATAACCGCTTATATATAACAAATAAAAATATTTTTCGAAACCCTTATATATTATCAAGCACACAAACGATCAAATTATCCATATCTTTCCTGTAAATTTTAAACATTTTGCTGGAAACGTACGCCCAACTTTGGAACTTAACCCCATAAAAATGATATTTATACATTATAACGACAATAAAGTTATGGTAAATTCAAGCGGACGTTACAATCGGGAAATTACAGTTGAAAGTTTTGTTATATAAGTTATCAATTCAGTAACAAATTGAATAAATCCACTTAAGAATTTCATTAAAAATATAAAATCATGGTTTTCTAAACTTTGAAACTTGGAGAACTTCAAACATTTGGAAAAGAAAATTTCGAATTACTAGGTTATTTATGATCAGCTAGCCTCGTTAACAAATTTGGAACACGTTGGTATCTTCAAGACTTGTAATATTCTATTCGCTTGGACAACGTATAACTACAGAAGTTTCTTTCATTCTTTTGAAATGTGTGTGAAAAAAAAAGAAAATTAACGTCACGCATATGAATTGATATTTCGATGCATACATCAAGAAGATCCAAGAAGATCGATGTCAAGACTGCAAGAACCATGCTCCATCCCTTTAGATGTCAGGGATTCGATGCCATGATCGATTTCCAGGATTCGATGACCGAAGATGTCAAGATTTCAAGATGTCAATAGAGAAGATGAAGACAAGAATTTATATGTTAGTTAGGGTTTTAGGTTACATGTGGTGAATAGTTCTATCGTACTGATTTTATATAGTTTGATTACAGCCAGTATATGGGGCTATAACCATATCTCGGAATTCTTTTCCAGTCAACGGACGCTTTAAGCCTAAATAACTTAAAACTCATTTTTCTCAAACTAAAATTAGTACCCTTCTTGTGCCATCTAACTTTACTATCTTTGGTTAGCTAGATAGTATTACAACGTCTTTTTTCTTCTCGCGTATTAGTCACACACACACACACACACACACACACACACACACACACACACACACACACACACATATATATATATATATATATATATATATATATATATATATATATATATATATATATATATATATATATACAGTGGCGGATCCAGGATGTGATCAAGGGAGGGGCTAAACCATAATTTGCCGCTTTATCCAGTGTAAAGCAAGATTGAAGTCCATTTTATCCAGTGTATACCTGAGCGTCAAGGGGGGGGGGCTATAGCCCCTATAGCCCCTTCCTTGGATACGTCACTATATATATATATATAGGTCGGTCTATATTAGATTTTACTACATTTATGAGATGTTTATTTATTTGGTTATGATTTTTTATTGTTATTATAATTTATACCTAACGTTATAATTATTTGCATTGGTAATAATTAAATTATTATTCCTACCTTACCCGGCCCATCCCTGAACACTAATGGAACTCCACACTAACATTTTAAAATAGGCCTACATGTCACTCATAATGATATTATGCAAGTACTAAGGTTTATTTTTCTTTTTCTTACTTTCCATCTTCCCAGAGACGCTCTCGACACATGTTCAAAAGTTACCCAGTACACTACATGAACTGTCTTTGAAATACACACTCAGCAGATTGCAATGGAAGCTTAATTCAAAACAAACAGTATATTATATAAAGAACTCATTATCTTCAACAAACTTTTTTAAAATTTTTTTGATTATTTTTTTCTCTTATTGTACTACGAAAAATTAAAATTTTCGTGTATTTTCAGTTTCGAGGAGGAGGTGTGAAGTATCCGTGTGGTTACAATGATGGAACTGTGAACTATTGATTTAATTCGTTAAATTCTATTTCATTATTTTTACGATTATCTTCGACAGTATCATGAACTCTATAAAACCCAACGGAATAAAAATCCTTTTATTAATGTTGTACATTTCCAGACAGCTTCTATAATCATGTATTTGTCAATTCTCGCTTTTGAAATTGTTAATAAAACGACTAGTTTACTTCTTGATTTTCCGCATAGCTTGATATTTCACCGTTCTCTAAATGCCAAACTGAGGACTTTACAGCCAAACTAATCCATGGGAAACAGATCAACAAGGGGTATTCGCCTCGCGGTTTAGGAAGGTGCAGGATCGTCGTAGAGAAGCACATCGCACCATTGAAGGATGACCGACTCCATAATCTGAGAATACCATTCTGTGGGTTCATCGTCGCAGACACATTTGAATCTGACATTAGAGTAGTAAAATGAATGTAGAGAAGAACATTGTAAAAGGCGCACCATGAAGAAGAGAACTCGACGCTCCTAGCAGATCAACAGGATAGAAATCCAGATGTGAGGTGTTGACCGATTCCAGCATTTCCAGAATTCCTCCAGAGGAAGACATTCATCGTTCCACATGGCCAGGACGACGCCAGCCTCGTTGGAATATCAGGCTAGTGCTCATTCCTTTATCTTAGCTAAAACCTTTCTCTTTCTCTTAGCTTCCCCACAACTAGTCATTTTCAAAATAGAAACATTTGAATTTCATTTAAATTCAACCGTAATTTTACAGTTAAGTACCGTGTTTGTATCAGTTTCATTCCCAATTGTTACGTATATTGAATGAGTATTTTTAGAGATTATTCTGAGTTACAAGTGATGGCACAGCACCGGCACAATATACATGTAAGGTTCATTATCCATGTACACTGTTTTGTTTCTGGAGATGTTCATTTACCAAATATAGTTGGAGTCGACTGACCTGGAAAACGAATGAATTAGTTAATATGAAGGGGTGATTTGTTTCCTTTTTTCCTACAACTTTTCTATGTTTGAAATGCATACACTCACAATATATATATATATATATACATACTATGTGATCAAAAGTATCCGGACACCCCCAAAACATACGTTTTTCATATTAGGTGCATTGTGCTGCCACCTACTGCGAGGTACTCATTATCAGCGACCTGAGTAGTCATATGAGAAAGCAGAATGGGGCGCTCCGTTGTGGAGTGCAGGAGAAGAAAGGAGAAATCTCCGTGTTGATATCATAAGTAAATCTCTCCCTTACTACCCCTTTACCTACAGAAATGTTGTATCATCCAAATTAAATAAAATTTAATGATATGCCAAATAAAATGATATGAACTAATGAAATTTAGGTAAAAGTCGGTAGAGCCAAGATAAAAAAATCTTTATATAATTTCTATAATGCCATTCCTGTAAGTGTGAGTTCCTTATTTAAAGTCCTGTAGCTCCTTTCGGACTTTCTTTGATATGTGGACTTACGCATGAATTATCTACCACCTTAGTTTATCAAAGAATAGGTGTGTGATTACCTTACTAGTTTCGAACATCTGATATTGAACAACATGGAATCCAGCAAGCTTGCAAGAAACAAACAAATTATTCTGGTACTTACCATACCAGCCGAAATTATGTTAGGGAAGGTGATAACTCCATGTGGTTTAATAAACACTTTTATTTTAACACAACACTTAATCACTTAAACGAAAGCAATTTATATCGATATACTATATGCACGTAGTTGAACCGAAAGAACTATCTTATGATTTTTTATCACTGTTTGACAGTTAGTAACATATATTTATATCCAATGTACAGTTCATCTTTAATTCTCAGGTAGGTATGTCCATTACTTTACACCGTTAATGCCGATTTTAGTGTTTCTTCTTTCTTGGTGATAATTTTCTTCTTAGAACGGTTTCGGTAGCATCCAGGCGTATATTAAGTCCTTGGTGTCTGATTATAACTTTAAACCACCTGAAACTTTGTTTTAATTGCACTTCTATTTTTTTAGTTGTTTGTTGCTGCATACGCAAGATGCTTTATTTTGTTTACAGTATTGTCAGTTTGGATCTCAAAATCCATATGGTCTAAATTAAAATTGTCCTGAACATTGAAACAGTTCATCCAACTTTTTTGAACATTAATAATGCAACTTCTTGTGTATAATTAAACTCAACTTGAATATAGATATATACCTAATCACCTATCTTCAGTTACAACTAACTCTGGTGAATTTATAGTGTTCATGCTGAAACAACTTTTGTCACACGAGCAGCGACTGCACAGACTCGATATAACCACCAACTGCCCCGTTCTTCTCCAGATTTTCGGTTTTGTAAAAGGGGTCTGACACACAAGAGTCATGTCTCGCATCAATGCTAGTGGCTTTTCAATAGAGACAACCTTTTCCATTGTATATCTACCTGCTAACGGAATTTTGGGAGGAAGTATGCCTATTTTTATTTACATTGACTTTATACTCAAATTATTTACTTCTTATAGATTGCCACCTCGTTTCGAATCAAGCACTAAAATCTGCATACTTTGGCCTGTCCCATTGTGATATAACCTTCAAATTGTACATTTAAAATAGGATGGTTAATATGTTTTTCACCACCTGACATTTTCTTTTCTCATACTTGTCTAGTCACTGGTACCCTCTAGCGGAAAGAATTCAAAACGTCGCTGGCAACTATAACATTTCGAAGTTTTCTGCTTCCGGGTGACAATTTTACAAATTATTAATTATAGAATGAAATTAAACATACATCTACTTTATTTACAAATATATACATACCTTTGCTACCATATATTTATGTGGTCTGGAGTTGTCATGTTCTACACTGTATTAACTTTATTTGAATCAATTTCTTAGGGTAAGGATTACCAGTCTGCCTGCCCCCAGCAGAAAGCCAAAACTCTAACCACTCCAATACGAGATAGTACTTGTTTTTTCTTCTCGCGGCTGAAAGAAAATTTTATGATAACGATATACGGAAGGGCGGAAAAGGTAAACGGAACTGGCCACCTGGAATCTCTAACCAGGGAAAAAAATAGGGTATCCGTAGCTGGCGGAGAAAAATAACCAAGTACCTCAGGTATTCCATCACCATTGGTTTATTTTAGTCGCGAACATCTTATACGGCTGGATTACTTGGCTCTTTGAGTTCAAGGAAACAACCGTCGAATTGATTATAAGCCTCTACGGAGGTAAACAGACGTGATTGATCCTAAATTGACGACCTTGCAATTTCTTTGGCTTTTCGAGTTTTTTGATTCTCTCCTCTTCGGAGGCAGAGCTTCTGAAAATCAGTTGACGACCTCGGCATCTCTACCGGCTAACGAATCCTTCCAATCATGGCAACGGGACTCCATTCAGGGTTACCTGCTCAGGTTCTCGATCCACCCACTAGTGAAAAACGCAAAGCTCGCAGAAGAAATTATACTACATCCAATTCTTCATGCACTACCGAATCGTGTTCGATACGTTCGCGCTCTCGATCACCACTTGTGTCTGATAATTTTGTGCAACCAGGTACACCTCCATCAAAACGCCATCACACCAATCGAGACGCCAATGACATCACTATCGATAACGATCAGGACTTCCCAACACTTGAGTCAACTCTAAAACCAAAGTGGTATCCATTCAAACTAACAAACTACGATACTAAATTCGAAAATCCAAAACTTCTACTCCAGCAGATCACTAAATATCTTCGAAGGGAAGCTGTATCGGAAATTATCAAAACCGGGAATGGCATCATTATTCGATCTACTGATCCTCGATTTGCAACCATTATTCGCAATAAATTCTCTTACGAAATTTTCGGCAAGCAAGCCAAACTTGAAAAGCTACAACCACCAACTGTTAAACAACCTCCGCCGCCTAGGAAAGCACCTTTCTTGTCTGTAGTTATCCGTGGCGTCGACCCTATCATCCAAGACGGCGAAGTCGAGGAAGAACTAAAACTAGAAGGCATTGACATCCATAAATGCATGCGTATTCGCAATAACCAAGGTCCAACTTACATGGTGAGAGTCCTAACGAATTCGCAAGATGCAATTGACACTCTGCTTTCCAACGGCGCATACATCTTTAAGAAACGCCACCGTGTAGAACCTTCTCGAACTGCACAACCCTTACCGATTCGGTGTGAGAGGTGTCAAACATATAACAACCATACTACAGCTAATTGTAAGAGAGCTTCGAAATGTGGTTATTGCTCTGGTCCCCATGCTACTAATCAGTGTACAAATTTGAAAACGCCACCTGTTTGTTCTGCCTGTCCTGAGAGTCACCCGACATACAGCTTTAAATGTAAATCACGCCCAGCACCTGACACCACAAAACCAAGTCTAGTTGTTCCAGTTCGGCTTCATACAACACAGCAAACTCAAATGCCTCCTACACAAACGCAACAAACTGTAACTGTAGTTCAGCTACTCTCCTTCATAACCATCGCTCTTCAAAACATACATCCATTTGATAGACCACATGTTCTTCAACAAATCCAATATGCTGCCCGAAATGTTTTTCATATTAACCTCAATGCTACATACTCCGGACAATCTATTTCCACGCTGCCCCCCTCGAAACAGCAGTCTAAGCATAAAGTGGCCATGGAACTTGTGTTTATATTTCTTAATATCCGATCGCTACTAACGCACAAGCTTTTGTTCGAGCATCTTCTTCTTGAAGAAAAAGCTAACGCATTTCTATTGAATGAAACATATCTTACGTCCAAGCAAAGCTGTAAAATACCACAGTATCAACTACTACGTCACGACAACACTGTTCCAGCACATCGCGCAAATGGCGGCGTAGCTATTGGCTATCCTGTTACTCTTGCCATCCGACATTTTCTCACATTTCGACTCCCGGAATAGTTTATAGTCACGACGTATTTTCGCCAACTGTATGTCACTCTTGCAACCATCTATATACGTCCAGGTCACCATATTCCTCTTAACTTCTTTCATTATATCTCCAATAACTTTCGTAATTATATCATTATGGCAGACATTAACATTCATAGTCGGTCAGAGCGAGAGAAACACCAGTTCATTAACTTCATTGATACAAACACGACAGGCATCATTCATCAACTTCCAGCGCACACACGGCCCATCTCACAAACCACCCCAGACATTGTGATTACCTCCGCCTCCCTTCATAATCGCTGTAATGTTACAGTTCTGGGGAATCTAGGTAGCGATCATTTACCAATTAAGTTAACAATCACATGTTTAAAATCTTCTCAAAATCTATCCAGTCATACTGCTCGACGTATCCTGCGATTCGATAAAGCAAACTGGGAAGCTTATAGAACTGATATAGCTACTGCGTTGGCGGAAACTCCTAGTCCCGAAACCGAGGAAGCACTTTATACTACACTAGATACTATCAACACAGCACTTCCAATGCCGGGAATAAACACATCCCTACTACCAAGCTTACTTCTCCATGCGTCCTCCGTTACCTCTGCAATACTTACCTCTCATAGGACGTTCCAGAGCCCTTTACAACGAATATATCCATACGAGAAACGAAGAAGCTCTTCGTCATCATCGACAACTTCAACGCACAGTCTCCAATTACCTTAAAGCTTATAAATTACGCAACTGGATAAAAGCCTGTAATTCCTTAGCCGAAACAGCTCATCCAACACAATACTGGAAGCGCTTCAATCAGCTCACAGGACAATCCACTCGTACTTCATATCCGTTAGTAGATAAAGATTCCCCACTACAAGGTGACAAGGATAAAGCCGACGCTTTTGCAATATATCTCCAGGGAATCTTTACTCCGTTACCACCTGCATACTCTCAGCGTCTTCATCCGGTTGAGAAAGTTAATTTCGACACCTTTCGTCTTCAACCTAACATCTATCACACTCTCTCGCACAAGATTGCTCTTACACAACCAATTACAGTAACGGATATAACTCGAACTGTCCAGAACAAGAAAAATACTGCACCTGGTTTCGATGGGATTACTTATCGACTTATTAAAGAAGCGCCTTATCAGTTGCTTTACCTTCTTTCTCTCATTTATACATTCATCCTTCGGACAGGCTTTGTTCCTTGTAAGTGGAAGACTTCCAAAATACTGATGTTCCTAAAACCACACAAACCACCAAATACTGTTTCTTCTTACCGGCCTATTCAACTTACTTCTGTGTATTGCAAAATTCTTGAAAGAATCCTTGTTCGACGCCTTCATTCTTATCTAACAGAACGTAATATAATCCCTCTGCATCAGGCTGGTTTCCGCCCCGGTTTTAGTATCAATGATCAGTTGCTTCGTCTGTCTAATATTATTACCAATCAGTTTAATACACAATTTCCATCTTGTCTAGTGCTCTTCGAGCTGGAAAAGGCATTCGATAAGGTATGGCATGAAGCTCTCATATATAAACTTATCCGTCTGACACTTCCCATATCATATATCAGCAGGCACGTAGCCAGGATTTCGTGAAGGGGGGGTCCGTGACATGAAATACTGTGGTCATCACACCAGGGGCTCGATCATTCTAAACTATTTTACTGAAACATATATTGGTTCGTTTAGCCAGGATTTCGTAACGGCGGAGGGGGGGGGAGTAAAAAAATTCTGAAGGCCGAGGAGCTTGATCAATCTAAACTACTTTACTATCAACATATATTGGTTTGTTAGGACAATAAAATCAGATATGTTGGCAAGTATTTTAATAAAAAACTATGATAAAATCTCGAGTAAAATAATAATAATAAAAAAACGTATTGAAGATTTTACAATATTTACGTTCTTCCTCAGTTTATTCAAATATAACAATTTTCCTTTCATTATGACCCCAACTATTATAAAAAGTACATATTCACTATTATAAAAACTACATACTCAATGATGTCTTGTAAACTGTTTTACAATATCTGTGTTCCTTTCTCTGTTGAATCAAACGCTAACAGAACATTCCACACAAAAAAAATTGTTTTTATTATTCCGCTAACTACTGTCGGTTCCAAATGACAGATTAAAGGAGCAGTAGAAAATTTTTCTTGAAATAACATGTTTGATACTGCAAGGATGCGATGACGAAAATTTATGATAAAAAATGTCCACACTGTTACACAACGACACTATGCTTTCGGAAGCTTGAAATCTCCCTGAATAGTAGGAGAAATTCTGAGAATTCCGTAACTTTTCTAGAAATTTCAAATTCCCTGACTCTTCCAGGATATCTCGCTTAGCTCGCCACCATGTATTGCAAATAATACAAATCTTCTCATAAGAAAGAGTAACCAAAGCTTCCTTTAGTTTTTTATTATTTTTAACTTTGATCCTTCTTTTTCTCATTTTATTTTGTTTAATCCTTCCTTAATTTTTTTCATTTCTGGTCCCGAAGGAAGGGGGGTCCGGATCCCCTGGACCCCCCCCCCCTTGGCTACGTGCCTGATATCAGGTTTATCTATAATTTTCTTCACAACCGTATTGCTTATGTTGCTCTTAATGACACTCTCTCGCACCCGATATTTATTCTCTCTGGAGTACCACAAGGGTCTGCCTTATCACCTTTGCTGTATCTTCTATATGTAGCAGATATGCCACCATTGCCGCCAAACACACATATCTTTCAGTATGCAGACGACACTGCATTTCTTACATTAGGCCGGACGATTCACCGTATAAGTACTGAAATTAATGCAGCAATTCAAACTTTTCTCACCTGGTGTACGAAGTGGCGTCTGAAACTCAAACCAGATAAAACACAAGCAATAGTCTTTCTCCCGCCAAAACGCAGATCACGGGTACATCGAAATCCTTCACTTCTGAATATCCAAGTAGATAACATGCGGGTTCATCCAGCGAAACATGTAACGTATCTGGGAATTATTTTTGACCACCACCTCACTTGGCGCCCTTACCTTCAGAATGTAATACAGAAAGCATATAACAGGATTAACCTCCTCAAACGCCTCACGGGTACTACTTGGGGACCACGAGCAAATACCATTCTTAATACCTACAAAGTATTCTTACGACCAGTCCTGACCTACGGTTTCACTGCATGGATAGCCGCACTCCAGCGTCATTATGAAAAACTGAAAATACTAGAACGACATGCCATACGAATAGCCTACAGAATAAAACTTCCTAGTCCTATTCAAGATCTTTACGACATTATGCCTTTTCCACATCTTCTGTTCCATCTTGAAGCTTTACGGACGAAGTATATTACTAACCGTTTCGAGTCCCGGCATCCCTTACTCCTCACCACAATGCAAGCAGACATCCCGTTCAATCCACCACGCAAATTAGTGGATACACCTTTGTCGCTACTTTTTGCACTTTACCGCTATACCCTACCTCCTGATCATCCGGATTTAGACGCAGTTGCAGCTTTTTCATCATCCGTCGTTCCTCATTACATAGCCCCTTCATCCTCTGCACAATAACAACCTCATGTCTTACCAGGGCACCGTTGGTCTTCATCACGTCCAAAGTTGGACAGAACATAACATTCATCTGGTACACTATCACGTCTGTGTTGTGTTGAGACAGTGCACTTCATATTCCTCTTTTTCATTTACTTCTTCTACTTTTCTTTTTTACAATGATCAAATAAAATAGAACCTGAATAAAATGATGATTAACTCCCCGTGTAACCAAATTGCACTTAGACCATCTATTGTACTTGTATTAGCAACACCAATACGTATTGTAACCTATGTCAAAGAGAGGGCGTAACCCTCTAATGGCTGGGAGTAGGAACTTATTTTATAAGGATAAAACAATTAGATGAATAAAGATTTCAATATTACCCTATATCTATGTGTTAAATTTTGATAATAGACAAATATCCGTGTTTCTGTCGCCTTTTCAGTAGTGTTACGACTCAGGTTGTTTTATAGTTTTTCAGTTCTATATAGTATTCTTATGGCTGCTTAACAAAAATAAAACAGTCATTTTTAGTTTCAACTCACAATATAGTTGGTAAGGCCGACCAAGCATAGGTGACTGATAGGGATGCGCACAAGACAAAATGTGAGACTGTCTCGTCTCGAAAATGTGCTGTAAAAGTGATGTCTCGATTCGAAAAATTTATATTTTTCTATTGGAAGAGCTGTGTCTCGACTCGAATTTTGTTAAGAAAATTCTGTCTCGACTCGACTCGAGCGCATCCCTAGTGACTGACCTTTTGAGCGTAGTTGTCTTCTACAAGCCTGACTTAAAAAAGTCTGACTAGAGTCTATCTATATACGAAATCCAATATCTGTCGTTACATCCGCGATATAAAACTTACATATTATCAATACTTATGAAATAAAATTAATATGATCTTAAGTTAATATAAAACAATATATAAAATTTTAAAAAAATAATTTCCATTATGATATGCAAATTAATGAAAAAGTATAAATTTTATATACTATTATATAAAATTTATTAACCGCGGAACTCAAGGACTTCGAACGTGGTCAGGTGATTGTTGTCACTTGTGTCAGAAGTCTGTTCGCGAGATTTCCACACTCCTAAACATCCCTAGGTCCACTGTGTCTGATGTGATAGTGAGGTGGAAACGTGAAGGGACACGTACAGCGCAAAAGCGTAGAGGCCGACTTTGTCTGTTGACTGACAGAGACCGCCGACAGTTGAAGAGGGTCGTAAAGTGTAATAGGCATATATCTATCCAGACTATCACACAGGAATTCCAAACTGCATCAGGATCCACTACAAGTACTATAACAGTTAGACGTGACGTGAGAAAACTTGGATTTCATGGTCGAGCGGCTGCTTATATGCCTCATATCACGCAGGTAAATGCCAAACGGAGTGTAAGGGGCGTAAACATTGGACAATTGAACAGTGTAAAACATTGTGTGGAGTGACGAATCACGGTACACAATGTGGCGATCCGATGGCAGGGTGTGGGTATGGCGAATGTCCGGTGAACGTCACCTGTCAGCGTGTGTAATGCCAACAGTAAAATTCGGAGGTGGTTGTGTTATGGTGTGGTCGTATTTTTCTTGGACGGGGCTTGCGCCCCTTGTTGTTTTGCGTGGCACTCTCACAGAGCAGGCCTACATTGATGTTTTAAGCACCTTCTTGCTTCCCACTATTGAAGAGCAATTCGGGGATGGCGATTGCATTTTTCAACACGATCGAGCACCTGCTCATACTGGACGGCCTGTGGCGGAGTGGTTACACGACCATAACATCCCTGTAATGGACTGACCTGCACAAAGTCCTGACTTGAATCCTATAGAACACCTTTGGGACGTTTTGGAATGCGACTTCGTGTCAGGCCTCACCGACCTACATCGATACCTCTCCTCAGTTCAGCACTCCGTGAAGAATGGGCTGCAATTTCCCAAGAAACCTTCCAGCACCTGGTTGAAAGTATGCCTGCGAGAGTGGAAGCTGTCATCAAGGCTAAGGATGCGCCAACACCATATTGAATTCAGCAGTACCGATGGAGGGCACCACGAACTTTTAAGTCATTTTCAGCCAGGTGTCCGGATACTTTTGATCACATACCGGTAGTACATATATATAAAATGAAAAAAATGAAATGAAATCTATGTGTGTGTGTGTGTGTGTGTATGTGTGTGTGTATTTATGTATGTATGTATGTATGTATGTATGTATGTATGTATATATATAAAGAGTGAAAATAGAGTAATGTGAATATAAACGAGAAATATAAAAATATGGTTATAATTGAGAAAGTACGGGAAATCGTATACTTACCACGTATGTAACGAGATCTTCAAAGGACATTTGCGAAATCTAGACTGAACCTGAAATGAAGAAGAAATACGGTGTATAGAAAAATAAGTAAATAATGGATTTGTTAATAAATAAACAGTTATGATCGAATTGATACTTACCGTAAGCTGTAAATCATAGATTTCCCTTATATGTTACCTCACATCACATGAAGAATCGTGTTTCTTCTGATCGTTTGTTCTTTCCCATTTATAGAAATAGTGGGTGGCGACTTCGATGTGCAGGGCGAAAACATTAACTAACATCTCAATTAGAATAATATTGTTCAAGAGGACTACGCCATTTCTTTTCTATCGACAGTTTTTCAACGAACTTAAAAAGTTCGTTACTAAATTCTCTGTGTGCGTGTCTGTCTGTCCGTCGGTCTGTTAATTGAGATTTTTTTCAATTTTGAACACTGCACTCGATAGAGCATCAAAGACTAACAAAGAAAGTGATTAAATTTTTTGCGTTACTCTTACCGTTCCCGAGATATTGGCCAAAAGATGGCCGATTTCCAGGAATTTAAGGACCCATATCTCGAGAACCGTAAGTCATAGAGAGATCATATTGGTGTTGATTAATATATAAAACGATGGTAAACATTTTGGTACCAAATAGTAACTGGTAGCTACTGTCCAGCTGGCCAGTGGTTTGGCCAATGGCCAGCAATTAATATCGGTACGAAAATGCTTAATATTCTATTAGAAATTGATTACCACCAATATAACCTCTCTATGACTTACCGTTCCCGTGATGTTGGCCAAAAATGGCCAATTTGTACATATTTAACGAGCCATAGCTCGGGAATCATAAGTTGTAGAGCGATGATATTGATGTTGATCAATACCTAAGAGGATGGCAAATATTTTGGTACCTAATAGTAACCGGTGGCCATTGATTAACTTTCTACTGGCCAACTGGCCACCGTTCCCCAGATATTGGCCAAAAAGTTCGAATTTCTAGATATTTAAGCAGTCATCTCGAGAACTGTGGGTCATAGAGAGATGATATTTTGCTAATTTTTTAGAGAAAGAGAAGAAGGTGCGGATAAAAAGATTTACTTTCACATCTAGGAACAATGACAGTTATCCTTCCCGCTCCATATCTCCATTCTTTTTAAGTTCGTTCTGGCAATGCTCTTGGAGCATTCTCAACCAGTTACTTGTAACTATAAATACTTTCAAGGATTTTCTGTGTATAAACAGGAAGAAATATAACAATCATACAATAAACTTTGAAGAAAAGACTAATTGTAAATAATAATTAGAACAGTAAAAAAATTAGTAATAAAGAAGATTTTTTTTTATTTTACTACAGAGCGCTCGTCCCTGGATCGATCTCAAACCATGTGAGTTTCTGGTGGATACCGTAGATTTTCTCGAGTTTCTGGCGTACACTACCAATACTATCATACTACAAATTATTTTCATATTTCATTTTCATTAATCCTTCGTGTCCTTTATCCTAAAGAACATAGGTGGGGCGTAGACCTATAACTAGAAATGTCATTTAATTTCACTTCCATGACTTCAGCACCACGCTTTGTCAACAGTTGTTAACTTGGCTACATCAGGTATCCATTTGACTGAGGTTGGGTGGATCCGTGAACCGCATTTAGACGAGGGTAAAATAGTCTTGTCCCATTAAGGAATGAATCCAGATTTTTTACTTGTAGGTAAAGGCGTTTTGCGTAACGTTTCCCAGTAATTATATGGCGTTTTGTTAAATAATCCGTGACGATAACACCACGTTCATCCTAGAAACATTTCACAAATATGTACCTTTACCGTTTTAGCGGAGGGGAAGTCAAAACGCTTCCACTGTTTTGTATTTTGTTTGCTTTTCGAATCAAAGCAAAGAATCCACGTCTTATCCATTGTCCATAACAAATAGGTGTCCTGATTAGTGAGGTCCAAGAATTGCCTTAAGCATTCCAGTGTTTGTAGCTTTCGGAATGATGCCAGCAGACGCGGGATCCACTGTGCAAATACCTTTGGCATATGCAAGTAGACATACAGGACCATTTCTACAAAGCCTATACAGCACTCAGGTGAACGACCTGATGGGTATTTGGCGATCCTGATTTATGAGATAATCTAATCGTTCACTGCTTTCCACATTTTTCTCATCCCTTGTAATCGTGTGACCACATTTAAAGTAATTATACCACTTAGCAACAACAAAATGTGAAAGCCATTCTTCACCAAATCGCAAACATTTTCTCTCGTGGATTTGTTCGGGAGGGGGAGCTTTGCCTTGCAGAAAGGGAATCGAATCACTACTATGTATTACACTTGTTTCATTCTTGTACTTTCTTTCATTGCAACAACAGCAAAGAAAAGAATAATTATTGCACTACAGTTATATTCTGCACTTAACACGAATAAGGATATACCTTGATCAAGTTACATACATTTGTCGTCGTACGTGAATGATTTCTCCATGAATATGGAAACATTTTGAATTCCCCTCGTACTTACTTGAGGGTCATTTTCCATTATTCTTGACCCGCTAAGGCGATAATTCTCTGAATGTGGATACGCCACACATTTTCTGAACCTTTGTTGTATTCTGAGTATCTTGCTTCCCGTTTCGTGTGTTTAGTCCAATTAAGGTGAGCTATGAGCGTTTGAAAGTAGGGTTGCCAACTGACCGGTTTTCCACCAGCCTGGCCGGAAATATTGATGTTATTTTGATTAAAGCCGCTGACCGGTACAAACTTCTTACCAGCTCCTTTATGACCGGTTGTTTCAAATTTGTATCTAGTTCGAAGTATAGATTTAAAAAGTAACTTTCATTCTGAAAAACCCAAAACTGTCACCTTTCACCGTCTATCAACGGTTAATATATTTTGTTCATCTGTTTAAACAATTTTAAAGAGATGACAGGGACTGGATCAGGGAAACTAAAATTTACTTGTAAAGACTTTTATACATTTATTGAGAGTAAAAACGACTTCTTAAAGCAATTTTCTGTAGTTGAAGCATAAGTTTAAAGAATAAATTTTATTTTCCAAATCCAAAATTGTTACGTAAAGACTAATATACTTTTGTTCATTTCTTTTGACAATTTTAAAGAAGTGGCAGTTAATGGCAAATACAATAAAATGATGAATGCTGGTTTCAGTTTCTCATTTATAGCACAATTTATCTATTAAGCTTATTAGTGAATGTACTAAAGAACATGCAGAATACAGATGCTAATGTACTTTTGTTTACGATAGTACATTTTCTTCCTCTGGATGGGTCCGAACAGAGATACTTCACACTTAGACATATATCATAGGCAGTGGAGTATTTACGGGGGGATGGCTTCCGAGCTTAAACCCTCCCCAAAATTTTATTTACTATATTAAAGTAAGTGAAATATCTTGCAGAATTTTTACATTTCCAGGAATAAAGTTAGCAAAGCGAACTCTAAAACAAAATCGTAAATATGCCACTGATCATAGGGAATTTTGGGGGCTGCCGTTTTTTATTTTGCAGAGTTGGCAACTCTATTTTTAAGTAACTCGAAGGAATCTGTACCTTTCTACACATCAGTCCGACACCAATGGCCTTAACGTACAGTATAAGCTTGGTATCCGAAATGATAAGTTCAGTTGGTGTTTAACAACCCTCTCAGGAGCAAGGCTGTGGGACAAAAACTTACAACTTAAAGTAAGCTTCCGTCGGAAATTGAAAATAACCAAAATATTAAAGAAAACATTTTCACACTCAAAAGTCAAGTGTAAAGATCGAGAGCGTCATTTCCGATTTTGACTGGGGAGGAGCAAAACCCCTTGATATAAGTAAAATTTCGCGTTTTTCACTGATTTACTACTATTTTATTGATAAAATCTTTATAAACCTCAAACTCAGGGGGGGGGGCAAATGCCCCTCCCTGCCCTCCTAAATGACACTCTCAAGATAGATTTTTAAAATGTTTTTTTTGGGGGGGATGGAACTATTTTTTATATAAAAAGTTTACTTTAAAAATTTTGCGTTTCTTAATCGCATTTTCGACATTTCATGCTTTTCTTATTGAACATCACTCACGTTTTCATAGTGGATTCTATAATTGAGCAGCTCGGGGAAACATAATGGCATGTCAAATTTTCGAGTAAATTGGGAGAGAAGGTTCAACATTGTCATGCAATTTAAAGCAATGATGCAAACCAAACAAGTTTTCCCTGTCATCTTCAGACATTTCCGAAATTAAACTACCTACATACTGTTCTGTGGTTCAATCGCAACCCATTCCATCTCATAACTCAAGTTTACTGGAAGCGGTGCTTACAATTGTGTTCACTCGAGGCACTCAATTAAGAAGTACTTTACATCTACTACTTATGATTCCTGTGTTCAGTCCAAGGTTGGCTTTCGGCTATCTTTATTACTTCCTGACCTGACATTTCATGCTTGGCCAGCAAGTATAAGTTATAAGCCATAAGTAGGTATACTGGTCCATTTGTCGAGCATCATGCAAAATGATAATGTGACATTATTCGAAAACGAAGCAAGCCACTGGGAAATTTGACTTAAATTTTAGCTTCTGCAAATTCATGTTCAGATAAATAAATCTATACATCACACATACTAACACAACAGCAGAATGCCCGTTCCTCACACAGGGAGAATACGTTTCATTTTGGACATAAAGGACACTAAAACTGTCAACAATCAACTTAGGTGCCCCAAAACCCATGAGTTCGACACAAATATTGGTCGTTTTCAATTATTTTTACATGTCACCATCCCCCCTTAGGAGTATTACTGGGAACTGAATTTGGATTTAAACGGCATCGGAAGCTATGGATTAGACACTAATATCGTTCATTTTCGATCATATATATGTATGCATGCAACACTTTCTCGCGCTTTCTGCTCCAATTTCTGTCCTTCTAGTACACAATGACTTAGAAAAAAGAAGCAATAAATGTATCAAATTTGGGAAATAAATTTAGAAGAAAGAAATGACATAAATGATGAATAAAAATTAAGATGAATCTTTCATATATATGTGAACTGTTAATTATTTACGTAGTTAGGGATAAAGAATTGTATTTTTTAGATGCCAACTGTCGCCGATCATTTGAAAGTGAATATGGAAGAACCATGAATTAAAGTAAAGGACGCGCGTCATTTTGTTATAAAAGTGGGAGAAGTGAGTGCGAGCCCGGGTGAGCGCGAGCTCAGTTGAGAGAAGTGAAAGCGAGTCCGAGTGAACGCGAGCCCACTTAGAATCAGTGAGCGTAAGCCCGAGTGAGCGCGACCCCATTTGTGAGAATTGAGTACGAGCCCGTATGAGAGCGAGTCCAGTTTGGGGAAGTGATCGCGAGCTCGAGCCCGATTGAGGGAAGTGTGTGCAAGCCCGAGTGAGTGCGAGCCAAATTGAGGTAAGTGATCGCGATTCCCATTGAGTGCGAGAACACATTTGAAGGGACTTCTGCTTTAGTTGTTCCTGACTCATCTTTCCTAAGAATGTCTATAAAAATTGTAAACAGTGTGTGGCAATGGTTCTCAGCCTAATTCATATCTTGACCTGTTCATGTGAGTGCAAGCCCCAGTGAGTACGAGCCCATTAAAGAAGGGGGAATGCGAGCCCAAGGGATCGCGTACGCAAGCGATTGCGAGAACAGTTGAGGGAAGTGGTCGGAAGCGCGAGCCCAATTGAGGTAAGTGATCGCGAGCCCAATTGAAAGAAGTGAGCTCGAGCGCGAGCGAGTCTAGTGCAAAATGTCCATCTATGGTTTTTGTCCATGGCCTGTTTTCGCTCACGTGGTATTTGCATGCGCTGTTTTTGACTGTGCGCTTTTTTGTCCACGCGATATTTGCATGCGCGGTTTTTGTCCTAGTGCGCTGTTTTGACCGGATACTGAAAATAGAAGTATATATATATATATATATGATTGGATATAGTGTAGAATTATGTATATAAAACAGCTGACGTAAATCAGCTGATAAGGTGATGCCGAAAAAGAAGTCGTGATGTAGAACACTAAAATTCTTTCTTAACAGTCGCCTTATGCATCCTCTTGCATTTACTTATTATATTCCCAAACATGTATTGATGATGTGAACTGTGGCACCTTTTACGTACTGCGACTCTTAGAATGTTAGAGATGAACTACTGAAAAAGTGATTAGAATCTTGATATGAATAATTTGGTATTACACCGAATTAACTTTATTTTATATTCGTTTCAGTTATGATGTCAAACTGCTTTCTTGCAACTGAGTCAGTCAATTTTCCATTTGCCCACAGGTATTTTAAGAAAATCACATTCATGTTTACCAAAGTAGATGTGAATAACACTGCAAATAAAGAACTGTATTCTCATCATTTTCCCGAGAAGAACAGAAAGAATAACATCTAAAATTTATGATGAGACTTGAAGAAATAGTTATTCTTCTTACAGCCTCTGTTAGAATTACCAAACAGATTACTACGAATGCAGGACAAAATTCAAGAGGACAAGCCCCAAGCAAAATTCAGACAAAACGGACTAAATTCACGCGACAGAATCATAGGCGCAGATTAATAAAAGAATAATTATTTTTTTCTTCAACTGTTATGCATCTAAAATGTTATCTGAAATTCTTCAGTTTACGAAAATAACTTCTTTTTTTAATGCTGAAAATCCATTAAAAGACGTAAGTCTGTTATAGTAAGTATATATTTCACATTTTAATCTTTGCTAAAAAAAAAAAAAATCTTTATTAGTATTTCGGAATTAAAATAAATATTTATACATTATTCAAAATAAAAGACTACTATATGCTACCACGCAAGAACGACTTTTTAAAAATCAAATAGCATCATAGTTACTTTTCGTTATTAAAATGAATGGTCTTACTGTAATACGCTAAACGTATTTAAAATGTATTAAAGATATAATAAATAGGAAAACCCAGAACTTTTCATATGGGTATGTGTGAAAATAATTAATTCTAATTTACCCTTTTATTACTGTATAAAATTTTTACGTCTTATTAAGTTTTCAGACTTTTGAAAGAAAGAAAAATTTATTTCAGTTGAAAAAAAATAGAGATAACATTTTAGAATATATGTGAATTGAAGGAAAAAATAATCATATAAGGTGTGCACTAATACATCCAATATATTCTTCATGATTTCGTCCCTTGGATTTTGTCCTCGTCAGAATTTTCCTTGCATTTTGACCGCTTGGATTTAGTTCCCGCCCTCGTTACTACAGCCATTTTATACATGAGTTCCGATCTGAATGCAAACACGCTAGGAGTCAAGCTTTTCTTCGCTGCATTTCTCTAAAAATTCCTACTCACATATAATTCCCTCTCTCTAAAGATTAGGCAGAACGCTAATTTCCATTCTGCCTAAAAATAAGATAATTTAAAATATTTTCTACAAAATCTTGGAGGACTTTAGGCAGAACGAGACTGAATGTTTTTAATATTGCACCCACTAGTAGGGGGTGTAAGGAATTTATTTCCGAAAGGGTGTCCGAAAATTTTAGGAGGGTGCTGGGGGGTGGGGGATATGTAGATAAATCACTGCTTAGAACAGAACTTAATGCTGGGGCGCGACAAACACTCCTAATAGGTCCTCGCTCTTCTGCCTCTGAAAGCCAACTAACGTATCACAACTCGTTTAAACACGACGCTGACTCTACCAATGGGTGAGGCTATCGGGCTTACTAGTTGAAATGGATGCAACATCGACAGATGACACTGTGCATTGTGCAACTACATTTACCATAGTTTTTGATCATACCTTGTATAATTTGGTAGATACATCTTTTGTTTTATCATAAATAGAGTACATATTGGAACATTAAGATTCAAATTTTGTCCTATGCGTATTTCAAAAGTAGCTTTCAGATCTGCACAATATTCCTTAGGCAAGGAAACTTGTCTATTCACCTCCATCACTATTGTCACTAATGACTTCACCTCCATTACTCACTTCGTCACTGTCTTTGGTTTCTCCTGCATCTTCCCACAACACGTCGTCCCCACTACCATCTGGTGTATTCGTCAAACACCATCAATGGAAACCCTTGATGATGCTGTTGACCATGAAGTTAGAATCTATTAGCATGGAAGCATAACTGACGGCATCCTAAGATTACCAGATGATGTAACTGTATGATCGTCTTACAGGAGCCACTCTGAGATTGTTTTCGTAAATGATCGTCGAACGGCTTGTTCATCACGAGTTCAAAAACTTATAAGTTTGAAATCATGTCATCAGGTGTACCGACGAGGTCTGTCTTTTGTAGAGCAAGTTTGGTTGTCCCTTTTGATGTAAAGTGACCCTTAAAAGCGACATGGCTTTCATGACATGACTTTCATAGCCAGGTCTGCAATTCCAAACAACAGAAAGCCAGTCAGTCGGTTATGAGCTCCGTGGTCTTTCACTCTTCTTCTTAGCAACGAATCACTAAGCCTAGGTAAGATTTCGTGTAAAACCGTGAACAATACATCGCTGCTCGCGTTATTCCAGACACGAGAAACTAGACAATCCCTATCGCTTCCGACCTCCCAGTAACGCGTTCTGCATTCACTGCATGACAAGGCTTACTTTTTGTCTACTTTGGGTTTCTTTTTTAATTCACAGCATATCTGAGATCTGTTTTGAGTATATCTGGAAACTATGCTCTCTAGAGAATTCCATACGCATACGTTGTAATTTTGCTGAAATATGCATTTTTGCATGGCGTATATGTGAATTTCTTTACGTCGATATAGACCGACTGCCACTCCCTGGTTTCTCGTGTTTCTGGTAAATAACACGTGCTGCAAATCTATATGTTCCATGCTTTTTGGCCATAATTCTGAGTCTATTCTTTCCGATAAACACCACCGTGAACGTGAAATAAAAGCAAGGATAGGAGTGGCGAAAGAAGCCTTTAAAAGAAAGAAAAGTCTGTTTTGTGGGACCTTGAACAAAGAGTTGAGAAAAAGACTCATAATATGCTTCGTGTGGAGTGTTGTACTGTATGGGGCGGAAACGTAGACATTACGTAAAGATGACGAAAATAGACTGGAAGCCTTCGAAATGTGGGTGTGGAGAAGAATAGAAAGAATTGGTTGGGTCGAGTGGGAGTAGAATGAGAGGGTGTTAGAAATGGTGAGTGAGAAAAGAACACTTTTAGATATTATTAGGAAGAGAAAGAGAAACTGGTTGGGACTTTGCCTAAGAAGAGATTGTATCATGAGGGACGTCCTAGAGGGTATGGTGGCGGGAAAGAGAGGAAGGGGGCGAAGGAGACTACAATTAATGGATGATATAAAAACAGAAAGATCATACGCGAAGACGAAGAAGTTAGCGGAGGACCGTGGAGCATGGAAGCTTCTCAGCTGCGGCAAATGACCTGCCAATAAAGGCAGAATACCTATGATGATGATGATCTGAGTCTATACTTTTCCCCACAAGTTATTACGAACACTTTTTCTCCCTTATTTCCATAAGAGGAGATATCTCTTACAATTTGTCGGTTTAGTTCATTAACAATCTGTATATCTTAAAAGCTCACGAAGCTGGGATGGTTTGTATCGAATCGTATTTCTAATTTAGCTTTGAAGGAAACTAATTTGGTAAACTATCATACCCTACAAATATTACTTTGATTTTTGCCGTGATCCTAGATTATAATTTGGGGAAGATTTCCTAACTTTTCTAAGTCTCTAATCCGCTGCGAACGAACTTTAAAATATCGTGTTTTCTCCACGAGAGGAATTTTTTGTGTGTGTTTTTAAATTAAATTTGTTTTAAAAGACATTTCTGAAAACTTGACATCATCTTTGACATCTTTGAGTTTTACGTCCTACGGTTATGCAGGCTAGGCTAAAGGAGATGGTGATGATGAAAAATGAATGAAATGGCGAAATGAAGAAAGTGGGAGGAAACGGGAGAACCTCGAGAAAATTCGCGCACACGGTGTTCATCCACCACAAAGTTCACTTGGCGAGATTCTGAAAACTACAAAGCTTACTGTTTCAAAAGATAAATTACGATTATACTTAATGACTGATCTTACATTTGGAAATCTTTCACGTTAACTCTGAGAAAGAAAAAGAATATGGTATTATAGTAATAACTGATGCAAAATATCTGAAAAGTTGAACACACGTTTCACAGTTTATTAGAAAACTCAATATTTGCACATAAAAGCAAGGGCGCCGATTTCTCTGTAAATTGGGGGGGGGGGGCATTCAGATCCAGAAGGCATATATGAGGATTTTAAGACAAATTGCACTCAAAAAATTATGTCAAATATTGTAAATTCATAAATAAAATGCGGGGGCCCACATGAGTTTTGGGGGTGCCCGGGTCCCCTCCCCCCAGGATCGGATCGGCGCCCTTGCGTAAAAGCAAAGGAGAACAATTTACATGTAATTGGCCTTAATGTGAAAAAGTTGCAAACTCTGATGAACGCACAGGGGTATTTTACAGTTGTATCTGTAAAACGTACTGTCCTTTTCCCCCCATTTCGTCGTTTGCATTGCCAGCTGTTATCACAAACTTCACAAGATCTGTACTCGACTGGTTTCTTCTTTGTTGGGGGTACTTCCTTTTTATGAAAACTAACACTCTGTCAGTCTGTCTCCTGTCGTTGAAGATTGAAAATTATTTTCTTCACGTACTTTGAGCAATTGAGCTTTCCTTCACCTGGAAATGAATTCTTGCAAAGACAAGCTAAGGATATCTGGCATCAATTTCTTGCAAATTGCATACAGTCGCACTACTGACTTAATGAACATGTGGTTAAAAATAAGATTTTCTACTACTAAAATTATTTTAACTTGAAGAGATAGTAGATAATATACTGATCATTCTGATCGAATCCACAGTTATTGAAATTGTAATCTAATACAGCATCTTGCTTTATTTTCTATTCTCGTTCAGTGTTCTCATTTAACTTTTACTGACACATCCGAAACAGTCGGTTCATTTTTTGTGGGGGAGGGGTCAGTTGTGTAAGGTTTTGCTCTCCCTCTCAGCACCGAGGCTATATGAAAAGTGGAATCGAACTCTGTTCCCCGCGCCAAAGGCAAGAGCTAACCATATAGCCACGAGAGAGCTCTCCATGTTTTGAGGTAAGTACGGTATATTACAATTGTTCTTCCAGTGGGACAAGATAAGCTCCTTACTATAATGAAAAGTTACTTCTCTTCTTTTCAGTTGATTTTTCTTGACTTTTTTTTTTTTTTTTTTTTTTGTCAGGACAGAAATAACCGTGAAGAAGTTCTAAACTCTCGTCAACATGTAAATTGTTCAACTTAATTCTCAAGCAGGCTTTCTTCTTAAAAAAAATAAAAAAAATTAAAAAAATGTCTAGGGAGACCAAATCATAAGTGGAAAACTGCATTGGAGTACTATTTTGGTATAGGTCTATTGAGAATTTATTTATTTATTTATTAGCTTCGGCGAAGCGGAAGCGATTGACCAATTGCGGGGGGCTAAGGACAAAGTCCTCCGAAATATGGGCTGAAAATAACACTGTATTATGAACTCAGCTGTCTTCGGCAAGTGTTCAGATCACATCCTTGGTTCAGATAAGTATCCCGTTACTACGAAAACCTATTCATGCCATCTAGCGGTTCAAATTTGAAAGAAATAGTAACAATAATTGCATCAGAAATGGAGTGGGTCAGTGGGTCGGTGGGTCAGTGGGTCAAGTGGGTCAAGTTTTCTGAGTGGGTCAGTGGGTCGTGGGTCAACAGCATGTGACCCACTGTGACCCACCACCCACCGTGACCCACTGTGACCCACCACCCACCGTGACCCACTGCGACCTACCACCCACCATGACCCACTGTTACCCACCACCCACCGTGACCCACTGCTACCCACCACCCACCATGACCCACTGCGACCCACCACCCACCATGACCCACTGTGACCCACCGACTCAGTATGATCTACCGACCCTCTCTGCTCACTGCATTGTAGAGAGTATCTTCTGAAGACTGGTAAATTTGTCTCCGTTTTACTTTCAAGACCTTCATTTCCCTTTCTTTTCCACTTGTTTCTGTCCAATTACCTGAGGTGAGTAGGCTATATCTAAGTGAAAAAAGAATTTCAGGCATTTTTGGATATTGATATTTTTAATAGTAATAATAGCAGTAGGACTTACACTACAAGTTGGCTTTCGAGACCTGTGAGTTTTTAGACCTAAGTACTGAAAAAAAAATACATTTCTGAATCACTGTAATATATAAATTATTTATAAAAAATTGAATGTAACTATGTGTGCCTGATCATCACGGTCTAGAGGCCGCGGTGGCTCAGTGGTAGAGCGTTCACCTCTGGTGCATGGGGTCCCGGGTTCGATCCTAGGCCTCGCCAAGTGAATTTTGTGGTGGACAAACACCTTGTGCGTGGGTTTTCTCGGGGTTCTCCCGTTTCCTCCCACTTTCTTCATTCCACCATTTCATTCATTATTCATCATCAGCGTCTCCTTTAGTCTAACCGGCATATCGTGAGATGTAAAAGTCAAAGATTTCATTTCGTTTTTCATCACGGTCAAATTGCAAAGTCAAATGAAATTACTTTTGGTATATAGTTAGGCCTTAATCCAAATTGCGATGTTATATTGCTTTTATTATAATGCATAATATCCTAAGGAGGTAGTGAGGATCCGAATTTTTGCGAAAAAATAATGAGTATCTCGCAAGCCGTTAAACTTACGGAGCTGAAATTCAGTGTATTAACTCTTTATTGAAAATAAACAGAATGTGTCCTAGCAATTTTTAAAATTCTCCTTTATGTGTGTGTGTGTGTGGGGGGGCACTTTCTATATATGGAAAATTGGTAGTGAGTTGGTTTGTAAAAATGATCGAAAACGATCGATGTTATTTCAGAAAAAAAATCAGAAACAAAAATACAATGCTTGGCTTCATATATCCACTGCTTTCTGCTATAATAATTGCTGAAGCTTATGTTTATTATATGGAGCGCTCACAGCACAGGGCAATCAATCCACAAAGCTGTGAGAAAAATAGGCATAACATTTGTACTGTAAGCTAAAGTACACGGAAATTTGAAGTTTGGATTGTACGCATAATTGTATGGAAAATTTTACACTTTTTCCCCTTTACGTTGGTCTACTTACTTTGATTTGGAACTTTGAAATTTCATCCTTTTTTCACTGAAAAGTATTGATAATTCAACAAGGAAATAATTATACTGTGATAATTTAATTGAAATTCATCGTAATTTGGCACATGGCAAACAGCAGTGTGGTAATTGAAGTTTAAGAAGGAGGGAAATTCCCATTCACCTCTGAATACTTTCCAGAAACCTCGTTCCCTTTCGCTTTCTAGACGGGGAAGGGAACTTGGTAATGGCATCAAACCTTCCTGTGTAATTACAAAAAATAAATTTATAAACAAATAAGAAATCATCAGTTTATTAGGCTTTAATTGATAATTTATTCACAAGATTCCCTATCAAAGGCGTGGTAGATGAAGTTTCTGTTCTACATGGGTCGACATTGCCAACTGACATGGTCGATATGGAAAACATGTTGTATGGTGAGAGAGAGACGATACTTCTTGCTGAGTATTTCAAAACTGACCGAGAAAAATCGTTATCTGACTTAAGTCCAACAAGTAGATTGTCGATGAGAAGTTGCAGAAATCGGGTAGGAATATTATCAATTTTCACGACAGAGTGCGAACGGGGATTTCCCCTTATGAATTTACGGATGACTGATATTAGAAATAGATTAAGTGCTCAAACATTGTCTAACTTGTTGCTCATCAATGTTAATGGCCCACCGCTAGACAATATCAAAGTAGACGAGCTAGTTATTTCTTGGCTGAAGGATGGACATCATTCCACTGCGGATGATTTACCACGAAAAAGTTACCAACAGGAAATAAACCCGATTTCAGGTTTGTTTTTAAGGTGGAAAATTACGAGTTACGGAAAATGTATACTTGTATTACTAATGGCTTATTTGTGTTATTCAACTTTGTACTTACTTTTTAGTAACTCTCTTCTTTGCTTTAGGTAAACTACTTTTGAATAAATATTCATAATAATTGCAATTATGCATATTTGTAACTTAAATTTAACGTGGTGTTTTAGTGATTATACAAATTACAATTATGAGCATACTTTATGGAGATGCTCTCACATAGGGTACCCGAGAACCTTTATACCCTATGAACAACTGATTTTTCAAGTCTTTTGTGAGCAAAATACTGTGAACTGAGAAACCATAACCTTTTCCATATTGTACAGGGGTATTTTCCTGCGAATAGAAGTTTCTTGTGGAATGCGTTCAGAAATTAACACTTGCAAGAATACTCTCTTAGTACAAGTATATTTTAGGCACACACTAATTTCCCCCCACCTCGAACTGTTTCAATTTCCTCACTGACAAACACTTTACCATTTTATATTGTAAAGGTCAGATCCACCGTTATTGTAAATGAGTGGTGCTTGAGCGATAGACTAGAAATTCAAACTCCGATTAGTGACAATTTCACAGTCTTGTTTTATTACAAGTGTAAACTCTTTAGTCAGTTCAGAAGAGGCCGGGGATCGTGTTCAGAGTTGATGACGATGGATTTTGGTGAGTCAGAGTAGGTCAAAGTGGATGAGAGTGGTTCATGGGGGTGACATCCAGAAGTCCTAAAGTGCAGAAGTCCTAAATATATGGGCACTAGACCTAAATTTTAGGACTTCTGCACTTTAGGACTTCTGCAGTTTAGGACTTCTGCACTTTAGGACTTCTGCCTCGGTATGATTTTTAGGACTTCTGCCGTTTAGGACTTCTGCCGCGATATGATTTTTAGGACTTGTGCCTTTTAGGACTTGTGCCTTTTAGGACTTCTGCCATTTAGGACTTGTGCCTTTTTCATTCACTTGCTTTAGTTCTGAAATTCGCCACCACCACACGAAATTGGGACGATGCAGCAACTAGTTGGCAATAATGTTACAAACGTATCTAATTCCAACACTAACAGCTATATTTGTACTACTAAGATTATTATTATCACTATCTGTTCTGCACTTATACACGAATTACATAATACAACCTATTTCATTCTAAGAATTAATTACATAATTAGTTAAGAAATTCGTTTCTTTCGAATGGAGATACGAGAATCCCAAGACAAATTCCTAAAACAAAAATAAATAAATAAATAAATAAATAAATAATAAAAAATGTTTAAAAAGCATATTTTACCAGACTTCTGAAACCAAGCAAACATTCAGAATTGCAATATATACTGTGCGGAGCGTATTTTATTAAGAGTAGGACAAAAATCCACCGAAGTTTACTTAATTAGGACAAAAGCTAACTAGACATTTCACGAGTGAACATTAAATACCAACTGTATACATAAAGAACGCAGTAAATTTAAAATTGAGCAAAGAACATTTATTATGCAATACAGTGGGTGACATTCATAAGTCTTAAACGGCACAAGTCCTAAAAATATAGGCACTAGACCTAAATTTTAGGTCTTGTGCCATTTTTGCAGAAATTACTACATAGTCATTTAGGGGTGTAGTCTGCAAATTTTTCTAGGGGAGCATGATTTTTATATATTAAAAGCAAATCAAAAGTTTATTTCCAGATTACGAAAGCTTCAATAAGACAATAATGTGCCGGTGCTGTGTCATCAGTTATAGCTCAGAATATGAAATAAATAAATGCAATCAAATGGGATGGAACTGATGCACAACACGGTACTTAACTGTAAAATTGTGGTTGAATTTAAATAAAATTCAAATGTTTTTAATTTAGAAAATGACTAGTTGGGGAAAAGGGTAAGAGAAAGAGAAAGGTTGTAATTAAAGAATAGGAATGAGCACTAGCCTGACATATCCAACGAAGCTGGTGTCGTCCTGGTCATCTGGAATGAATATCTGGAGAAGTCTGGATTAGCTGGTGACAGTCAACATCTGAATCTTAATCCTGTTGAACTGCAAGGGGCGTCGATGATGCGTCTTTGCGATGTTGTCCTCCTACACCTTCATTCTACTACTCTGGTGACAAACTTAAAGATGTCTGCGGCGATGAACCGTCAGAATGGTACTCTTTGACTTGTGGAGTCGGTGGTCCTCCAATGGTGGGATCCGTTTCTCTCCGATGATCCTGCACCTCTCTTGATCGCGTGTCGAATACCCCTTGTTGTTCTGTTCCTCGTGGTTTTGATCAATTCAAGAATGATGACCTAATCGGGAAGTATCAGGCTGTGGTCGAAGGTATGCGGAAAGGAAAGAAGGAAGCTAGTCGAAGTTTATTTAACAAATATGCATTTACAACAGGTGTCTGAGAATGTACACTTCTAGTCAAAGTTTTCTTTCATAAGTTTTCAAAAGTTCATGCTTCTTTATATCCAATACACAGTTACTTCATTTCCAATAGACGGATACTTCACACCCCCTCCTCGAAATCAAAATACACGAAAATTTTAATTTTCCGTAGTAGAAAAAGAAAAAATAAAAATATTGAAGAAAGTCCAAAAAAAAAAAATTTGTTCGTTAAAGGTAAGAGAGTTCTTTGTGTAACATATTGTTTGTTTTGAATTAATCCTTGACCACAAACTGCAAAATGCTGAGTGTGCGTTCCTGAGACAGTTCATATAGTTTACTAGGTAACCTGAAGATATGACGACAGCGTCTCTGGGAAAATGGAAAATAAGAAAAAGAAAAATAAACATTAGTGCTTGCATAATATCATTGTGAGTGACATGTGTTAGTTTGGAGTTCCGTTAAGTACTCAGGGAAGGGAAATGAAAGGTAGGAATAATACTAAATTTAATTATCACTAACACAGATTATCAAAACTTAGATACGTATAATAAAAAAATCATAATCAAATAAATAAATATTTCATAATCCAATGTAGACCTCTCTCTCTATATATGTTCCTCTAATGCAGAAAAAAATAACTTCAATATCAAACGTGACTAATACGCGAAAAGAAAAAACGGTGTAATACTATCTAGCTAACCAAAGATAGTAAAGTTAGACTGCACAAGAAGGGTACTGATTTCAGTTTGAGAAAAATGAGCTTTAAGTTATTTAGGCTTAAAGCGTCCGTAGACTGGAAAAGAATTCCAAGATATGGTTATAGCCCCATATACTGGCTGTAATCAAACTATATGAAATCAGCACGAGAGAACTATTTACCACATATAACCTACAACCCTAACTAATATATAAATCCTTCTTATCTTCATCTTCTTTCTTCTTAAATATTGTCCTCTTCGGGCATCGAATGCTGAACATCAATCATGGCATCGAATCTTAGACATCTGAAGGGATGGAGCATGGTTCTTGCGATCTTGATTTCAATCTTCTTACATCTTCTTAATATATCCATCGAAATATGTATCCATACGCGTGTCGTTGATTTTCTTCATTCTTCACATACTCACATTTGAAAAAAATAAATAAATAAAAGAAAGTTCTGTAGTGATACGCTGTCCAATCAAACGAAATGGTACAATTCTTGAAGATACCAACGTGTTCCAAAATTCGAAGTATTCCAAGTTTCAAAGTGTTCTAAATTTTCGAAGTGTTCTACCGGTAGATTTGGATGCACAAATCAAAACCAAGATAAACTAACTTCTAAGCGTGGCCAGTGCTAAAAGAAAGTTCATCATCCATCTACAAGGTGTTCCTATGCACAATCCAATCTTCAAGAAAAGTAATCCACATACAAGTTACGTACGGACAGACGGACTAACAGATTCTTCATCAATAGGAAAATATATGGGGAGTAATCGCTGATAAATGTCCCAATTCTCTCTATCATAAACACAAAATACGATACGGTTTACGTCATCAAGATGTTCCTCTAAAAATATTCTTGTTGTAGCCAAGGCAATTTTGGCAGCTTCTAACTTCGGAAATTTAAATGCTCCAGTTGAAATATTAGGTAATACAATTGTAGATAGATCATTCTCCAACATTACTTTAAAACAATTTTTGTACGTCTCTCGTAAAATCTTCTTGTCTCAATTCCGTGGTCCACATGTCATAATTACATAATTAGCTGGTAGACGATAACCATTGGCAATTTTCGCTTCTCCTGGCTTCAATGATGATATGGTCAAACATTCTTCTAAAAATTCAGATCCAGCTGCGTCTTGAATGGCTTTATCTGCACCACCTAAAGGAGTTAAGGTTTCATTCGTTGGATTTACTAAGACATCTGCTTTTATATCCACTATGTTACCTTTATAAATACTAATCTTCTGATTGATGGCAGTATTACAGGCAAATTTCGGTTTTTCTTCTGTAGAATTCTTCCCTATAGTTGCCCACGTTGGTAGATTTTCGGCAATTACAACATCCTTAATATGAAGAGAAGGGATGAAAACTTCTTCTTCCAAACACTGTTTCTTGGGGTTGAAAATCTCTTCAGTTGGTGGTCCTTGATGGTCTTCGCGTCTCGTCTTCTTCTTTTTCATCGTATGGTCTTCCTCTTCCGGGTTTTCCTTCTCATAAAACTTCTTCAATCTCTGAACTGCTATGCTGTCTATCTTGTAAGATCCTCGGGCGGTCTTATACTTAACAAAATACGAATTTGGATTTTCCACAGGTTCAATTATGCCTGGACCAATAAACTTTCCGCTGAATGCTTTGGCGTGACCTTTTTTTCTTGTGGTGTCTAATATCCAAACTTTTTCTCCTTCTTTAAAAGCAGGTTTCGTATGTCTCTTGTCAAAAAATTTTGTCGCCGTTTTATGACGTTTGTAAAGATTTTCTTGCGCTTTATCTCTAATCTCTTGTAATTGCCGTAAACGAATGGCATTATCCTCGTATTGACACGGGGTATTTAAAATTGCCTGATGAAGTAACCTAGGTTTGAAGCCAAAAAGACATTCAAATGGTGAAATTTGAGACGATAAATTCTTGGTGACGTTAAGCGAAAAAACTATGGGTTGTAATAAGTCAATCCATTCTCCTAAATCTTTGTCACATAAAGCTGATTTCAATCGTTGTTCTATGTTTCTAATAGTAACTTCACAAACACCATTACTATAATGCCCATGTACATTTACAAAACGCATGTTAGCACCAATCATAGCACATAATTCTTTAAATAGTCCACTAGTGAATGCACTGCCTTTGTCTAAGACAATTTCATAGAAAATTCCAAACTTTAAAATTACTTTATGATAAAGAAATGAAGCCAAAGTACTTGCTGTAACATCAGGAAGGGAATCTGCAATTATGTATCTAGTACAACTGTCTACTACAACTATCATATATTTGTGATTTAACATATTATTGGGAGAATAATTCCCAGCTACATCTATGTGGATGCGATAGAAGGGGGGGACGGAGGGATAAGTAAGCAATGTACCATACGGAGAACCAATTTTCGATTTCGATACTTGACATATCGTACATTCTTTACACTTCTGATATATATATTTCTTCATGTTGGGAAAATACACTGTTTTTACTAACATATCATAGGTTTTAGAATAACCAGAATGAGATGATCCCAATGCTGACGTATGACAAGCATTAAAAACTTTATAACGCAAAGAAGTAGGAACTGCAACTAAAAATCTTATACCTTGAGAAGTTTTCTGTTTTCTATACAAAATTCCATCTTTAATAGTAAAATATAATGCTTGGCGTTCTATTTTAGGATTTCTATTTTCTTTCTGTTCCACCCAAGAAAAAATATCTTTAAAAAACGGATCTTTACGCTGTTCTGTTGCCAGATTTGATTCATCTAAAATTGAGAATAAATTTGTGGTCTGAGTAAACAAAATTTTCGGAACTTCTTGATTCTTTTTCTCGTCTTCCAAATCTCTAGGGGGGTTAGAAAAACGTGAAATGGCGTCTGCCTCTACGTTACTGGAGCCACTGATATGTGAAATAGTGAAATTATACGATTCGATTTCACTCATCCATCTAGAAATTTTACTTACATTCTTTGTTTGCTTCAAATAAATTAAACTATGACAATCTGTCTTCAAATAAAAATGACGTCCTAAAAGAAAATACCTAAATGAACGTAATGAGTACAATAATGCTAGTAATTCAAGGTGATATGGGTGTAATTTTCTCTCGCTAGGAGACGTTGCACGACTACAATAACTAATGGGAACTAGATTTGTGTCGTCAGGTGAATTTTGAGGTTGTTTGATTAGTCCAGAAAGAGCGAGTTTGCTGGCATCAAAATAGAGATACAGAGGATAATCAGGCTTGTATCTCATGAGACAAGGTGCTGAAATGATGGCTTGTTTGATATTATTGAATGCTGTCTCCTGTGCGTCCTTCCAACGAAAAGGAGCGTCTTTTTTCAACAAAGAAAGTAACGCTTCTGCTAATTGACTAAAATTAGGTAAATACGAACGAACGAAAGAAGCCAATCCTAAAAAACTTTTAACTTGTTTCTTTGTTTTGGGACGTTGATAGTTGGAAATTGAGTTAATTATTCGTTTCGAAATAGACAAACCATCTTTACTAACAGTGTGACCTAAAACATCTAATGAAAAATATCCCAATTTTGTTTTTTCTGGGGAAAGCTTTAAACCAATTTCTTTTATTCTTTGAAGCAACATACGAGTTAACTGCAAAATTTCATCAAAACTATCACTAGACCAAAAATAATCGTCAACATAGGCAAATATTTTATCTTGTGGAAGACCTTCCAAGGTGAGTTTCACTAATCTGTTCATACCACTAGTAGATGTCTTGACACCCTGAGGCAAAAAATTAAAATGGTACGATCCCACGCCCGGAATCGAAAAAGCTGTAATAGGTTTAGATTCTTCAGTGAGGGGAATATTAAAGAACGCTCCAAAAACGTCGCTAGAACATAAATATTTGCGTCCTGCCAAATTAGTCAAAATATCCTGGATAGGAGGGACCGGAAAACTGTCAGGAACCATTTTTTTGTTCAAAAATCTCCCATCCTGTATAAATCTATACTGTCCATTCTTCTTTTTAACAAGCATTACCGGAGAATTATACGGACTAATACTAGGTTCAATGATCTTACTTTTCAATAAAATATCTACTTGTTTTTTGATCTCATCCCGTAGATGAAATGGTATCGAAAATTGGGGTCGATTTACTGGGATATTGTCTACTAATTCAATTTTATGCTTATATCCTTTAGCACAACCATAATCAAATTCATTCCAAGAAAAACTAGAATAAAATTCTTCTACTAAATCATATAATTGCTGCTGTTGATGTGGCAACAATTCAGGGTTAACATTTACTCTATATTTATCATAACCTTCAGGAAAAGATTTCGTGTCTACTGCATTAACCTGATGAACCTTATTATTAGTGCTATTTTGTTTCTTGAAGTTGGTATCACTGATAACATGTTCGGCAGAACCCAAAACAACATCTTTTTTTAAGTAAAGTTTACTTTTGGTAGGATTAATCACAGATATTACCGGATGAATTTCGTCTACAACTGATTTACGCACAAAAATTTCTGCCTGCGTATCTATTAACTCATTGGGAACTAATAAATTGCGATTTCCTGCAAGATCATTTACTTTTTTTCAATGTAACTTGAACACTTGAATTTGGAGGCAAAACAACAGAGCGAGCCACTAAAAATTGAGGTTTATATAATTTTGCTATATGGTTAGAAATTTCTTCAAAAGAAACGTATGGCGGCAATTCAATTCTTGGAGGAATACCAAATTTAACAAAACTAAAAGAATTCTTATTGTGATCAACCATTGCAAGAGGATTTTTAAAAAATCTTGGCCAATTATGCTATTATACGGAAAATTATTATACACTCGAAAAGGATGCGTAAAATACTGTCCTCCTAATTTAAATTTCACTAAAGCGATTTGATCACTTCCTTGAGAATTTCCTGTGATACCACGAATAAAAGTAGTTCCTTTAAGTATTTTATGCTTATTACTTAAACTATTACCAGAAATTAAGCTAACAGTACTGCTTGAATCCAATAGAAATAAATGCGGCTTATTATCAATATATGCTTTAACATGAGGCAAATCAGCTTCATATTGAATAGGAACATAATATCGCTTACTATTTCTAACATTATTACACATATTATTGTCTACTTTATTCCTATTATTCGATTTAACATTCTCATTTACATTGCCTGCATTGACGTAAGCAAAACGCTGCGAGTGATAGAAGGATGCGTTGGATGGATTTCTTTGCTCCAAACGCGAACGCTCATAAGATTGTATACACACAGATTTTCCTTTGTGTGCGTGAGAAACTTTTGCGGCCGCTGTTCGTTGCACGAGATCTTGTAACTGGACTTTCATACCGTCTAACTGAGCTATCAATGTATTTTTTTCTTCAGGCTGACTTACAATTTCATTTTCGTTCTGAATATTATTTGGTCTAGGAATTAATTCGTGCGGGTGGACAAGAGATGGCGCAACGAACGGAGCGTCCCACAGTTCCGTGTATCCGCACATGTGTTGCAAACCCCTGTCATCGCGTATCGTTCGTAGTATAGGGCAGTGGATTAAAGCGTCAACAACACCAGTTTGTAGTTAAGTGAACATGGCGCAATTTGTGCCTGATAAAGTGTTTTTGCGGGGTGTCCTGCTGCATTACTTTAACATGCAGAAAAGTGCGACTGAAAGTCATCGTATTTTGGTGGAAGTGTATGGTGACCATGCTCTAGCTGAGCGAACGTGTCAGAAGTGGTTTGCACGGTTTAGAAGTGGTGATTTCGGCTTGGCAGACCAAGAGCGAGCTGGACAGCCAAAAAAATTTCAAGACGAAGAATTGACAGCATTGCTCGAGCAGGATTCGTGTCAAACGCAGGAACAACTTGCAGCAGCATTAGGCGTTGATCAAACAACAGTCTCCAAACGCTTGAAAGCCATGGAAATGATTCAAAAGATGTCACATTGGGTTCCACATGAATTGAAAAACAGAGACGTTGAAAGACGAAAAACCATTTGCGAATTGCTGCTTCAACGACAGAGCAGAAAGGGGTTTCTGCATCGAATTATTACGGGTGATGAGAAGTGGATCCATTACGAGAACCCTAAACGAAAAAAGGCCTGGATGAAACCAGGTGAACCAGGTCCATCACAACCAAAACGAGATATTCACTGTGCAAAGGTTATGCTGTGCATATGGTGGGATATGAAAGGTGTGGTGTACTATGAGCTGCTGCAACCGGGTGAAACTATGAATGGAGAACGTTATCGACGACAATTAATGCGTTTGAAGCAAGCTCTGGCCAGAACACGACCAGAATGGGAGAACAGACATGATAAACTTATTGTTCAACATGATAACGCTCGCCCACATGTCGCAAAACCGGTCAAAACCTATTTAGAAAATGTCGGATGGGAAGTTTTACCCCACCCGCCGTATTCACCAGACGTTGCTCCTTCGGACTACTACTTGTTCGATTGCATGAACAACGATTTGACTGGACAGCGGTTTACTTCTTCAGAAGATATCGAAACATGGGTCTCTGACTGGATCGCTTCCAAGGATGAGGACTTCTTTCGCCACGGAATCCGTACATTGGCTGACAGATGGGCGAAAGTGGTGGCTAGCGATGGACAATATTTTTCTTAAGGTATTTATGTATTTTGTGTTTGTACTACAGCTTCAATGTGTGCGTACCAACCGCACGAATTAATTCCTAGACCAAATAACATCTAAAGTATTTTCTTTTTGCTGTATAGCATTATTACTAACAGGATGTATATTGTATTCGTTTGTTATTGCCTAGGACTTCAATTGCTGACTGCGCATGCTGACAAGAAAATTAACTCTTTCCTCTAGACCTAAGGACTTTGCTAACTCAATAACAGTCTTATACGATTTTCTTACAACTACAGAATAAAACGAAGGCAATAACCCATCGATTATCAAGTTAAGTTGTTCGGTCACTGGCATCTTCGGATCGTACTCCAGTATTAATTTCCATTTATGAAAAATGTAATCTAGGACAGATTCAGAATCTAACTGTTCTCTATTTCTCATTTCTTGCTCTAAAACTTGCGAAACTATATTATCTTCATAAGCCTCTATTAATTTCTTCTTAATCTGTACATACATGAGATTATCATATTCTGCGGTTGATTGCAAAGCTAGCAGATAAGCACGAGCCCCGTTTTCTAAACAATACGGCAACAAATGACGTTTCTGTACATCACGTAGGTTATGAAGGACAGAAAAATCCTCAAAATGACTAAAAAACGACTGAACTGACTCGTTCAATTTGCTGGAAAATTTGGGGGGTTCTACTAAACGATCTAAGGCAGAAGATATAGCACTAGTATTCTCCATTATATCTATTTTCAAAATCACACTTGAGATAAATATCTTACACTACTATGTATATATATCCAACACCAAAATGTAAATAACACAAAGAAAAACAAAATATAATAACTTGGCAAAATTTTCTCTTCTCACCCACTTATCATTCGATTAAAATACAACAACAAAAAAATACTCTAACAGAGCAAATGAATAAAGTAGCGAGGGTGGACGGGTGGGTTAAAAATAACTCTACTTAATTTCTCTCGACAAACTAAAATTACACAGTACAAATTACTCAAAATTTGGGATCTTAGCATCTACCGAATATTTAGAATCGTAATTTATCGAAATTTTAGGATCGTAACAAAGGCGTAAGCCTCACAACATCTCCACCATGTGCCGGTGCTGTGTCATCAGTTATAGCTCAGAATATGAAATAAATAAATGCAATCAAATGGGATGGAACTGATGCACAACACGGTACTTAACTGTAAAATTGTGGTTGAATTTAAATAAAATTCAAATGTTTTTAATTTAGAAAATGACTAGTTGGGGAAAAGGGTAAGAGAAAGAGAAAGGTTGTAATTAAAGAATAGGAATGAGCACTAGCCTGACATATCCAACGAAGCTGGTGTCGTCCTGGTCATCTGGAATGAATATCTGGAGAAGTCTGGATTAGCTGGTGACAGTCAACATCTGAATCTTAATCCTGTTGAACTGCAAGGGGCGTCGATGATGCGTCTTTGCGATGTTGTCCTCCTACACCTTCATTCTACTACTCTGGTGACAAACTTAAAGATGTCTGCGGCGATGAACCGTCAGAATGGTACTCTTTGACTTGTGGAGTCGGTGGTCCTCCAATGGTGGGATCCGTTTCTCTCCGATGATCCTGCACCTCTCTTGATCGCGTGTCGAATACCCCTTGTTGTTCTGTTCCTCGTGGTTTTGATCAATTCAAGAATGATGACCTAATCGGGAAGTATCAGGCTGTGGTCGAAGGTATGCGGAAAGGAAAGAAGGAAGCTAGTCGAAGTTTATTTAACAAATATGCATTTACAACAGGTGTCTGAGAATGTACACTTCTAGTCAAAGTTTTCTTTCATAAGTTTTCAAAAGTTCATGCTTCTTTATATCCAATACACAGTTACTTCATTTCCAATAGACGGATACTTCACAATAAATTTATACATATTACACATGTACACAAATACGTAATATTATTATATTTCCAGTTAGTTCCTTTTTGAAACCTGGACCTTGACAGAGCGTAAATTTAAAATCACAGCTTGTGGGAAATTTACGAATCAGGTAGTTATAAGAAATCGGAAACTGTTCATGGAAATCCATTTGTTTGACTGTATTTGTCTTCTGTACTCTTATATAAAAGAGTAAAGATGAGTAATTTTTTGGGCATACTACTACAAGTACAGTCGTTAAATTTTCATTATAAAATATAATTTTCTTATGAAAGCAGGACATAAGAAAGAATTTTTGGAAATAAGTATCGTAAAAAGAGTGGGGCAAGATTTTTTTAAAGGGTAGTGTATCTCGCAAGTTTCTGAAGCTAGTAAAATGAAACTTGGCATATAAACTTTCCTGTTAAAAAAAAACTGAAAATTGAACACATAAAAAGGAAAGAGCAAAGGGAGCACTTTTTTAATGTTCGAATTCCCCATTACTTACTCAGAAAATATGTAAATAAATTAAGGATGGGTTTGTTTAAGCTAGATGCGTGAAACTCGGTATTTGAACTTTTAACTAAAAGTAATAAAATACTATATGTTTCAGCATCTTGAAAATTACACTTCTAAGGGGAAGGAGGGTCAATTTCTATAATATTAAAATATCCCACTGCTTATAAGATTTGGGCAGAAAACTCTTTTCCTTTAGGCCTCGGTTCATCCAGTTAAGCAAACGAGAGTACAAAGTGGCTAATTAATTAGGTTCATTTAATTATTTTAACATGTTGACGTAGTTTAATTCTTTTAAAACTGTATTCTTTCACATTCTATTATAAACATCCTTCATTTGCTGTAATTATTAAACACGTTTAGTAAACATAAAACAGACTAATCCCCGGTCCCGGCCAGGAATGTGTTTTTGGTGTTAAGCCATCATTTGCCGTCCGTAACATAACCTTTGATTTTAACTTCACGTACTCTCAAGACTCAAGTCTCAGAAATGTAGCATATATGAAATATACTACTACTACTACTATCATTACTACTATTATTACTATACTAATACTACTACTACTACTACTACTACTACTAATAATAATAATAATAATAATATGCACTTCTGAAATACGTATGTATCTATGCGTTATTAATTCTTTCATAATCTTGAAAGAAACTTTGGATTTGTTTTTAGTTTGTAAAAATCAAGGCCCTCTAGAATAACTTGCTGGCTACTCCCTGAATGACTATGTATTGGTTTCTGTTATCACCTGCTAGTCTAGTGTTATTTGTAGAACAAGACAATGGTTCTTGTCTTGGAATATTACTAGTTTGGTGTGGTAGTACAGTGATAGAGTGTGACCTATAATTTAATTTCCCTGTAGAGTATGCTATCTGCAATGCAATAAACTGTATATGCTTCTTCTTCCTAACAAGGATGGGCGATAATCCCCTGCAATTCCATTACAAATAAGGACGAAATTATTTTATAAACTACTTGGTGAACCTTTGTTAATATAACGCTATTACTTCTTACAAACTTTTGTTAATCTTATTTAACAATTGCAAAATGGAATAAGAGAGAAAATATATAATGATGATGATTGTTTATTTACATAAGATATACATACAACAAAAGGGAATCTGTTGGTCACTACTGCGTATCTGCTAAACCAGGGTCAAACTCTGTGTGTCACAAAAGTTAGTTTAACAGAGTTTAAAATAATATATATTTTGTTCCAAAGCAAAATAGGCTTTGGAACAGTGGGTGAGATCCAAAGCTATTGCTAAGAGGTATCAAAAAACTAAAAAAGATTGGCTGAAACAGAAACGCAACTTCTAGAGACTTAAACATTAAAATGGCTGAGTATGGTGTAGACATTTCGCCTGAAAATGTTCGAAGGGTTCTTTGTGTTAAGGGAATAAAAGCACTCAGACCAAGAAAGAAAGCAAAAATTACTCCAATCATTACAAAGAAGCGCCTCGAATGGGCACGTGGCAAAGAACATTGGACTGCTGATGATTGGAGAATAGGAGTTTCAGTGATGAATCATATCTTCGTGTCTGATGAATGTTCATAATATGTGCGACTAGTGTTGCAAAGGTCTAGAAAAAACAAAAAGGAAATTTTGGGTTAAAAAAAAACAATTTTTTTACCGTTTTTCCCGAACCTGAAAAAAACGAAAAGATTGGGAAAAATTGAAATATTCGAATGTTTCACACATTATGCTTTTAAAATGAAAACTACACTATTTTATATTTACTGCTTTACAGTTAAGATCATTGAGTAGTTATGTTTCTTGTATTAGAATAGGGAAATTTAATGGCAATAATATATTTACACCATTCCTTTAAAGTTAGCACCGTGATAGAATGGAGTTTTGGCTACAAAAAATTCTGAAATATAATCGAAGTTAGATTAAATAATATAGACGCATTTAAATTATCTTAAGTAATCTTATAAAGTTACCGTTTCATGGCAGGGAAGTGTTAAAATAACAGGACCAGAATCATTTTAGTTAATACCAGTATGTTAAAATCAAATATCTATTTTATGGATACACGTATCTTCGTTGTGCTGTGTAAATTTTTGTAAATTTTGAACCCATTAGAAAAAAATCTTTTGTTCGGAAATATTGGCAAAACCCGGATAATGTAATTTAAAAACTATTTATTGGCCTGATGCTAATCTTATTTGCTGTAACGTGTCTGCAGCATCTATACATACAACGTATTTCGCTAGCAGGAAAAATAGTTAAAGCAACATCTTTTAATTTTACTTTTTAGTTTTCTGATAAAAATACCTCTTTATTATTTGTATACTTTTCGAAGAACTCAAAAAGAGAAAGGATTTTCTTTGCATATACACACATACACCGCATAACTGCGTAAATTTGAGCAGCGACAAATATATTAAAGAATTTAACATGTGAAACTTCCGTTCGTTATTCTTAAAGACTAGCAGAATACCCGTTCTTCATACGGGGAGAATAGTTTCATTTTCGGTATAAGGAGCATTAAAACTGTCACCAGTGAACTTAGGGACCCCAAAACTATGAGTTTGACACTAGTATCAGTCACTTTCACTTACTATTACATGTCATCCTCTCCCTTTAGGAGTAATAATGGGGTCTGAATTTGGATTTAAACGGCATCGAAAGTGTCATTGTTCATCTCAGCCACCCAGAAAAGTATGGATTCGACACTGATATCAACAATTTTCGACCATTTTTATATACCCACATCTTCTCCCCCCACAAGTTGCGGTGCTGAATTTGGATTTAAATGTCATCGGAAGTCTCACTGTTCATCTCAGGACCCCAAAAACCATGAATTCAACACTAGTATCGATCATTTTGGATCATATATATATATCCGCCTCCAAGTTGCGGAGATGCATTTGGATTTAAAGTGCATCGGAAGTGTTACTGTTCATTTCACCGACTCTAAAAACTATGGATTCGACACTAATATCGGTCATTTTCGATCATTTTTATATATCTCTCCGCCTCAAGTTGCGGAGATGATGGCATCGGAAGTGTTACTGTTCATCAAAGCAACCCAAAAACGATGTATTCGACTATAATATCGGTCACACACAAACACACACACACACACACACACACACACACACACACATATATATATATATATATATATATATATATATATATACTATTTCATATATATACATACATATATATACCCCTCTCCTCTGTCCCCAGGTCACGGCGCTTAATTTGGGTTTAAACGGCATTAGAAGCGTCACTGCTCATCTCAGCAACCCCAAAAACTATAGATTCAACACTAAATATCAGTCATTTTCGATCATTTTTTATATATCACCCCCTTCCCCCTCCCTAAAGTTTTGGCGTTGAATTTGGATTTAAACTGCATCGGAAATGTCACTGTTCATCTCAGTGGCCCTGAAAACTATGGATTCACACTAATATCGATTATTTTCCAACATTTTAATACACCTCCCCCTCCCTCAATTTGCGGGGACAAACTTAAATTTTTTAAACAGCATCGAAAGTGTCACTGTTCACCTCAGCGACCTCGAAAACTATGGATTCACACTAATATGGATTATTTTTCATCATTTTATATACCTCCCTCAATTTGCGGGAGTAAATTCGAATTTAAACGGCATCAAAAGTGTAACTGTTCACCTCAGCGACCCCAGAAACTATGGATTCACACTAATATCAATTATTTTGCATTATTTTATGTACCTCCCTCAATTTGCGGGAGTAAATTTGAATTTAAACGGCATCGAAAGTGTAACTGTTCATCTCAGCGACCGCAAAAACTATGGATTCGACAGTTATAGCGGTCATTTTCGATCATTTTATACATCTTCCTCTCCTTCCCCCAAGTTGCAGTGCTGAATTAGAATTTAAGCTTCATCGGAGATGTCAGTGTTCATCTCAGCAACCCCGGAAACTATGGGTTCGACACTAAGATCGATAATTTTTAATATATATCCGCACTTCCTTCCTCCAAGTTGCACCTTCAAAGTGAAATGATAAAACCATCTCAGGCCCGAACCTCATCTATGTTGAAAGTTTTTGTCGAGATCAGTCTGGTGGTTCAAGTGTTGTTAAGTTACAAATAGTTACTTTCATATATATATATATAGTTGCATTCTTTCATTTCAAGACTAGTTAGTTACATTCTAGTATACTTTCATTTATATATATGTTTATAAAAAACTCAGCTATTGCTTCAGCACTATTTCAATGGTTCGTACTTTAATACATCCCTTCCTCAACCATGGTTGCGGAATTGATTAAACGTAATGTTCTTGTATTAAATAAATGTATTTTAAATATATATTTCTCATTAATTTCAATTAAGTTGCTTTTCAAAGATCCTCTAAAATTTCAGTGACGCTCTATGGGCTATAAGCCATTAACTTCTATGGCCACCCTGCTACAAACTACAGACTTAAATATTCGATAAAGCATTTCAGTAGTAAGTAGTTGCCGCAATACCAATATGAACGTATTTAATTCCAACGGTAACAACTATGTTAGTAACACTAAAATTATTATTAATAACGATAACGAGTAAGGGTTTAGGATGTTTCGGTGTAGGACGTTTCGGTGTACGGACGCTACGGTGTAAGGACGGTTCGGTGTAAGGACGCTTGCTGTAAAGGACGTTTCGGTGTATAGTCTAATATTTGATTGCATTAATCATATGCTTGTAATGAACAGGCATGAAGTGTCATAGTGTAGCCACTGTGGAATAGTGTAAACTGATTAACATTGTTACTGAGTCTCATTGTTATTGAGACAGGATGATAATACAACACCAATCCATTCGCAACAATAATTTCTATTCAGAGATGTCCATAGGCGAGTTTTATAGAATAATAATCAAATTTACTGCAAAATATTCAGCATTATTTCTAAATTGAAATAAATATATTGTACAAAGTTCCTGAGACACAGTAATAATATATACAAACTGAATAATACCTCAAAGGAATTTTGGGCGTGGGAGACCCGGGTTCGATTTCCGGTGAGAGCTCATGTGGTTCGGATTTCACGTTAAAAAGTATGTGGACGTCTCATATAGCCTCGCTGCTGAACGGGACGTTAAACTCAGAATCAAGTCATCTCAACTCAAAGGAATTTTGTTGAAAAAAATATAATTACATAGAATCACTCAACTAAGAATCTAAAATTGTACACAATTCCTTTTAAGACTGTAATCACATTGTCAGATTTGTAATTTTCACAAACAATTTGGAATTTTCTCTTCGTAACATCGGCGTATTTTTTCTTTGTCCTGACTTCATATCCGCCAATTAGCTTATTTTTTCCATTTGAACAGCACTAACAAGGAGACTTACGGAAGTGTAATTTACTGATTTGAATGAAACTTTGCATACTTGTAGAATATCAAAAAATAATCGTCACTTTTTTTTTAAATTTTATTTTTGGCAATGGTGCGGGTTTAAGGGTAGAAACCACTCTTTGAACGTTAGAGGTGGCCTCCAAGCATAAACAGAAAGCAATCATTAAAATAGAAGATTAAATGATACGACCAGCTTACTGTCAAGGAGGTTTTAGGACAGGTGATTCAGAACCTGACGTTGAAATTACAAAATTCAAATTGGCGGATCCAATATGATGATTACAATTACAAATAGTCTTCTGGTTTGAAATGTTCTGCAGTTAGCCAAGAACAATTATAATTGGCAGGGGCTACTGAGAGAAGGTGCAGACTGATTTGAAACCCCTTTTTGTACTTATTTTAACAGGACGTTTGATTAAATCTATAGCCAAAAAGTTAGAAGCCAATGCCAATGCATTTGTCGCGAATGTGAAGCAACACATATTGGAAAATTAAATATTTATAACTCTGATCAATAGGTTTAATTTTTAAATGCAGACGGGACGAACTCTAGTGTTTACAGGGACACAAACAGTAGAAAGTGTGGTACAGTCAGTAAATTCTATGACCCGTAGCTACATCATACAGCCTTTAATTTCTGCAAATAGTGTTTTGTTATCACCACTTTTAATTGTTTTGTAGGAAAACAATGGAACATTTGGTCTTATAGTCCAACACAACCTCTTTAAATTTGAAGATATCCTTGTAAAAGCATCAAATCCGGAAAAATTAACATCAAGTCTTGTGAGATCATGGTTCCAAGAGATTTTTCTTCAAGCGTCTAATGCAAAGTCCATTTTGTTATTAGTTTCGTGGAGTGGTCACAATTCAACTTTGACCTATTTTAAGAACAAAAGAGTAACTCATAATAGAAACAATTTCTGCAGGAACAACTGGTAGGATTCAGCCTCTTGTTGTGTTCTTTAGGCCGTTAAAAATTTTCTTGAGACATTTTTCTGACACTGTCCTTCTCTACAACTATAACATGAATTTACATCTCCGTAATAATATAATTAAGATCTCATCACTGATTCATAATCAGTTTTCTTTTCCTAGATTTGCTAATCTTATTGGGTATGCATGATATAAAAGCGGTTATTGGAAGAAAAACCACCTGTGTTTGAAAATTTTCTTTCAAAGATTGTGCAGCATTTTGCGATTTGTGCACAGTTATTGCCGTAATAAGGTGTGTGTGGTGTACACAATGTTTATGCATCACACACTTTTTTACTATATATCATTACCGTAAAACGTTTTCCCAATCAATTAATAATTATAACATTTGAGGATATAAGAAGTTCTGACATAGAGTGAAGCGAGGGGACTCACTATAAATAAGTAACCCTTGCCAATTACAGAAACATTTAATTTTTATTTTATTTATTAATTTATATATTCTACTTCGTGAATTTATTTCTCTCTAACGAATAATTTTCATTTTGAAGAGTGGACGTTTCGGTGTAAACATTAGAACTTTTACACCGAACCAGCCTCACCCCTAAACGTCCTTACACCGAGCAATCTGTACACCGAAACGCCCTGCACCAAAACGTCCTACACCGAAACAGCCGTATCCCAGTAGTAGTTAATTACGAGTATGACAACTATTTGCTAGAGAAAGACTTCTATACAAGAAATATATGTGTAAAAATAATTTACTTCAAAACAACACAAGGAAAGCAAAATTTATGGCGTACATAACTAAAACACAATATTATGTTACTAATATGAAGTCAATGGTATGGAAATAGAGAAAAACAGACATTATGAAAGATCTGGGAATCACATTTGGTAGAAAGTTAAAATTTTGTCAACATAGAAATATATCATGGAAAGAGTAAGAAAGGACAATAGGCTTTATTTATTTATTTATTTATTATTTCAGAACGATACAATATGTATTTATACAAATAACTTGTAAGAACTAAGGCTCTGAAAGGAATATGAAACAGTATATCTAAACTTTGACTAACAGATTGACAGTATTCTTCTTACGGACGCGGTAGTAGCGCCACAATCTGCAGTTTAGGACTTCTGCCGTTAAGGACTTCTGCCTTTTAGGACTTCTGCCGCGATATGATTTTTAGGACTTCTGCCATTTAGGACTTGTGCCGCGAAATAATTTTAGGACTTGTGCATTTTAGGTCTAATGCCGTTTAGGACTTCTGCCTTTTAGGACTTCTGCCGTTTAGGACTTCTGCCGCGATATGATTTTTAGGACTTGTGCCTTTTAGGACTTGTGTCTTTTAGGACTTCTGCCATTTAGGACTTGTGCCGCGAAATAATTTTTAGGACTTGTGCATTTTAGGTCTAATGCCGTTTAGGACTTCTGCCTTTTAGGACTTCTGCCGCGATATGATTTTTAGGACTTGTGCCTTTTAGGACTTCTGCCATTTAGGACTTGTGCCGCGAAATAATTTTTAGGACTTGTGCATTTTAGGTCTAATGCCGTTTATTACTTTTGCCTTTTAGGACTTCTGCCGTTTAGGACTTCTGCCGCGATATGATTTTTAGGACTTGTGCCTTTTAGGACTTGTTCCTTTTAGGACTTCTGCCATTTAGGACTTGTGCCGCGAAATAATTTTTAGGACTTGTGCATTTTAGGTCTAATGCCGTTTAGGACTTCTGCCTTTTAAGACTTCTGCCGTTTAGGACTTCTGCCGCGATATGATTTTTAGGACTTGTGCCTTTTAGAACTTCTGCCATTTAGGACTTGTGCCGCGAAATAATTTTTAGGACTTGTGCATTTTAGGTCTAATGCCGTTTAGGACTTCTGCCATTTAGGACTTGTGCCGCGAAATAATTTTAGGACTTGTGCATTTTAGGTCTAATGCCGTTTAGGACTTGTGCCGCGTCCCCGTTCATGGTGGGTGGTGGGTCACGGTGGGTGGTGGGTCAGAGTGGGTCACCGTGGGTCATGGGTCATGGTGGGTCGTGGGTCAGAGTGGGTCACGGTGGGTGGTGGGTCAGTGGGTCGTGGGTCAAGTTTTCATTGACCCACGCCAACTCTGGATTGCATATAGGAGACGCTGTGGTATAGCCTGTAGTTCATTTGCAATAAAAAGGTCAAGAAAGGAAAGCTATGCCCGTTGTCTGGACGTTAATTGCACTACAGGCTGGACCCATAGCCTCTCACGAATGTGCTTATTTCTTGAAATATCACCGATCTACGCATTTTCCACAAAATAATAATAATAATAATAATAATAATAATAATAATAATAATAATAATAATAATAATAATAATAATAATAATAACCTTATAAAGTCATTGATGATTGTAGGTCGGCAGGTTGCAGATTATGTTGTAAACGCGTATTATATGTGGTCTTTCCGTTTGGCAAAATTTATTTTGGGAATAACAGTGAAAGATTGGAATATACAGAAAATTACATTCTTTTTTAATTTACCATAAACCGTACTCAAATTGTTTTTCCATTCGGAAGTTATTTACGAAACTAATTTCATCAAACGGAAAGAACGTTTGTCGCTGACTGTACATAAATATTGTGGATGCCAACCATCACATTTTGATATGGAATCGATCTTTGTTCAAGCAACGGAGATTTATCAACCGAAGACCTGATAACACGGTGTTAATGAACTACAGGGTGTCCAATATACAATTCAATCCGGAGTTTGGGATAGTAGAACTTTTGAATCTGACGCGATACACAAATAATGGTTATACCAAAATGAAGCTTTGCTCATACATATATTTTTAAACTAGGAAGGAACGATTGAAGTACACTAAGAACCACACAGTGTTGTCAGATGTAACCGAAGGTGTAAATTATTATTATTATTATTATTATTATTATTATTATTATTATTATTATTATTATTATTATTATTAATAATAATAATAATAATATTTATATTTTTACAAAACACGTAAATTGACTCATAACTCATATGTATGGATATTCTATCGTTAATTTTCAGTTTGTTTAGTTGGAGTAGTTTGCAAACTATGGAGCAGAAAAAAGAATTTTTCATTTCCACCGATAACTAATTGGATGAATCCTCTGTAAGGGGGAACTAAAGAAATCGTAGTTTTCACAAATTAACACTCTGATTTGGCAGCACTGCTGATATTTTAGTGCATCATAAAGCGTGTTAAGAATCTGTCTACATTATGCAATTCCTGAAAACAACGAAAAAGAAACTTTGAAATTATCGTGATAAACTTTTACTTATATGCACCCGGCAACACTGCTATTCATTTTTATGGGGATACGAAATGCAAAAGGTATACAAGAACAATTCTCGAACTATACAAGACCTGGAAACTAACATTCGCAGTGCCATTGAGAACATTTACTCTTCGTAAAGTTGCTGCCAACATGGTGAAACATGTGAACCATTGTTCGAATCAAAACAGAGGGACTTTCAGCATTGCTGTAGAGCTGACAACTCGTTTCGTACTAGTAGCAGTGTTGCCGGGTGCATATAAGTAAAAGTTTTATCATGATAATTTCAAAGTTTCTTTTTCGTTGTTTTCAAGAATTGCATATTGTATACAGGTCCTTAACACACCTTTTGATGCACTGAAACATCAGCAATGTTGCCAATTCAGAGTGTTAATTTATGAAAACTACGATTTTCCTAGTAACCCCTTACAGAGGCCTCATCCGATTAGTTATCGATGGAAATGAAAAATTCTTTTTTCTGCCCCATAGTTTACAAGCTACTCCAACGAAACAAACTGAAAATTAACGACAGAACATTCATACGTATGAGTTATGAGTCAATTTCCATGTTTTGTAAAAAAAAAAAAAAAAAGATTTACTCCTTCACCTGGCAAAATTGGGCGGTTCCTAGTTTACTGCAATCGTTACTTCCTAGTTTTAAAATATATACATGAACAAAGCTTTAATTTGGTTTAACCATTATTTGTGTATCGCTTCAGGTTCAAAAGTTCTACTATCCCAAACTCCGGGTTGCATTGTATATTGGACATCTTGTATACCGACAAACTTTCACAGGTGATTCCTTACATGAGAAGAAGAAAAATTGTTGATTTTAGTTTAGCGTCCCTTTCAGCAGCGAGGCTATATGAGACGTGGACCTACTGATTAACGTGGAATCCGAACCACATGAGCTCCCGCCAAGAAGAAGAAAAAGAAATCAGATGGACCTATGGGGGAAAGTGTACATTCAGAGCTAGGGCGTTCAAAACAAGATACATTTCAACACGGATTATTTCGAAGACTAGTGATCGTGGAGCGTTGGTTCATATCAGTGTAAAGGAAGTCACACATACGTCATCCAAAAGCTCATGTACTGTATCAGAAATGTGCAAACGATTCCCCGCAGAGCATAATTTCCAATTATCTTCCAACAGAGTTTTCAGATATGCTCTGACTTCAAGTGGATCCAAAGAAGGAACGGGAAGTCAGAAGTATTAGCGACCACCAGCTCCACGGTTCCTTATCTTTGGAGTAACACATGCTGTGATGTATTTTTCCACCACTAATTTTTCACATACAGTGAAATCTCCTTTAACGGACACCTATCAATACAGACACGTCTATAATACGGACAGATGTTTCTGTCCCTTCAAAACTATACGTTCTCTCATGGAACAAAACCCTCCATTTTACGGACACTCTCAGATACGGACGCGGATAGTCCTTTTTTCTCCCAAGTGTTTCAATAACCTCTTCATAATGGACATGAATTATTCTCGGTTCTGCGATATATTACAGTAGACACAAAAGTCTTTTTCCCACAAGTATATCTATCATGAGTCTAGACCTGGTGAACCATCAGACACAACAGCTTCAAGCTGAACTTGAAATTCTTCTTTATTCTGTCCTCAATAAACTGCTTTCTGGTGGAAATCCTAGAAAACCTTCAATAAGCAATAACACTCATGCAGGGTCAGTCGTATGGCCAAGAAATCCATGCGAAAGATCTTCCCTTCCCTCAGGAATTTAGTCCTTTTTTCCTCTGAGCTTTGCATCTTTCCCGATAATTTCATAGATAAAACAAACATTGTTTGTTTTACAATAACAATTTCAACAAGCAATGTTTTCTCTCTTACTTTTTTAAATTTTTTTTACGCAACTTTTGAGAAGGTTCTGAAAATTTCAAATAAACAAAAAACGCTTACAGGTTAATATGTACTTAAGAAAATTACCAGACACGAATTATCTTTTGCATATACGAATATATTAACACATCCCCCAGCAATAATATTATTTAACAGAAATGAATTTCTTCTTGATCCCTTCCAGTAATTCAAATAACACTAAATAGAGTATTCTCATATTGAATTTTACGTATTTACGCTCATACATGAAGTATGTATTGTATATTACTGCATAGAATTACCGGTGTCAGAAATTAAATTTCGGCTATACGCTGATATAGGGGAACATGGGGCATAACGGGGAAGGGGGGCATAACGGGGTATCGGTATTTTTTGAATTGTAATTAACTGCAATCTAGCGATAAGTACCTAAACAAGATTTTCAAGGACGAAGGGCTGTTGCGCTTGAGCAGCGTTCTTACCAGTTGAAAAGGAACAGTGCTGTGTGTCAGTTCTTTGTTTTCGTGCTAAAGGTTCTAAAAAACCTTTGGGATTTTTCTTTTGTCAAGGTAAGGCAAGTTATTTATTGCACACTTTTAAACTATTAATATGTCGAAAGAATATTTCTTCTGTGTTTGTTGTGTGTTTTTGAGGTTTACGGATTGTAAGTTATAACAGAGATACTCGTTGGTTTAACACTACAACTCATCTGGGGCAAAACGGGGTGGGGCAAAACGGTATTGCAATCATCCCATTTTGCCCCATTACCCCATTATGCCCCGTAAGAGTATCGATTGTGTAGTTTACTATCCAGCTCGAAACATTTCTTGTTAATGCTGGGATTGCATAAGCTCTTATTTGCTGTCATTTTAGAATGGTTCGCACATATAGAAGGAAATCAACAAGGAAAAAGTTGGGAGGAAGAAAAGATGAAGGCGGCCATCGAGAGTGTAATACGTGGTGAAATGGGATATTATAAAGCTTCCCGGCAGTTCAACGTTCCCCATACTACGCTGTAGCGGCATTGTAACAAGGAACGAGAAAACCCTGGATCTTTCCAGAAACAAATGAGACATTTCAAGCCTGTGTTTACCTATGAACAGGAGTGCGAGTTAGTAGATTATTTAGTGAAAATGGAGAGGCGACTTTTTGGTCTAACTGGTAATGAACTGAGATAATTAGCGTTTCAATTGGTAGAAAAAAAACAAAATTCAACAAAGAAGAAAAAGGGCTGGAATTGACTGGTTAAGAGGATTTATTAAGCGTCACCCTAAAATAACACTTCGTAAACCAGAATCTACATCGCGAGCTCGCGCGATGGGGTTCAACAAGGTAGCTGTTTCCAAGTTTTTTGAGCTTTTGGCTGGAGTCATTGATGAACATCATCTCTCTGCAGAAAATATTTATAATGTAGATGAAAACGGAATAGCCATGAATCCTAAAGGACATACAAGGGTTGTCACAGAAAAAGGGAAACGTCAAGTTGGAGCTGTAACAGAGAGAGGAGAAACGGTTACTGTAGTAATTTGTTGTTCAGCTGCTGGAGTGTACATACCACCTATGATTATTTATCCTAGAGCAAGAATGCAGCAGGAATTTAAGATGGGCCTTTCACCTGGATCATGGGCAGAAGTTAGTGCTACTGGATGGATTACGAAAGAACTCTTTCTCAAATGGTTCAAGAAATTCCTAATGTTTTCAGGAGCGTCTACAAGTAAACCAGTTCTTGTTCTGCATGGTCATAGCGCCCACACTAAAAACTTGGACTTAATTGACATAGCAAGAGAAAATGGAGTCGTTTTGCTTTCTCTGCCTCCTCATTGCTCTCACCGACTTCAACCCCTTGACGTCGGCTTTATGAGGCCACTCAGCAAGTTCTATGAAGATAAGGTTAGAAAATCGATTAGAACCAATTTCCCAAAAGTTGTTACGCTCCAAGTCATCTCTCAACTCTTTGGCCCAGCATTTTTGAGAGCAGCAACAATGCTGAACGCAATTAACGCCTTCAAGAAAACAGGGATTTGGCCTTTGGACATGAACGTGTTTACAGATGAAGACTTTGTACCTGCAGATGCAACAGACATAGGCTTAAACGTCGCTGAGTTAGTAGGAAATAAAAACCCTACACTAACTGCATCTAACAAATCCCTCTTTAAACCACACACACAAAGCGTACAGTCGAATACATCTGAATATTCGATTGACGCAGAAATTCCCGGATGCTCTTACAAAGAACAAACTCCATCAACATCAAGTTTTCCTTCTGCTTCGCCTCAAAACATAATAGCTATTCCAAAAATTAAGCAAGGGACAAAACATACAAACATAAAAGGGTAAAACAGCCATATTAACTGCATCCCTGTACAAAAAGGAACTTTAATTAGCTCAAGCAAATTCCAAACAATCAAAGGTGTATAGAAAAAAAACGTATTATAGCGCCACCAACCTCAAACAAAGGCCTACCAAAGAATGGGCGAAAAAGAAAACTAGCTAAAGAGTCATCAAGCTCATCCGATGAAGAAGACGATGACGCGGCTTGTCTCCATTGTGGCAACTTTTGGTCCAAATCTAATGAGGGTTGGATTTCATGCACGAGATGTCATCAGTGGGCCCACAATTCGTGTGCCGTGGTTGTTAGCGATGACGATGAAATTGAATACTATTGTAAATTCTGTTAGAAAAAGCATGATTCTACCAATGTTTCACATCTACTTCAGACATAATAGTTGTACTATACACTTGTCTATTTTTGATTTCCTCGTGTAAATTTATATATAAGGTTCGAATACGCAGTTTTGTTTAAGTTTTTCATGCTCAATTTTCAAAATTTGGTTATGTTGATTTGATGTCAGGAAATAATAAGATTTAACTGACAATAATTCGATGTAATCAGCATAAACTTTGTAGTACAATTCCCAATGATCACATTTTTTTTTCTTTTTCTTAATAATGCCTAATTCAGAATGTACCTTATACTTTTTGAAGTAATTATCAACATTTTTTTTTAAAAGAGTACTCATCTTTTGTTATATTTGGTTATTGAGTCTAATAAATATTTCATAAAATTCAAGTTGTGTTGTATAATAGTAATCATATATTATTGTTTTATAATGATAAGTCTATATTAGAGCTGGATATTATAGATGTAAGGGGCAGTATGGGGTAGGGGCATAATGGGGTTGACTGAAATCCAATGTTCCATTATGCCCCACGTAGGGGGCATAATGGGGAAAAGAGCCATTTTTGGAATAAGCTGAGCAAAAAGGTCCAAAACAATATTTTTGAAAGGATTTGCTGGTAGAAATATCACAATGAATGTCCAACGTGTCTACCGCAAAAAACTTACTGGAATTGAGATATTGGTTACCAATTTAGAAAGGCAAATATCTTAGCTTCCCCATTATGCCCCACGTTCCCCTAGGCCTAGGTCGCCACACTATCACTTCCCGTCTTCGAGATAATGTTTGTTAAAATGTATTTTTCCACGCTTTTGGACAATTATAGCTTGTAATCATACCCTTTTCTCTAAAGGTTCATATGAACTTTTTATCTTATTCTGATGCAATGAATCACCTCTTACGGTTTGTCGGTATAGTTCATTACCACTCTGTGTTGTCCTTGTAGTGAACAATATTGTAAATATATAAAATTGTCAGTAGAAAATGGTGATTGTTGGGTTTCATGCCTTCTATGGAAATCTGTGCACTTATAATTGTAAGTTGTTATTATTGCCGTAGATGGAAGTAAAACGTTTTCCCTGACGCTTGTGGATAGACTTGAGTTGAAATGTGTATTGCGATATCTAGTAGTTTTGTTAGTGGAAAGTTTTACGTAAATGAATTTTAGCCAAGACATATTCTCCCCAAACAGTGGTTAAGTATTTGGTAGCAGATTAACCAAGTTGGTTAATTGTTTGATTTGGAATTTAGTGTCCCTTTCAACACCGATACTATATGAGAAATGGACGTACAGTTTAAGGTGGAATTCAGGCCACCGTAATGATCTCAAATTTAAAGGCTCTCCTACTAGAAGTCAAACCCGGGACCTCGTGCACCAAAGACATCCGCAGTCACTATACTAAGGAACCATGTCTATGACGTTTGACGACGACGCTCCAAATTCCCTTTAAACGCTGTTCAGAAGCGATAGTGCTGTTGATACGTATGTCTTTGTACGCATTCACATCAGTTTATGCACAGAAAAGTAAGTTGCCTTTCAGTACGCTTCATCTGCTTATCTACCAGCGTTGTAATGGGTCTGCTCAGCTACATCCGTTTATCATTTGGCAACGTCGAGTCAGCATTCATTTCATTGGCCTAGGCCACACCCTATCAATTCTATCCTACGCTTTAGACCAATGGGGAGAACGATAAATAAAGCTGATGATAATAGAGTCTCTCTTATCCCTTTACACACCAAGAATAAATCAACTTTGTTTACCAAGCTGAGGTCTTCTAGGGACCTCAAGTATTATTTTAATTTCTCAACTTATTTTTTTTTTTTTTGTTTCTTTTTAACGAACGTATCATTGATCTAATAATGTAGCAGATATCCCAAAAAGGATGCAGGACAGATATAAAAATCGAGAATAAATTGGTTCTTATAGTTGCAGCAGTATCACCAAATATTACCCTCTGGGGTCCCTACAGGACCCCGCTTGGTGTGTTAAGGGTTATGCTATTACGTGAAGAAAGAGCAATTTGGTGAAACTGCTATATTTGTTGACCTAAGATAAATTTTATATCATATCAATGACTTGAAAAATCTTATGCTTTATTTAAGTTTTCCCTCTTCGTCACTGCCAATTCGTAGTTTTAATAAATTTTTATGTATTGCTTAGTTGCTAAGTAATTCAATAATGTTAACATGAGTATTGTTATAATAACCATATTTGTTTCTTGTTAACGATACATTCTTCAATTAAATTATTGATGACAAGCAGCATTTGTTGAAATTCTTTGTTTCTTGTATCATATATGATTCATTTTCTTTGCATAACACTATATGTTGTTACATCAGATTGAAGGATGAAATAATTCAACTAGCAAGATTGGAGCAACTTAAAAATCTACAAGTTGAACGCGTAGTCATTACTCTAAAACATTATTAACTATGGACCAAGAGGACAGCCTTCGTAGAAATCCTCCGTTCACGAGACGTGTCCCTTCAGATTTATTAAATAGTGATGGTCCCTTTACCACAGAAACGGCACCACCACGTAGAAATTCTCAAGAGTTGCTGACACTGTTTTCTTCGTTAGAAGATTCCCTACTCTATCGAATCATTTGTAGACTGTATACGTTTCCGAGAGGTTCTACTACAGATACAGAGAATACCACCATTGATACTGTTGACTCAAGTACGGTAACAGTAAGGCAGACACTGATCCCTTCTTCAGGAGACTTTCTACTCGATCGTATCATTTGTAGAGTATTTCAGTTCATAAGAGGTCCCATTACAGATTCAGATATTGCCAGTGATATTACTATCCCAAGTGAGGAAACGATAGAGCCATTAAGAAGAGCTGAAGATTCATTGACACTCATCCGGAGAAGGGGAGATTCTGTTTTCTATAGAATGATTCGCTACTGCGGAGGAATCGATGATGAGTGGACGGATGACGAAGGAAGGGTTATTTATATGTCACAGGAACTTGGACAAGAGCCATATCAAGTCGATACTGACTTCAGCCGGCTAGTCAATCAATGGGAGTTAGGTGCAATATGGAGGTCAGAAATCTTGCCGGAGGATGAAAATATCGTTATTCATTCAACGGCTATTGAGGTGGAAAGACCAGTAAGTGAAATAAGACTCGAACCAACTTCTTCTTCCTTTCATCCAACCACAAGTGCCAATTCGTCCTTAACAGAACTAAGAGGAAGCCGCTCTTTAAGCACATTGCCTTATGATGGAAATATGCCGAATACAAATAAAGAATCTATTGACAGTATACGAACACGTTCTCTATCATCTTTAACGATCTTTTGTAGAGTATGCCGTGGCTCTTCCATATCTACTGGAGAAAATTTAGAATCACCATGTTTCTGTACTGGGAGTATGGGTTACATGCACCTTTCGTGTCTCGAGCGATGGCTCGCTGAATCGAACAGTACTCGCTGTGAATTATGTGGTTATCAATACACAATTAAGAGAATACTAAAATATAGGTGGTGGGAAGCGTTGAAAGTATGGATTCAGAGTTATGGCACAGTGTATCACGCGAGAAGATTTCTCTCCGATCTTGTTTACCTTATGCTCATTTCACCATTGCTTTTCCTTGCATTCGTTTTCCTACATTCTGCCTTCTCTGATAATTACGTTCAAGGATCTATCCCATCTGTTGCTTCTTTCGAGATAGTCTTTGGATGGGTGATACTTTTCTTCTATATTCAGAAAGTTTGGAATCTGAAGCAGTATTACCAGCTTTGGCGAACTTGGTGGCTGAGTATCTATGTGAGTCGAGTGGTCATAGATACAGAAGAACAGAAAGAGCAAAGACGTCTTCAACACATTGGAAAATTGGGTTTAATACGTCTCAAGTCAACTAGGGTCATCTAATAAGACCGAGAGGTGTTTTCTCCAATAAGATACATTGGTTTTCTAGCAGATAACGGATAATTCTCAGAACAAGATCCTATTCAACATTCCAACGCCAATTTTTGGAAGTTCTGTTATTAGCTACTCATGTGTTTCTGTAATAGTGTCATATTAAACCTACTTCGGCAAAGTTTATCGTTTTCCTCCCTTACGCAAAATAAAGTATAGTTACTTACTTTCGTAAATATTTCTGAATTGCAAAAGAAAGAAGTTATTTTGAGTATGATTCCAATGTATTTGAAATATCTTGTAATAATTATACCCTGCGAATGATCAATGAATGAGAAAGTGTGAGGCGACAATCCATATAACAAGACGCATTTTTTGTCTAATACCATATAGGAAGATCAGGGAAGGAACCATTAAGATTTTGAAGATCAGGGAAGGAACCATTAAGTTAGTTTAACAAGAGTAACTTTCGATTTACATTACAAACTACGGTAACTACAAGCTATGTGATTCAATATTGAAAATGAAAATTGCACATATTTCACTCCCAATTTGAACAGAAGGACAAGATCGGATTTTGAGTCGGTTATAGGGACGCTGAATCCATATCTAGAAATCATTCCCGCTGTTCCATTTAGTCTTTGCTTTATAAGAAGTCAATATTGAAACCTGAAATTGTAGATCTTCATCACTTCCGGTATGAATATACAATTCAATGAGATGCAACTTACTTTGGGGCATTAAAAGCTTTGATGCAGAGGCAAAGAGGGAGCTATCTGAAATTAAGCACTAATGAATTCCTATTCTGAAAGACAGAAATAATGGCACCTTGGAACCATGCACTGACCACTCATCATCCAGTTGTACGTGCGCTATCTAATCGGGCACACCCATTTATGGCCTGTAGCACCAGAGAGTATAGTTTAGTACTTCTTTCCATCTGTTAACTGATTTCATCATCAATACCTGGTAAGTGAAACTAAATAACATGGGAAAGAGTAGTATGACTTCATTATTATCCACCTCTCTTGAAATTCACCTCACTTCTATGCACTGAAAAAAATAGTAAACGTTGTGTAACAGGAGCCCATAATGCACACTGCTCAGCCATATGTTAGCCTGTCACACGTGGTTGCTGTATCGGTTTCGAACATCACATTTCTCAACTTCTCTGAGTAGTATATTATGTAATGCTACATAATGCTTGATATAGATACAGGGTGGGCCACGGGAAAAGGGACACTTATAAGTGGCAACACTGCAAAACTGAAGCGCATGGTGGCGCTAGTTTCCATGGCATCTACATCACAGATGTTTGCGTTTGCCATTTAGTTTACTGTGAGTCGTTGCACAATGCACGTGCGTGTTCAATCTATGGAAGCCTTTGTTTTATGTCAAATAGCTTACGCCGTACTGTGATTCTCGACACATACTGTGGGAAATTCTGATTTGAGTTTCCTCGTTACTTGCATTGTAGTCTTACAACGGTTCTGAATGACAATCTGCTCAGCGAGATCTGTCACTAAGGATATTCTTGGGACTACTGTTCCTCTTCATCGATATGGTTTTGCAGTGAGTTTTGTAGATCGTCATCAGTTTGGAGACTGTCTTTCGCGACTCACTCAACATATTTGCCATTTTTGTCACTTTCGCACTACATAATCGAGCGCTAACAATTTGTTCTCTTTGGAAATCAGAGAAGTCACCCATTTTCCACGATCACCGTCTGACTGCACACTGCCTTTCTATTGCTCCTCGTGTAGTACTAAGTTACGCTAACACATCACCACCATACCACCGCCTGACCGTAACGAAACCAGACACCTGATGTGTTTCCAACTACATAAGCTTCAATTAAAAATCGATCAGTATTTGTGCCTGAATATGCATTTATTGTATCTGTGTGTGCTTCTCTAACATATTATCAGTATCCTCTCTTCCCAATTGACTTTTCCTGGCCAAGCTACTGACATCTGCCCAGTGTTCTTAAACTGCATACGATAAGTTGAATGCTTCTAACTTTAGTTCCTATTCAAATTTTCAGAGTAATACCAGATTTTTCTACTTTAGGCTATATTTTCCGTGTTAGGGGTGATATTAAGACGAGACGAGATGAGACTTCATACAGTCCCGGTCTCGTTTCGATTACTAAACAGCGGTCTTACAGTCTCAATCTCGTCTCGGGTCGTAAATTGTCGTATGAGCCTCGGTATCGCCTCGATTATCTCGAGATAACTTTGTGATTTTTTTAAAGATCACATAAAGATTAATTGTATCATCTTACGACCTCTATTTCCTTTTTCCTTGTGGTGGACAAACACCGTGTGCGTGGGTTTTCTCGGGGTTCTCCCGTTTCCTCCCACTTTCCTCATTCCACCATTTCACTCATCTCTCATCATCACCGTCTCCTTTAGCCTAACCGGCATAACCGTGGGACGTAAAACTCAAAGATTTCATTTCATTTTCATTTTTCTATTTCCTTTTTATTTTTTCACGTTATTATCGACTGTAGAGCGCATACTGTTTAATAGCAAAATGTCTTATGATCGTGCTTCTGTGTGTGTATTCTTGGGTTCTATACCCATTGACTATCGTTTATCGGATCTATCCCAGTTTATCGGATCTATCAAGCCTAGGATAACTGAAATAATTATTCAAATCTCACTTTAAGCAATAGAGCTTGTTTCATACAGTCTCGGTAGTGAAAAGAGGCAGTAAAGTATAATCAATAAACTCCAACATCACAGTTTAGTTCCCACCTGTTTAATCAGTGTTATTCAATACCACATGACAGAAAACACAATACATAGCACCAAAATTGTATTTAATTGAATTATAATGCAACGTTTTACGAATTTTCATTTATTATCCATTATATTTTTTATATTCTTGTTTTACTGCTTTGTTTACTAACAGAAAATCGTGCTCATTATTATAACAAATATCACAACATACTAAAATAATAAACTACAATATATTTTGTTTCTAAAGTGTTTTTTTTTTTTTTTTTTTTTTTTTTTTTTTTTTTTTTTTTTTTACCTTTTAGTTTTTCGAGTTTAATTGACAATATAAGATATACTTCTACAACTTTATGGTCAACTGAACTACACAGTCAATTTTGCTGTGCACGTCCCGTACCGGATCCTGAACAGGTTAGATTCAAACTCCGACATCTCGCGTAATTCGGGGAGGGTTCCACTTTAAATGTACGGTATTCCGTTTCTTGATTATTTTTTTAGGGTTGATTCCCTTCTTCCGTGTAACGATATGAATAGTTCCAAATTGTAGTATGCTTCGTGCTTGCAGTGGAGTAAAATTTTTCGTTAATTTTAGATGTAGTCGTGTAGAAAACATAAATTACGCAGCATACAAAATAGAAAATTAAATTTAAACCTTAGAATATAATGTCTATTATGATTAACCATTCACATGATAATTAGGTATTTCGTTCGGCATTAATCATTTAGCATTCCTATCGACACGAAATATGATTTTTTTTCTTAACTGTGGAAAACATATATCTAAAGAATGCTGTATTTCAGTTTATTTCTAAATATAGGAAGAAATGTCTTGTAGTTCTAAATTGACTGGTATCAAACGAGTCACCTAAAGTTAGCTTTAGCTTTAAAAATGAACTTTAAAGGAGCCTTATGCAAAGTTGTTTTTAGCGTTGCATCAAGATCTTGACTAAGGCGTAATACAAACTTTCTTATTTAGTAACACGTAAGTGAAAGTTAGCAACGATTTATATCGAAAAAGGCCAACAACGATTTTTTCGTAGGATTGTCCAAATACAATAGGGGAAATCAATATAAGAGCGAACAGGACTCATTTAACTTCATTTCTTCTAAAGTGTTTGGACAATCCTGCGAGAAAGCCGAAATTGGCCTTTTTCGATATAAATCGTTATTAACTTCACTTACGTGTTATTAAATACGGAAGTTAGTATCACATCTTAGTCAAGCTCTTAATTCAACGCTGAAAACGACTCTGCATAAGGTCTATAGGTGTCTACTTTAGTGCTAAGATTACCGATGTTATAATTAGGTCTTCATTACAGCGAAATTAAAACTACCGTTTATTTTAGAGTTTTTCTGTAATATCTTCAAAACAAATAAGAATATTCGAACAGCAGAAACGTAGTGAACTAGACAATACGATTTTGCATGTGATACCGTTATCACAACTCATCTATCTGCTTTCAATTTTCAACTGTAGATAAATTTAGCTTTTTTTCTTTCTTTTTCTTTTCTTTTTTTTTTTTTGCGGGTTCTGTAAATAGCGGCATACCAAAAGCAGATAGGTGAATTGTGGTAGAAGTATCGCATGCAAAATAATATTGTCTTGTTCACTATGTTTCTGTTTTCCGAATATATTTATTTGTTTTGAAGATATTACAGAAAAACTGAAAATTAGCGATAGTTTAATTTCGCTGTAGTGAAGACCCATAAATAGATATTCTAATATTTAGTTTAATTGATTTGAAATTGATTTTTTTTTTAGGTACCCAATATAAGAGACATGGACGTAGAGGAAATCGGGATTTTTTTTATCTGATCTATATCAGCTCCCACCAGGAATCAAAGCGGTTCTACGCTCCGAAGGCGTGTATGCTAATCCGACGGTTAAGCCCTTCACACACACTAGAATACTTCGTGTGTCGGAAATGCGTGACATTTTTTTTTTTTTTTTCTGTGGCAGACTTGTCGTGGGGTAAGGAATTCCCATTTGTTCCAATGGATCTGGTGCGGGATCTTCGCACACTACGCGACAAGCGTGACACTGTCGCAGGCTTGTCGCGGTAACCCGCCACCTAACACCATCGCACACAACGCAACTTCGTGTGTCGAAGGTGTGCCACAGCGCCATAATTTGCTTTTCAGTAACCAAATACTCATTCTGAAAGATGAACTCAACGAAAATTTTCGACGTAGACTCTTTCATTGCAGAAATTCAGGCACAACCTAGTACATTGAACTCCAGCAATGATTTCTATAGCAACAGAATTGAAAAGACGAAAGCATGGGAGAAACTGTGTTTGCATTCCATAGTGGATTCATGGATATGCCATCGAAAGAGAAGAATCGTATCAGTAAGTATACTGCCATTTTGTTCTTTCTTACATTTTCCAAAATTCGGTACCAAGTCAATGATCTGTTTGGTGGAAATTGCAACATAAAACTACATTGTTTATTGCTTCACTTTGCTATTTCAAATTAGACTTTTAAAAATAGCACAAATGACCAGATATTCCCAAATATATTTTACACATTTGCGAACTGCGATTCACCAGGCCAATATGTAATTTTATAACATTTCGTTATCTTTTAATATGTTTCCAGTGGCGGACTTACCATTAGGCACACTAGGCAAAAGCCTAGGGGAGCAGCCTTTGAGGGGCGGCAGTCGGAAGATTTGTTTTAGCCAGTAAATTATATGATCTTTGGTACTTATAGTTGGTCAATGTGACACTCAATTTAATTTCATTGGGAGGGTTTATTTTGTAAAATTCATTAATGAAATATTCCGTGACAGCCTTTTAATATAATAGGCTATAGCATAGCCTTCTATATAGTTCTTAGCCACAAAGTGAATAAGGCAACGTGGCATTTTGTGACGTAGTTAGTCCGATGGTTTTTTTCGGTAGTAAAAATTTTAAACAATACTATATGGCAAAGAATATTAGTGATAATTTTTAACACTACTTTTGTCATTATAAACTATTATATCAAAAAGAAAAATATATGGGTTGAAGTGAATTTCTCCTAAGTGAAGGTATGAATACTTTCATAATATCTTATATTAAATTATATTACATAATATACACTAAGCAAATTTCAATCAAATTTTGCCAAGAACGGTATTGCGTCCAGTGATTAATTTATTCATATTCACACTCGCCTAAAACTGGCAAAAATATTTTTTCATCTTAAAACGTATTATAACATTTTCAAAACAATTTATTTCACTATGCCTTTCTTGCACAAAGGCATGGATAATAGCGTGTCAATGACGGAAAATTAAAAATGGCCTATTACGTTGAGACGTTTCCTATATTCACGAAACACAAAGGAGTGGCCGGCCGAATCGTGCTTAGGGGCAGCGCCATAGGTAAGTCCGCCACTGTATGTTCTGTGTATAGTATACTGTACGAAAATAGGAAAAATAATGTTTTATAAGCATTTAAGCATGACACTAATGCCTCATGGAACTCCATAATGAAATTTATAAGGAGTGGTCCCGAGGTATGAAAGTAATATCTTATGTACTCAGTGGCGGATTTAGCAATATACTGACTAAACCCCGAATTTAGTACGCAGCTCAAAGAAGACCCCAAATTCAAGGCTACACACCTACTCCTTATGAATGTGCTTGCACTTTGCCGTTAAAGACCGATACAAAGTTAGAACTGTATTCGTACTGTGATGTATAGACCAGTCAAATTGTATTTGAATTCAATTTATAGTAAAACCTACTGGTTTTATTTTAAATGTTATATTACTAATCTGAGATTAAGTAAGTTATGAATTACTTAATATTTATTCAAATACACAGAACAATGGGGACCGCAAAGAAAGCTTGGCCTGCGGCCTGAAATACTCTAAATCCGCCGCTTCATGTAGTAAAGAAAGTACAAACGAGGTATAGTCCACATATAACATTATATGTATTAGCATATCTATTTGTAAGATAAGCATATTCCAGGCACCATTTGGAAGATGGCTATTTGGCGAGTGTGTGTCGAATATCAGCGACGCGACGACGCAGCCTGTCGCGCGTCTTCGACAGAAAATGTAGCGTAGTGTATGATGGCCCTTAAGAAGAAGGAGCAATGATACTCTACTTGAGATGGGGAACAATTTGGAAATTAATTAAAATGTAAACAGTGTTTTCATTATTATTATTATTATTATTATTATTATTATTATTATTATTATTATTATTATTATTATTATTATTATTTCTCTTTCCTCTTCTGACAAAGAACGGACATGACCCTGTCATCCGGACGTCCGAATCAAACCTAGTCCATTCGATAAACACAACAAAGGTATGTTCATGTACCACTATGTTCAAAAAATGGCGCGTATACTGTAACTTCCATTTTTAAGCAATAACTTTGTTTTCGTAATGTATTACTTTTTCTTTGTGTTTTCATGGGAGAAAGAACTTAGTAACTAATATTTCTTTAAAATTTTATGCAAAAATAATGGGAAATAAAGATCATATAAGCGAAAAATAGAAACCAATAGCAACTGTCGGCTCCTGCAAACATTGGCTGAACAAAGAAATGATAGCATTAGTATTTGGAATCAAGGTAAACGTGAAATTTGAAACCGAGATTCCATAATATTTCTGTTTTAATTTTAATGCACATAGTACTGCAAATTCCTTAAATACTAATTAAGCCAGGATTTTACATCCAAATTAAATTGTAACATAATAATTCACGTTAGAAAACCCGAATCGGTAACGCGAATTTAAGATTAGCCTATTTTAGATAGAATGAAAAAAAATGTGAGTAGTATAACCTAAGTGTCTGGCCAAGTTGATTGCGAGGCGAGTTAGTAAATTACATGTCTTCTGCGCGGCAGTTCGTGTCCGCTTCATTCTTTAATTTTTTATGTCTTTTTAAATCACAAATACATTACCACACACTACATGGATGAAAATTTCCCATGCCAGAAGCCTCAAGTTCACACACGATAAAATAGTATTTCTGCATTATGCAACTTTTTCAACTATTTTAATAGGTGTATTGATTTTGAGACAAAACCCTCCTCGAAAGGTTTGCTCTAATGGTTACTATATTTCTGTCTAAGCTTCTATTATTAAATAAGTAGTTTTATTTAACGTAGAACTTCATACGCCAAAACAGTTGAAAACTTTCTCATTCTTTTTACTTTACTTGAGTTGACTTGAGCTAATTTCGAGTTTAACGTTCCTTTCAGCAGCGAGGCTAGATGATACGTGGACCTGCTGATTAACATGGAATCCGGACAACATGGGCTCCGACCAGGAGTCGAACCCGGGTCTCCCACGCCTTTACCTGAGTTTGGACTCGAACGCTCTCAAACAGATTTAAGAGGACGCCTTGCAACTAGTGGTGTAACTAGTTTTACTGCACCCTGAATCGATCGATCATCAATTTATTCATATCAACCTCCTGCCCCCCGCATTTCATCTGATGCGATATATATATATACTAACAGTATACAAAGTTATTTTTATTGTGCACGCAACACTGAATGTCCATGTCAAACCATGAATAATTCTGGTAATTTATAAAATATTTATGGAGGAATATGTAATAGAACCTATATTAATAACATACATCATTCCTCAAAGTAACAAATACGGTGAACATAAACATACGATCAATAGACATGTTACATCAGAGTGAAATAGGCTTAAACTTCAGACAATACAAAATACATTTCAATTTCTCTCTCCGCCGGTATAATTGTTAGTATGTATGCCTTTGGTGTACGGGGTTGCCCTTTCGATTGCCGCTGGGAGAAAAGTTGGAATTTTAACTCTCCTCAATGTTTTTGTGTTTGTGTCCCTGACGTTCAAGATTGCTGGAAGTAACTAAAACGTGTTTACCGAGTAGAAAATAAAGACAAGTTACTGACAAGGAGAAGACAGACTTTGTAAATGAACTTCGGGGCCCTTTTTTGCAAGGTGATAGTGCACATTTAAAGTGTTCATATTACAAACTGGGAGAGCGCAATGGTCTAATATAGCAGAGAAAAAGTGTCTTAAAATTTTCGACTCGCCGCATATGTCATACGTTGCGCAAATTTGTCAAGTGATGGCGTGATAGAATCAGTGGCATCTGTGACTCACGTGCCAAGGGTCCCGGGTTCTATTCCCCTGGATTCAACTTCTTTTTGTTTTTTGCTTCAACCAATAAAGTAGCCACTTGTAGCTGCAAGTAGAATGTTAATTCACCATATGTTTATAGTGAATTAAAAGAATAGAAATATTCAAATTAGTTGTAAAATCTTTCAATGTTCCATATTAACTAGCAACGAAATGTAATCTATTTCGTAAATATATTGATATCACGTTTATATTATGGTTACCACAGTCGTTGTATAAAAAATGTTCTTGACACTTCGTGTCTATATCTGTTGACAGTGTGTGTATTACAAGCACTCTCGCAAATGGCACGGGGGTTTGAGGGGGACATGTTCCCTCCAATCTTGGAACTTAGGGACTGTCCCTCCCAATAATCCGATTTGAAGCGTTTTGGGGAAGAAATTTGATGATTTGTGTCCGATTGTTACAAAGGAAAGTGAGATGAAATTGATATCTCCCCAGAATAAGCCTAAAATCTGCCCGCCTCCCAATGTTGAAGACAACTCTACTCCCCTGATCTTCAACAGTATTTCTTTTCAACCTCATAAATATTTTGAACGTTGCTTTAAAAAAATATGGGAACGGTCTTACCGTCCTTGCCCCAATGTTGGAGACATATTTTCACCGCTTATTACAAGGGGAATAAAGGGGAAATCTCCTTTGATTATAGTAACATCCAGTATTACCAAAGGGGATTTCCCTCTCACTCCTTGTAATTTTCACACTGTCAACAAATGTAGACACGAAGCGTCAAGAACATTTGTTTACACAACGACTGTGGTAACAATAATATAGCTCGTTATATCAATATATTTCCGAAATAGATTACATTTCGTTGCTAGTTAGGTGGGACATTGAAAGATTTTACAAGTGATTTCAATATTTCTATTCTTTTAATTCATTATAAACATATGGTGATTAACATTTTACTTGTAGCTACAAGTAGCTACTTTATAGGTTGAAGCAAAAAACGAAAAAGTTTACTCCAGCGGAAATCGAACCCAGAATCCTTGGCACGTGAGTTACAGAGTCTGCCACGCAGTCACTTGGTAAACTTGCACAAAGTACGATATATGGGACGAGTCGAAAACTTTAAGACGTTCTTTCTCTCTATATTATAAAATTGCGCTCTCCCAGTTTGTAATATGGACACTTTAAATGTGTACTATCACCTTGAAAAAAATGGCCCCGAAATTCATTTACCAAAGTATGCTTTCTCCTTGTGTGATACCTTCGGTGAATCAGTTAACTTAAAGAAAAGAAAAATGTGGTTTTGGCATTTCGAAACGTGGAACGAGAAATAAATACAATATGATTTCAGGGGATGTCCTGAGGAAGAATTTGAGACCCTGTCGACCTAAAATAATTCCTTCTTCGGGGCCATATCTTCGATCATGCTCAAAGTGGACTAACAGTGTTTTAGCAGTTTTCCGTCCTTCACATATTGACAATCTTCCAGGAAGAATCTTGTGAAATCACCAATGCTTATAAATAGCTTTTCATTACAAATCAAAGGATAATAATGAAATATTGAACATACTTAATATTTTGTTTTGAGCTATGGATTTTAGATTTGCAATTCATATAATGTTTCGTTCTAATCGAATTTGAGAGAAAAGTAGTATTCGCAGTATATTATGGAACATGTACCCCGCGAATAAAGAGCTTTTACTGTATAGAAGTGTGAATCTTTACTTTATACCGACCGTGGTCATATTACCTACCCCGAATGGAAAGCATATTATGGAGTGTAATGGACCTTCTAATTTAATAAAAGTAATGTTTTTCATCGTATACATGTTCTGAACTGCAACTACTGAATTAAAGACAGGCATTAAATATATTGCACAACAAATGTCATTAATACTTTTTCTAACTTCATAAATATATTTATAGAAATATATGTTACAGACCTTCTTAGCACTTATATTAGTTTATTAAAAAAAGAAATATTAATATATATATTGTCACATGTTGTAAAGTGCTGACATCTTGAAGGTTCTAACCAAGGTTGAAGGTTCTCTGGTTTAATTTGATATTCTTCCTATGATCTTGGCTCATCTTTTTCCGGAATACCTGCTCTCCAGTTGAGAATTGAGATTTTATGGTGTTTGTTCAGCAAAATTAAGTTTCGGAATGTGTTAGCAATGTGCAATTTGTTGAGCACACAAACTATGTAAAATAGCTAGAAACAGAATAAAATGTATTGAGTCTTATTTGAAAATTGTTTCCACTTTCGACGGAAGTGTCACTCGCCGATTTGAATGAAACAATGCACACTTGTAGAGCATCGAAAATTAATCGACCCGTAATTTTTGTTTGTTTGTTTGTTTCGGCAATGGTGAAGATTTAAGGGTAGAAACTACCCTTTGAACGTTAGGGGTAGCCTCCAAGCATAGACAGTAAACAATCATTTAATGTAGAAGAAAACATACTACCAGGGGTTTTAAAACAGCTGATTCAGAATCTGACGTCAAAATTACAAAATTCAAAATAGCGGATTCAATATAGTGATTAGTTTAAAAGATATCTTCTGGTTTGAAATTCTCTGCAGTTAGCCAAGAACAATTATAGTTGGCAGATATTACTGCGAGGAGGTTGCAGACCGATTTGAAACCATTTAATTTAACGGAATGCTTGATTAATGTGAGTCTCTGCACCTCTCCGTATCAGTGACGACGCCAGAGGGGGGGCAAGGGGGGCGTGCGCCCCCCTGGTGGCTATTCCTGCCCCCCTGACTGACATCCAGACTGCCCCCCCAGACTTCTACAATCATAAAACATTCTACATATAGTATTCTATATCAGTATCATACATAACCAATCTCATTGTCAGATCGTACTATCTATGCATTTACTATGTAGCAGATTAGTCCTCAAGCTTTCTTCTTTGAGCGTCTGGGTACGCACGCATATTTCTGTTTTCTAATTTAGCACATTTTCCGGTAAATTTTAGTTATAGTTCTTTCTTATGAATTTTAATTATTGTGCCTAGCGAACAATAGCAGATTTGGTCCACTTGTTTTCTTCTCATTGGATCAACTTCGGTTAGAAACAAAAGAAAAGTAAAATCAATTACATAACTTGTTTGTATTTATCGAGATTTGAAGTTTTTAGTTTCATATTTTGTTTTATTTAAAGGTTCTATACTTCTATTTCCTGAAACATTATTCTCGGCTTTCAATATTCAGGGGATGGGCTTATAAAAGCCTCATTTGCAACTACCACGGCTTAATTTTTTCAAGAGATAAAAAAGAGTTATGTTTTTCCTTCCTGCAAATGATAATAATAATAAATGTATGTAATTAAATTGATTATTTATTTAGCTCCCAAAAAAGGTATTATCAGAGTGCTGATCTTTAGTTGGTAATTGGTATGCACTACTGTTCGCTTACTTATTTTGTTTCAAAGTACTGACGTAGCGTTTACCATATTGACTAGAAATGTACGAGGAGCTGCTGAAAATTTTGTAGCCCAACCCAGAAGGAGTGCACGTGGAATGGTGAAGTTTTACTTCTTCTACACTTCCCCCGAGAGTCAATATTCATATTCATATTCATATCGTCTTTATTGCAGAAACTTCCGGGGCCATCCAAAGCATTACAATCGTCAGATCTTAAAGTTACAGATTAAAATGCATACAGAATATTTACAGATATAGAAAAGAAATATATATATATATATATATATATATATATATATATATATATATATATATATATATATATATATATATATATATATATATAACTGTAATACATAACCTAATATATATGAAATCTCGATTGTAATTCCAATACAATACAAAGAATAACGATTACAACACAATACAATAGATAGCTACTCGTACTATACATGTCTATTCATTTTTCTCATAGTTCTTCAATGCTATGTTATTTTTCGCTTTAACTGCTTTGTAATTTCGTAAAACTTTTCTATATCATATATTGGATTATCTAATAAGAGTGATTTGAGTTCAACCCAGCTTTTACCCCAACCCAGAGTGATTTACTTTTACTACCTTATACAGTGCTCCAGTTTTTGCAGAAATGTTAAAAAAAATCTGAAGACTTCCTCACACTACTGTTCGTAGCACTACTCTTATCAGATCTAAAATGGCGTCCTTTCAAGTGTTATTTAAGTTGGGAAATAAGTACAGGCAATAGTTAGACGGAGCTAAATCTGGGGAATAAGGATGACCTAGATATTGAAATCATAGATTATGCAATGCCAAGTGTGTTCGCAGGGGCTTCATGGACAGGTGTATTCTCCTGAGGGAACAGAATTTCTTTCTTTTCATTTTCCGCGGTGTTGAACTTTGAATTTTTCTTTCAGTTTTGTGAGTAATGTAGAGATTCTGGATTAAATATCTGACCGTTGCGGAGGTAGTCTATGAGGACGACTCCATACTTATCCCAGAAGAATGTTGCAGTTTCTCAACCTACTTCTGTGTCTTGAACTTCGTGGGGCGAGGGATAAATGAGTGCTACTACTCCATTGACTATTGTTTCATTTCAGAATCATAGTGGTACAACCATATTTCGTCCATGGTTATTATTCGTGAGCGAAATGATCAGCATTACAGTAAAATTGGAAGAATACTTCTCTTAATGCCGTCACTCTTTTATTCTCCTGACAGATTTTTTGAGAACCTATTATGTCGAGAACTTGAACATACCCAAGCCATTCGGAAATATGCTACGACGCGTTCCAAAAAAATGACCACAATCTCTGACACAACTTTTGCTGAGACGGTAAAAACTATGGAAGGGGGTTGCAGCCAAACCACAGACTATAATAAGTATATCGCGGGTTTACTGTACACTTTAAAAAGTATATGAACAATAGCTTAAGTTATTTTTGTCACTTAAAAACTGAGGTGGCCTAGGCCTCCCGACCCCGGGCTATATCCACCACTGATTGAAATGCTGCAATTTTAAAGAATAATGTCACAAATTGCATCCATGATTTCGGGAACAGTCACTGCTTTCAGTCATCCTGGATGTAAAGCATAACTTGTTGAGAAATTGTCACGTTTAAATTAAACCACTCACTTCTTCACCACTGTATTTAACGGAGGAGAGTATCGTAGTGTTTCACTGATTTTTTCATTAATTTACTTCCGTGACTCTCCTTGGTGGAACAAAGGAAGGATTTAGGATTTAGATATCAGGGCTTCCGGCATCTAAGCAGGAGCGTCATTTCAGATTTTGCTTGGGGGCGAAAACCCCTTGATATAAGTAAAATTTCGCGTTTTTCACCCATTTACTACTACCCTATTGATAAAATCTAAATAAATCTCAAACTCAGGGGGGGCAATTGCCCCTCTCTGCCCCCCTAAATGACCCCCTGCACCTAAGGCCATTTAGTCCGTCACGTTTTGAGGGATGACTCCCTCGGCCAGCACACTATCCGGGGAAGGGAAGGAAGAAAGGATTGGGGAAGGAAGGAAACAGCCTGGGACCTATGTTAAGTACCACCCCGGCATTTGCCTAGTGGCAATGAGGAAAACCCAGGAAAACCTCATTCAGGGTGGCTGGCCTGAAAAAGCGTTTTACACTTTTTCGACGAAAACGTTATAGCAGTTGTGATCCGGATGATCGTGAAATTCGCTGTTTGGGCGCACACAATCACTTCAGAGGCCTGAGAAAGCAATAAGAATTTTATTAATAATATGAAAATTTGTATTTGTACATACAGAGAGATGTTTTTCAAACTACAGTTCCATCTTTGTATCTAGTACTTACATTCCTTCTGGGTTGGACAACGAGATTTTCACCAGCAGTCTCTCGTAAATTATACGTATATGTATGTATATGTATATGTATGTATATAATTTACGAGAGGCTGTTGCTGAAAATCTCGTTGTCCAACCCAGAAGAAATGTAGGTACTAGGTACAAAGATGAAACTGTAGTTTTGAAAAACATATCTCTGTATGTACAAATACAAATTTTCATATATATACATAGCATATAGTACTAGACAAATGTGTTACTTGTAGCATACGCGAAAGTAATTCAATTTAAGTTTAGGTTTCAAAAGTTGCATTGGAAAATATTTCATGTGCAGACGTTACTTATTTGTTAGTTACAAATTTTACTTGAAATAAATTGATCACATAGGTCTAATATAAAAACAACAGCGAAATACACAATGTAATGTAATGTAAAGTAAGTCAAACATAATAAATGTCATTTTGGGTGTGGAAAATAGCCGCCCCCCCGAAAATGTATCTGCCCCTCCTTTGCCCCCCTAAGAACTTAAAGCTGGCGTCGTCACTGCTCCGTATTCGGTGCTTATGTATAGTGATACTCCTGGCCTCTCAGTATGACAGAACTTCATATATCCTCAATTGTTATAATTAAGAATTTATTGAGAAAACGCTTCACAGTTATGATATTTCATAAAAAACTGTGTGATACATAATCATTGTTTACATCAAGCTCACCTTATTACAGCAATGACTGTGGCAAATCGCAAAATGCAGCACAATCTTCTTCCAAATAACTGTTTTTGTATCACGCATAACTAATAAGATTTCAAATCTGGGAGAAGAAAACTGATTATGAATCAGTGATTTGGATCTAAATTACATTATTCTGAGATGTTATGTTATAGTTATAGTTATAGAGGACAATATCAGTAAAATGTCTTAAGAAAATTTTCCACGGCAGAAAGACGAACACATCCATATCAAGAGGCTGAATCCTACCAGTTGTTAGTGCAGAATGGTTTCTATTTTGAGGTACTCTTTTGTTCGTAAAATAGGTTGAAAAGTTGATGAATTGTGACCACTCCATGAATCTAATAATAAAATGGACTTTACGTTAGACATTGGGAGAAAAACCTTTTGAAACCATGATCTCAGAAGACTAGATGTTAATTTTCCCGAATTTGATACTTTCACAAGGACATTTTCAGATGAAAAGAGGTTGTTTTGGACTATAAAGTCAAATATTCCATTCTTTTCCTGCAAAATAATTAACAACGGTGATAACAACACCATTTTCAGAACTTAAAGACAGTATGGTGTAGTTATGAATCAGTCATAGATTTATTGACTGTGCCACATTTTCTACTGTTTGTGTCCCTATAAAAGCTATAGTGACAGATGAAGATGCAGAGACTCACTTTAATCAAGCATCCCATTAAAATAAGTACAGAAAAGGGTTTCAAATTGGTCTACAACCTTCTCGCAGTAATACCTGCCAACTATAATTGTTCTTGGTTAACTGCAGAGAATTTCAAACCAGAAGATACAGTACTTTGTAAGTTTAATCACTATATTGGATCCGCTATTTTGAATATTGTAATTTTGACGTCGGATTCTGAATCAACTGTCCTAAAATCCCCTGGCAGTATTTCTTTTGAATTAAACGATTCTTTTCGGTCTATGCTTGGAGGCTACTCCTAACGTTCAAAGGGTGGTTTTCACCCTTAAAACTTCACCATTGCTGAAACAAAAATAAATAAATAAATAAAATAATAATAATAATAATAATAATAATAATAATAATAATAATAATAATAATAATAATAATAATAATAATAATAATAATAATAATAATAATAATAATACGTGTCGATTATTTTTCGATGTTCTACAAGTGTGCAAAGTTTCATTCAAATCGGCGAGTGACACTTCCGTAAGTCTCCTTGTAAGTGATCAGAACTGGCATTTGCTCCCCCTTTTCCCCCGTGTATACGAGTAAGAATGTGGCCATTTAAGATATTTCATAACTTAACAACGCAACGAAATTTCAGTAGATTAAATATCAGTATTATTTTATCAATGTTCGAGACGATACTGACAAGTAAACCTTACGTTTGGGTGAATCGAGTTGCTGACTGAGACACATATGAGAAAGTAGTACTAAATGTGGTCAGTATTTCAATGAAGTTGTAGGTGCGAAGCTCCAGGGGTTTAGGAGATACAGCTACCAGAACATCACATGGAAGTACAGAATAGTCTTCATACGGTTGGAGATAAAATCCCTGCAAGACCTCTTGTAACGACAAAAGGTGAATAACAAATACATATGGGTACATATTAGGACTAGGAGGAAGTCATATAGTAAGGGTATACGTGACGGCGGCCATCTTGAAATTCGCCATTTTGAATTAAAGTTAAGTTTTTAAAATAGGAATAGGGTCATGTGATACAGGATTTAAGGCGCAAATTTAACCAGAAGAACAATGGGATGTTAATTTTTATTTACTCGCAATTAGTAAAAAGTTACAGGGAAATTAAATGTTGTTGCAGCATATGTATTAGTCCTTACACCACCTTGTAAATTTTGTGATAATGATAATAATTAAATAAAAAACAGGTGGATAAATATTAGGTCTCTGGTAAGAGTTGCCTTGATGGCGGCCATGTTCAAATCCGCCATTTTGAATGAGACAAAGATTTTAAACAAAACGCAAAACATTGACACCTTATTAATAGCAAATTTTACCATAAATCCAACGGTATAACCATTTTTGCTTTATCATTAACCAGCACAAAATTAAATGCAATAGATGACTTCGGGCTAGAATGCTGGTTAATGATAAAGCAAAAATGGTTATACCGTTGGATTTATGGTAAAATTTGCTACTAATAAGGTGACAATGTTATGCGTTTTGTTTAAAACCTTTGTCTCATTCAAAATGGCGGATTTGAACATGGCCGCCATAAAGGCAACTCTTACATGAGACCTAATATTTATCCACCTGCTTTTTATTTAATTATTATCATTAACACAAAATTTACAAGGTGGGGTAAAGGAGTAATACATATGCTGCAACAATATTTAATTTACCTGTAACTTTTTACCAATTGCGCGTAAATCAAAATTAACAACACCATTGTTCTTATGGTTAAATTTGCGCCTTAAATCATGTATCACATGACCCTATTCCTATTTTAAAAACTTAACCTTAATTCAAAAAATGGCGGATTTCAAGATGGCCGCCGTCAGGTATACCCTTACTATATGACTTCCCCCTAGTCCTAATATGTACCCATATATTTGTTATTCACCTTTTGTCGTTACAAGAGGTCTTGCAGGGATTTTATCTCCATCTGTATGAAGACTATTCTGTACTTCCATGTGATGTTCTGGTAGCTGTATCTCCTAAACCCCTGGAGCTTCGCACCTACAACTTCACTGAAATACTGACCACATTTAGTACTACTTTCTCATATGTGTCTCAGTCAACAACTCGATTCACCCAAACGTAAGGTTTACTTGTGAGTATAATCTTGCCTCGAAACACAAGCGTCTGCCTCAATCTGTGTTGGAAGCAAGAAGTTAGTTATTGGCGATGGCGAAAATAGTTTAATTTTAGCACATGCCGAGTTATTAAAAAAAGAAGATGACTAAAGAAATGGAGTGAACTAATAAAAGATGGGTTGGATATGAAACATATTTTTGTTTGTTTAGACAAATGTATTTAAAGATGGTACATGGCATATGTTCTACATGTTGATTCAAGGTCTGTGATTATAATAATAAGAGAAAAATAAAAAAGTTTTACAACTACAGGAGCTGCGGTATCCGCAATAGGACATAATTCATCTGTATTAAAAGGAAAACCAATAGAACCATTTCAAGGACAGCTAAATAATGCGGATGGTTCACCTATTAAAACTGTACGTAAATCCACGGTTAAAGTTCAATATTTAAAATATGTTGGAGAATTGCCATAATGGTAGTACAAAATGATATGTTTCAACCCATATTAGGCAGAAATTGGTTAGATGCGATGTATCCTCAATGGAGGATTCAATTATCGAATATGTTAAATAAATCGGAAGATATGAAGCAGGTTGAGATGAATAAGGATACGTCGGTGATTACATTACAGAATCAATTATTCGTACAATTTAATGACGTATTTAATGGTTCAATTAATGTACCTATTAAAGAGTTTAAAGTATCAATACCGCTCAGACAAAATGTTTCACCGAGTATTTTTGACAGTAAAAATAAAAAGCGTGATTATTGGAATCAACTAGAGTCAGATTTGTCTGAAGGAGAAACTGTATGGGTAAGAAATTATAAAGGCGATCTAAGTTTATTAAAGGTCGTTTTATACGATTGTTAGGTAGTAACATTTTGGAAGTATTAGTAAATGGAAATATTCGTAGATATCAAAGAAACCAAGTGAGAATTCCTAAAGTGATGTTGAGTAAGAAAAATAAACCAATACAAGAGCCTTCAGTTGCGACAGAAAATCAACGAAGTCAAAGGAATGACGGAGGATTTGCAGAACATACACGGCAGATTGTAAGCGACCGAAGATTACAGGATTACGAGCAAACTGGAAATAATAAAAGCTCTGTTATGTATCAGGGGGAACCTATTGTTACTAATTATAGAAGGTCCCAAATAATTAGAAGAGCTCCTGACAGATGGGGGTACGATTAATAATCTGGATCTCGTCTTAGTCAAGTGTCTATACGTTGAGTGTCTGTTTCGTCTTGATTTGCAAACACCGGTCTTGATCTCGTCTCAAAATTTTGAGACAAGAACAAGACGATACCGAGATTAGTCTCGATCTCGGTACCATCCCTACTCTGTGTCAAACAACGTAAATGGAAGTTATACCGGTTATTTGAGGGGTGTTTGGAGACTGTTTCGAACATCTTGATTGACTAATCGTTTGCTTCAGTATTCTTCATTGGACATTCCATTTCAAATTCCATTTTTAGGTTGGCATTACTCGTAAGTAGATACCGGATGTTAGGCAAAATGCCTATTCTTTGATATTAAAGATATGATCAAAAATAATGTTTTAAAGTTTATATGGGGTGTTATAGTTTCGATTTAAGCCAATTTTATTTTGCCTATTGCCTATTTCGCACCTTACTGCCTAAATAATTGCTTTAGTGCCAAATACTGCCTATTCTATGCATTTTCTTCAATATAAGCCTTCATTGGAAAATATATAATTTATGAAATAAATATAACAGTCCAAACTGAAAATTAAAAAGAGAAGAAATATGAAAAAAAAACCTCACTAGTCCCAAGGCCTGCCAAAAGGCAGGATACTTACTACTACTACTACTACTACTACTACTACTACTAATAATAATAATAATAATAATAATAATAATAATAATAATAATAATAATATACACATACATTAAGAGTTACACAACCACGTCGTAGTATATTATAGGGTTGGATTTAGGGGCTGTACTGCAGCACATGCACTCCCCTTCGTTGTAAATATACTCTCTAAAATGAGAAGCTAGCCGTGGAAATAGCAACACTTTCTGCCGTCATGTTTTCTTTTGCAGCTTAACCCTTTCACTGTGGAAGGCGACGGAAAAAAATTTCCCTAACCTGCGAATGTCGATTATAGTCGACGTGTTAAAATTTGTCTGTATCTTGGGTTTGTCGATTGTAGTCGCCAAAGGTTTTCTGTGTGATTTCTATTGTTTATCGAAAACAATAGAACACAAACACAAATGAACGGTACAACTTTGGCGACTACTCTCGACAAAGCCAAGATACGGACAAACAAATTTTAACACGTCGACTATAGTCGACATTCGCATGATAAGGAAATTTGGTTCTGTCGACAAAAGTCGACTTCCTCTGTGAAAGGATTAAAAGAAAGCGGAGTATTACAAAAGGAATAGTCTAAGTAGATTTTCTGAAGGTTGAAGGAAAAAGATTCACCAAGGAGGATAATATTTCTCATTCACACTACAGGAGCCTAAAGGTATTAAAGATTTCAAATTTAATTCAAATGTAGGGGTAGTTATTGGTGCATCCCTCGACAGAAAAACTTGAATCTGGCCCTGTACATTTAATGCATATCAAGCTTCATTTTTATATATACAGTAAAAAAGATATTAACAGATATGAATGTTTCTATATTCTTTGAACATTGTCTATGATTTGAAGCTACTTTTTAAACTATACTGAGTATTTATATTCATTATTTCGAGCTACATTTTAGTGCCTGTTTTACTGCCTGTTTGAAAATTTTAAGTTCCTATTTTCCAGGTTTTTAATGCCTTCATATCCGGTCTCTACTCATAAGCATGCGGTTACTCTGGTGTCAATTACAATTTCTTTCATATAACTGACTACTTAATTAAAGAATACGCTAAAAGATGGAGCAAGCTGCCAGAATTTTTCACTTATCAAACAAACTGTTTTCTTCTTTCAATTACGTGATTTCTTTCCCCATATTTGTTCACTGTATCGTACACAGATGTTACGCAATTCTAGTATGCAGTTACTTTGGTAAGATTATTAGTTTAATTATGGAAATGACATGTAATTAATGTTTTAATTGCGTTGTGAACAGCCTTTTGTGCTATCAACAACCACTTAACTACAAAATGAAGCAAAACTCAGTTTTTAGCTTCCCTCGTGGTTATACAGATGGTGATCAGAAAGATGGAAACACCTGAACGAAATTGTAACTTACCAGATTAATATGGTGTCGGACCACCTTTCGCCTTCAGAACAGCCTTGATGCGACGTGGGATGGAGGCATAGAGGTCGTGAATGGTAGCAAGTGGAATTTTACACCACTCCTCGTGCAGGGCATCGGTCAGTTCTGTGAGAGAGAATGGAGGTGGAAATCGTCGCCGGAGTCATGTTTCCAAGACGGACCACAGATGTTCAATTATGTTGAGATCTGGGGATTGGGCGGGCCAGGGGAGGTGTTGAACTTCATCCCGATGTTTCTCAAACCACGCTACAACAACGCCAGCTGTGTGAATGGGTGCATTATCATCTTGGAAGATGGCGTCATCCTGGAACAACATCCGGACCATAGGATGCAAGTGGTCTCCTAAAATTGCGACATAATCGTTGGCAGTGATTCGTCCGCTAAGTGTGACCACAGGACCCAATGAGAACCATGATATGGCGGCCCATAGCATCACCGAGCCGCAGCCATGTTTCACAGTTGGGCGGAGACACTGCAGATCATAAGCTTCTTTGGGCGTTCTTCACACATAAACACGGCCCGTGGTTGGGAATAGGGTGAAGGATGACTCATCCGACCATATCACACGTTTCCAGTCCTCAACGGTCCAAGCTGCATGGTCGCGGCACCATTTGCGGCGTGCGAAAGCGTTATGGTCCCTGATGAGCGGTTTGGCCCGTGCAACACGACCCCGTAAGTTCATGTCATGTAATTCGCGGCGGACTGTGATTGTCGAAACAGGCTGGGGGAGGTGCTAATTGGGTTCCTCCGTCACTTGCTCCGCAGTGGCACGACGGTTCTGCGTAAACGAACACACAAAATTCAGTTTACATACCCGAGAAATGATGTTTAAATTAGATATTATATATGGAATTGAAATGATTTTTTTTTAGCTTAACGCCCCACGTTTAAGGCCTTTAGTCTAAAGAGAAAAGCTATTCTACATCTGAAATATCTACCTTTTCATTCGATGCTTCCATCTTCGCCGGACGTACGTATCTCAATGTGGTAGAAGCGATTTAACTGGAAACTAAATCCTATACAATGTAGTTTTGCCATTGGAAAGGATTAAAAGCTATCATATGGTCAAAATTCAAAGTATGGGTGACGTTAAGGCAAGGCCCTAACAGCACAATTACAGAGCAGGTATATGCCTATCATGTTCTCTCAGATACATGGAATGTGCCCAATATGTGCCTTATGTACTTATGAGAGAGAAATTACATGGATGGTAAGTGATAGTTACAGTCTATGTCCGCCCCTAGGCGCATATACTGACATGTACTGGGGAGCGTGTCGAGTAAGTTCTAGGTATGTTCTTGGCAGAAGCGAATATCATCCACAGCACTTTAGGTACATTCCAGTTACGTACAGAGTATGTGTTTGGGCTGTTAGTATATGGTATGCATGTACCTGGCATGCACCTTATGTACCTCAAATACCTCAATAAAATGAAAGTTATACCTCTTTCACACAGCAATTTATATATCTCTTGATCCACTTTTCGGTAGAAATGGAGTGTTCCAAAACATTAGGACATACTATATACCTATTTCATCTCCTAACGGGATGATCTACCTTTTCTCGGCACAAAAATTTGTATATTGGACCTTATGGGGAGAACATGGCTACCGAATTTCCTCAGTTTCTAAGGAACTAGGTATCTCTAATGGGAAAGAAAAATTTTGCAGCATTCTACAGAAGTTTATTAACGGGTTGAAATACTTAAATTGTATATTTGTCTGCTAGTTTAGCAGAAATAAATTATTAATAAATAAATAAATTAGTTTCTTTTTATACAAATTATAATATGTCTAACTTTGGAACCAATTATGGTAGAAAGATCAACTTTTTTTTTGTTTTATTCCTTGAAAAGAAACGACTCTAATAGTTTTAATCACAACCATATCTAATACGCCAATTAAAAAATAGTATTTTAATATAAGTATTAAAGTCCACCTGTCAAAGTTTGACGAGGGTAAGTCACGCCCCACTTTAAGCTTGGCCGCGGAAAGGGCAGGGGTTGGTGAAATGGAGGGGGAAGGGGGTGGATGTGTGAATGAAACAGGTTCTCGACCAGTTTCTGAGATTACCTGTCAGCTGCCAAATTCTGTTAGCTTTATAGAGTTTGTCTCCCTCAATGGTTCCATACTAAGAGACTGGACGATGCGGTGTGAAGCAAGGTCCGTCGACCCTGGAGCAGTAGGGTCGACGGACCTTGGTGTGAAGTATCCTCTTTTCCCCGTTACCTCTGGAATTTCATCAAGATGCATTCTAGAGTGCGCGGGAAGAACTATATATCAGAAAACGCTGTTATTTTGGGATTTTTTTCCCTTCCGGACAAATATTATAGCATACAGTAGCGGAGAAGAGAAGGGGGGCAGAGGGGTGCCCCCAAAGGATTCCGGGGGGCACTCCCTGGCCCCCATATATAGGTCCTGGCCCCCATATATAGGTGTCCGTAAAAAAATGTCCCCTAAGTTCTTTTTAAAATAATGTCTTGGGAATATTTCAAATTTGAGGTTTTGTCCTGGTAGCCGTCATTTTCCAATATGGCCGCCACCCTACGTAAATCTCTCTCTCTCTCTCTCTCTCTCTCTCTCTCTCTATATATATATATATATATATATATATATATATATAAAGAGAGAGATCGTGAACCAAGGCACTTAGAAAGATAATTTTGGTGTCAAACTATAGGTTTCTGAGTCCGATGAATTTAAATATGGCATTGTTTATTGCCACTTAGAAACTTTACAACCTGGCAACACTGTTGTCTAACGATTAACTGTACAAAGTTACAAATGCGTATATGCACGCATTACTCTAGGATGTAGCGTACTTCCTTAGGACTAAACGAAACCTACTTTTTCTGGTAGCTTTCATCACGACAAGACATATTTTACATGGTGACATGAGAGAACATTTGTCTAAATCCAATATGGCAGCCAATATGATGGCTAATTACTAGGCAACCAAGTAATGGACTTATTCAAATGCCTGTCAGTCCTAATTGGCCTAGAGCCTAGAGAATGGGAGAAAGAGGCAGGATACGGTCTCATTGAAGAAGCGTCTCCTGAGGGGGCGAGGGAAATTTAAAATACTCAATTTTTTAATGAAAAACACGGTTTTGCCTCCTTGTCCGCAGACAACACTGCACACCAAATGCTCTATAAGACGTTCTCTAAATAGTCCTGTTAGATCCAACCTGTATTGTGTATAAACCGTGCATTTTCACGGGGGAACAACGGAGCAAAGGCCCTGCTTTTTGTGATATTTCTGGTTTCTCGTGCTTACTTCGCTAAGACTAAGCACTGTAAGCCAATCTTCAATTATCCTATAGCAGTGTTAATTTCAGATCATTTCCTCCAGAGGCACCACGCACAGGGGGGAAAGCGACTTAAAATTGTGTGCTCCACAGAAATTTCTGCGAAGATCTCAAGCACCCGAGGGTGAATTTCGTAGCTCTTGGGAGAATTCCCCCCCAGAATCACCCCTGAAATCATCACTGTCCTAGGGAGTTGAAACAAGAAGCAGGATACGCAAAAAAGAACAAACTTTCAAAGCATTTAAAGTTTAGGCTCGTTGCGCTAAGCGCCTTCTTAGGACGAGGATATGGGAATTGAAAAATGCACGTTTTCTTTTATTTATTTATTTATTGAAAAACATGTTTGCCCTTTTTTGTCCCCAGACAACCATGCAGATGACACACACCAATTGTCTTATACAAAAATGTTGCCATGATAGCTCCTATAAGACCCATTTGGAACGGTGTCCATACTGTGCATTGTTATATGGGGACAAGGGAGCAAAGCCCTGTTTTCTTTGTCTTTTTCGTTTTCCGCGCTTACCCCGCTAAGACTACGCACTGTAAGTTAGTCTCGATTTATCCTAAAGAGTTGAAACAAGAAGCAGGAAATGCAGAAAAGAACATACTTTCAGAATGATGACATCCTATGGGTGGGACCTACAGCTTAACGTAGGATCCGAACCACTTGTGTCTTCATCGGGAATCAAACAAGGGACTCCTTGATTATAAGGGATGAGCGTAACTATTCATCCACAACACACACATACATACATACATACAAACCTATATATATATATATATATATATATATATATATATATATATATATATATATATATATATATATATATATGCAGAAAACACTGGATAGATTTCCTCATCACACGAGGGGCACTATCCATGATGCCTTACCTTTTTATTTTTTACAATGGAAGGTTCCCCTGTAGGCATATGAAACATTGATTTGCAGTTTCTGTATGCAGATTAAGCTACTGAGACTATTCACTAATGACATCCATGCACTGATTTACAATATTTACATTAGAATACGAGTAATATTTTGTAAACAATAGGTTATTGCAAGTGTTTACTGTGATGAGGCATATCCAAACTTCGGTTCGCGGGCCGGATCTGACACGCCGAGTTCTTTTATACAGCCCGCGAAATTGTCCGTTATTAAATTATCCGATAATTATTTCTTGTGAAAATGTCATATATTACCTTTTACAGCCCGTGACGACAGTAAGATTTCTCTGATTCGGCCAATCCCTGTTCCTACTTGCAAATGCCTGATTTATAGCATTTACGCTATTAGTAAGCGCTACTGAGGTCAATAAGAGTGGAATTAGATTTTTGCGAGGGGCGCATTGTTATAGCATGTTTTCTAACGCACAAAGGGATGTTCTGAATGGGGGCAGCTATGTGTATGTTTAGCCAATGGAGCCATTTGTATCTTCGTGGCTTTGCACTCTAACTCCAAATAATAATAATAATAATAATAATAATAATAATAATAATAATAATAATAATAATAATAATAATAATAATAATAATAATAATAATAATAATAATAATAAAACTTTTGCTTCCTGAAAATAACCAGATGGTAAAGTTATGGTCGATACATTTTTGGAATTCGAAGGCATTTTAGAATACTTGTCTATCATCTGTCTATCAGAAATAATTGATCACCATTTTCTCTACATATCTATAATTTTCTTACAGGGTAGAAACACCTCCTCGGAAGAGAGAGAGAGAGAGAAAAAAAAGAGAGAGAAAGTGGCCGAACTTGGGCTATTGAACGTGAGGACAGAATGTTTACATTCGCATTGACACCTGCTGTGAAAACGGTCCCTTCATATCTCTCGGGACGAAAACAGAAGAAAAGGGTGGGCGCGGATGCCTTACCCTCGTCAAACTTCTTGACAGGTGGACTTTAATACTTATATTAAAATACTATTTTTTAATTGGCGTATCAGATATGGTTGTGATTAAAACTATTAGAGTCGTTTCTTCTCAAGGAATAAAACAAAAAAAAGTTGATCTTTCTACCATAATTGGTTCCAAAGTTAGACATATTATAATTTGCATTAAAAGAAACTTATTTATTTATTTTTTAATAATTTATTTCTGCTAAACTAGCAGATAAATATACAATTTAAGTATTTCAACCCGTTAATCAACTTCTGTAGAATGCTGCAAATTTTTTCTTTCCCATTAGAGATACCTAGTTCCTTAGAAACTCAGGAAATTCGGTAGCCATGTTCTCCCCATAAGGTCCAATATACAAATTTTTGTGCCGAGAAAAGGTAGAGCATCCCGTTAAGTTGAAGGCTCTAAGTTACTCTATTGCGGGGTTTCTCAACCTGGAGAAGGGATCCATAGGGAGTCGCGGACAGATTGTGAAAAAGATAAATGTAATTAGGATCTAGTAGCGGAAAAATATATACTTTTTTTTTTAAGATTATTTTGAATTTCTTTTCCGATAAACATGTTTGTATTTCCATACTAATTATCAAACCCAATCAAAGAATGTAAAACAATTATTAAACAATCGTCTAAAAACATTTGGAATAAAAGTAAATGAAATTTGTGAAAAACTGCATATTGAAATGCAAGAAAATACACATGCCATTAAACTTGCAAATTAAAATACAATTCAAAATGAACGTTAGTGCGAAAGCTGCGCCTAGTGTCTGATGTGATCTCACAATGTTCCACAAGCAATAAGCAGCAATAATGAATAGCTTATTACAAAACTGGAAATTACTTATCGTTATCAGGGTGTCTGACAACAGGATGTGATGAAATGGAGTTAAGAGGTTTAGAAGGCCTACTGTATTGCAAGCTGCTCAGAAGTTACTCTGTTGAATGCATTGAGATAGTTTTGAGACGCATCAAACGTAACCTGAAAAGTATCAAGGATATTCATTTTGTGGTTTCATCAATTAATAGCTACCATACGCCCCTGCATCATTAGTTTACTTTACTCATTGCTATGCCAAAAAAAAAAAAGTGCTTTAAATCAAAACGGAACAAAATTGCAGCCTTGAGGCAAATGAAGTCGACAGCTACCTCACAAAAGCAAGGAAGGCTTATTCTCAAACACCTTCGAGTGCAACAGCCATGATCTACTTTACCTTCAAGTTAAATCCAAACTATATGAATCAGAGGCGTTCGCTGAAAATTTCGCAAGGGGGTCAAAACGATTAGGTTGCTATTATGTGATTTTTGTCTTGTTGGAATTGAGATTACACAAACTCCAATCCTTATAAAGATTAATATGTTGCATACATTTTAGGAGATTATTATTATTATTATTATTATTATTATTATTATTATTATTATTATTATTATTATTATTATTATTATTATTATTATTATTATTATTATTATTATCAGAAAGATAAAAATCGAAGTAATTGTGGTCTGGGGGATTGAGAAAGATATTTAACCATTTAATGTGTCTCCGTATTTTCGAAAAAGAAGTCATGACCCCTTTTCAGTGGCGTCGTTTAGGGGGTAGCGGGCAATTTCCTCTCCCTGAGTTTGAGAAACAATATACTTTACTCAATTGTTCACTAATATACTAGTAAAACCCGTGAAAATCTTATGTCGGTGGGGGCCTTCCCCTTCTCCCAAGCCAAATCTGAAATGATCTAAAATGACACCCCTGCTTCCTTCTAGTAGCATTTTCCCTTTTCTCTTACTACAAAACATAAAAATATTATTTATTTTGGTGATACTATTATTATTGTAAAACCACGAAAGACAACTAATACGAAATGAAATTAGATGACAAAATGGATTACATAAAATTAATCTATATACATTGTATACCAAAATTGTACAGGCTACTTCAAAATTTTTGTAGCACAATCTTTCCCAAAGTCCTCTTTTAAAATATTTCTTTCTCTTGTAATTTAACAAGTCAATATGACATATGCACTTCGAGTCAAATGAAAATACGTTTTATTCATTTAAGAGCAAGATGAACTTTTATCAACGCTGAACAGAAAGTTTAAAAGAAGAAAGTATATATTACTTACCAATAACAGGAGAGACCACATTCAGGATTATCAGAATAAAGATCATCACTATCAGTCTGCCAACGTCCTCATATTTCTGGTAACTAAAACTATTTCAGATTTCACTCACACAACAAAATTGTTTACTAAGTTAATTTCAAGTGCGAATTTCTATCCTTTATTATTCATTATACGATCCACAGTTAATGAAGTACTACTTACTAATGCAGAAATTTTGCATATCTGGGAAGTTTGTTTGATAATGGCTTTTTTCAAAGTCACGTGATTAATTAAAAAACACTAAATTTGTTTCATCTAAATTACTCTAATAAATATTAAAACAAGATTCACATAGCACACGAATAATAACCAATCAATACTTTATATGCGTTACTTTTTGAACAAAAATTGTACACGTCTTGGCTCTTTTCCGAAGGCATCCAACACATCAGATATAAATTCTGTTTTTTTTTTTTTTTTTTTTTGCACAGTTTCTCGCTGGAGAATCATCATGCATAATTTTGTTAATTGTTCTTCAGACATGATAGATCTTAACCAAGTTTTAACACGCCTTAATGTACTAAAACTTCTTTCAACGATACAAGTTGTAACATGAAGTGTATTAGAAATTTGAATTGCCTCTTTTATTGCTGGGTAACATGTAGATTGGTCCATCAAGTTGAAAAGAGTGAGTTATTCTAAATTGGCAGAATCCAGATTTCTATGTCTCCACAATTCAAACCAGCATTCTGCCTGAGAAATGAAATTTTCTATCTTCTACGTTCGGCTTACTTCTTATACTCGTATTTTCTGCAAGAACTGAGACAGAAAGATTTCTCATCTCGGATGGATGTAATGCAAACAGGGAGAAATCTGTACTATTATCCTCAGAAAATCTGTTATTTAGTTACTATAAAGAGAATCTATGTATGGGACAAAAATTGCTCTACGATAATGTTCTTCTGTGCAAGTAGAAGGGGGAGTAGCACGATGAACTTGTCGAGACGAAGTTCTTGGGATTGTTAAGTGAATATCAAGTTCTTTCGTTACTTATTGCACTTTTGAAAAATCGCTTTGAAAAGTTTCCTCTGCGTTTACTCTGTGGTTTCTAAATATACCAATCAAATCATTGATATGAGACTTTGCTGCCATTAAGTTCAATTGGATTCCTTGTAAACTTTGCGCCACTGACTCAAGATAGGAAGAATAATTACTGACAATTACCAAAGAAACTATGAAACTATCTGTAGATCCCGTACAGAAAAGCTGATAAGCATTGCTTCTTATATGTGAAGCAGGAGAATTTATAGATAAGTCTTCTAATGCACGCATTACTTGAACGAAGTGTTCAGAAAATATTCTTATGCTATTGTATTTAGAAGTCCATCTAATATCTGAAAGGAGTGCGATGCTAAGAATAAGTTTCCTTCTCAATGGGCTTTCGCAAAAGAAAGTAATGATTTCTTTAACAGTGACGACGGTGTTGTGTATGTCGGGAACGGAACACAATTTGTTAACAACAAGATTTAGCTATGTGAAGCGCAGTGGTAAAAAAAAAATGCTTTTGGACTTTTTTCCTGATAACACTTTGCACTCCACTACTACACCCTGCCATGGTAGAACAGCTCAAAGCCTCGTCCAACAAGTTCACATTCAGATAAACCGGTCTCCTCTAAAACCTTTAGAGTTGTCTTAACAATGTATTCGGCATTGAACTCACCTAATGGAATGAATCCGATGAAATCTTCGCGTACCTTATTTTCACTGGGGTCATAAAATCGAATTCTTATCGATAATTGTTCTATACCCGCAATATCGGTTGCAGTGTTGGGCAAAATCAATTGAAATCAATTGCAATTGATCAATCAATTGAAAGTAATTGCTCTGAAAATCAATTGCAATTGATTTCAATTGCAATTGATTTCAATTTGTAATTGACAATTAATTTCAATTGCAATTGAATTCAATCATAAAATTTGCAATTAAATTTTCGTCAATTGTTAATTGTTAATTGGTCACCAGGCAATTGAAACTTTTAATTGTTAATTGTCAATTGCAAAGGGTGCAATTGAAACATTTAATTGTTAATTGCAATTGACAATTGAAACTTGTAATTGTTAATTGTAATTGTTAATTGTAATTGAAATCAGCAATTAAAACTGAAGATAAGAAGATGTGTGTGTATTGTGTTGTCCACTTGTTACTGTTTTACATATTTCAAATAAGGTACTTATAAGAAATACTGGATACCTACCATCCCTTCCCCCCACCCTGGGAAGAAAGCCAGGAAACTAAGTATTTTTTAAAATATATTATGTTTATGGTTCTATCCCCCTCGAAAGAACTCTATATGCCCGTCATGCATACAATAGGAATGGGCACCAGCGAGTTCGAGCGAGTTTTCTTTAAAACTCGACTCGACTCGAAGCAGACATCTTTGAGCTCGACTTGAGATCTCGGCTCGAAAAATTTCCCCCAACTCGACTCGAATTCGGATCGAGTTTCCAGTCGACTCGAGCCAATTCGAGTTGAATCCTTTGTGTAGTTCCAAGTACTACTATCTTCAAGTATCCTACATAGACAATATAATAATCAATGATACTACTACTACTACTACTATAATTAATTATCATTATAACACCGTGTACCTGTATAAACATGGAATATAGGCGGTTTGTATCGGAATACTAAAAATTAGTTGACTGTCGATCTTGGTCGTCAAGAAATCTTCAGGAGGCAAGGACATCGGTCACGAGGTTCTTGGTTTGAGTTCAGGAGGAGCAAGTATTCGGGCTCGAGCCAAAAATTGTTAGAAGTTATGGGACTCCAGCCAAACATGTTTAAAACTGCTCGACCCGGGCTTAGGGTTGTCAACAGCTCAAGCGGCTCGCTCACAGCTTATTCACTTATCGAGCCGAACCGAGAAGTAAGCCGAGCCAACAGCTCATCCAACCGAGCCAGCTCCAGCCGATGGCTCACACGAGCCGAGCCGAATTGAGCTGATTGCTTACCCCAACCGAGCCCGTTCGAGCCATCGGCTCAGTTGAGCTGACTCGAACCCAGCCTATGGACTCGTTTCAACGGAGCTGGTTCGAGCCATTGGCTCCAATCGAGCCGAGCCGATGACTCGTCTTTACCGAGCCAGTTCAAGCCATTGGCTCAATTGAGCCCAGTCGATGGGTAATCCCAACCAAGCCAGCTCAAGCTGTACGCTCAGTTGAACCAAGCCGAGTCGGTTGACATCACTATTCCGGTTGGGCTTCTACTTTGGCTAAAAAATTGGACCGTGCAGTTCTCAGCCTTGATGGTAAGAACTACAAAAAATGATAAGAAATCTTTAGTTTTACGTCTCACGCTTATGCCGGATAGGCAAAAGGAGACGGTGATGATAGGAAATGAATGAAATGAAGAAAGTGGGAGGAAACGGGAGAACCCCGAGAAAATCCACGAGCACGGTGTTTGTCCACCACAAAGTACAAACTGCGCGAGCTGGGATCGAACCAGGGACCTCAAGCACCGGAGGTGAACGCTCTACCACTGACCCACCGCGCCAACTGGTAAAAACTACAGTATATACTTATATTGGTGCTCACGGCGTCATTAACTTGTTCCGCCACCAACGAATTTCAAGGTACTTTGTTCTGCATCTTTTGTGCGTGTTTTGTGTCACTTTATGCGCCTATTCCCACATTTTGTGCATCACCGGAAGTGGGTCAAAATGGGCCTACAAATATGGCGGAACAAGTTATTGCTCTTCTGCCACCAATGAATTTCGAGATTGTTTCCTTCACATCGTTTTGTGCCGTTTTGTGCGTCTACTTCCGTTTTGTACGTCGTGGGAAGTGGGTTAAAATGAGTCCCCAAGGTGGGACGAAAACGATCAAGAGTTCCGCCACTATTAAATCTCGAGGTCGTTTATTTCACATCGCGTACCCTTTTGTACGTCTATTTCGACGTTTTGTGCGTCACTGGAAGACGGTCAAAATGGGCCTCGAAGGTGGGACGAAAATGACCCACTGCTCCGTCACTACCGAATTTCGATATCCTTCCTTTCGCATCGACTACTGAATTTTCGTGCTGTTTCGTGCCCCCATTTCCACGTTTCGTGCGTCACCAGAAATGGGTCAAAATGGGCTTCCAAGGTAGGACGAAAATGACACACTGTTCCGCCACTATCGAATTTCGAGGTTGTTAATTTTACATCGCGTACCCTTTTGTGCGCCTATTTCGACGTTTTGTACGTCACTGGAAGATGGTCAAAATGGGCTCGAAGGTGGGATGAAAATTTCCAAGAGTTTCGCCACTACTGAATTTCGATATCCTTCCTTTTGCATCGACTAGTGGATTTTCGTGCCGTTTCGTGCTCTTATTTCCACGTTTAGTGCGTCACCGAAAGTGGGTCAAAATGGGCTTCCAAGATGGGACGAAAATGACCGAGAGTTCCGCCACTATTAAATCTCGAGGTTGTTAATTTCACATCGCGTACCCTTTTGTATGTCTATTTCGACGTTTTGTGCGTCACTGGAAGACGGTCAAAATGGGCCTCGAAGGCGGGACGAAAATGACCCACTGCTCCGCCACTACCGAATTTCGATATCCTTCCTTTCGCATCGACTACTGAATTTTCGTGCTGTTTCGTGCTCCCATTTCCACGTTTCGTGCGTCACCAGAAATGGATCAAAATGGGCTTCCAAGGTAGGACGAAAATGACACACTGTTCCGCCACTATCGAATTTCGAGGTCGTTAATTTTACATCGCGTACCCTTTTGTGCGCCTATTTCGACGTTTTGTACGTCACTGGAAGATGGTCAAAATGGGCCTCGAAGGTGGGACGAAAATGACCCACTGCTCCGCCACTACCAAATTTCGATATCCTTCCTTTCGCATCGACTACTGAATTTTCGTGCTGTTTCGTGCCCCCATTTCCACGTTTCGTGCGTCACCAGAAATGGGTCAAAATGGGCTTCCAAGGTAGGACGAAAATGACCCACTGCTCCGCCACTACCGAATTTCGATATCCTTCCTTTCGCATCGACTACTGAATTTTCGTGCTGTTTCGTGCCCCCATTTCCACGTTTCGTGCGTCACCAGAAATGGGTCAAAATGGGCTTCCAAGGTAGGACGAAAATGACACACTGTTCCGTCACTATTAAATCTCGAGGTTGTTAATTTCACATCGCGTACCCTTTTGTACGTCTATTTCGACGTTTTGTGCGTCACTGGAAGACGGTCAAAATGGGCCTCGAAGGTGGGACGAAAATGACCCACTGCTCCACCACTATACCTACCGAATTTCGTGGTCCTTCCTTTCGCGTCGAGTAGCGAATGTTTCGTGCCGTTTCGTGCTCTTATTTCCACGTTTTGCGCGTCACCAGAAGTGTGTGAAAATGGACGTCCAAAGTGTGACCAAAATGACCCATTGTTCCGACACTATCGAATTTCTAGGTCGTTTCTTTCGCATCGTTTAGTGATTATTTTTTTAAAAGTTTTCTGTGCCTACTTCCTCGTCTTGTGGTCACCGGAAGTGAGTTAAACGGGCCTTTAAAGTGGGAGTTAAATGGCTCACTATTCCGCCACTATCGAATTTCGGGGTTGGTTCTTTCGCATCGTTTAGTGTGTATTTTGTACCGTTCTGTTCGCCTACTTCCACGTTTTGAGCATCACCAGAAATGCGTCAAAATGATCCGAGAAACTAGAGCCATTGTTCCGCCACTATCGAATTTGGGGGGTCATTTCTTTCGCATCGTATAGTGCCTGCTTTGTACCGTTTTGTGCTCCTATTTCCACTTTAGTGCTTCTATTTCCACTTTAGTGCGACAACAAAAATGGGTCAAAATGGCCTACTAGTATAGCGGAATAACTTAATGCTGTTCCGTCACCATCAAATGAGGTCGTTTCCTTCACACTTTTTATACATGATTTGTGTCGCTTTGTGCATCAGTGGAAGAGGGTCAAAATGGACCTTGAAAGTGGAATGAATATGTCTTTCTCTGCCATATTTGTAGGTCACCTTTGACCCACTATCGTTGGCCTACAAAACGTGAAAGTGTGCGCAGAAACGGTATAAATATGCACTAAACAATGCGAAAAAAGCGACCTTGAAATTCGATACTGGTGGGAGAGTGGATCAGTTTTCTTCCCACATTGAATGCCCATTTTGACCCACTACCATTGATTCACAAAACGTGGAAATAGGCTTACAAAACGGTAGAAAACACGCACAATACGATGTGAAGGAAACGACCTCGAAATCGTTCCTGACGGAACAACATTAACTTGTTCCGCCATATTTGTAGGATAACGTTGACCCATTTCCGGTGACGCAGAAAACGAGGAAATAGGCGCACAAAACGACACAAAAATGGTAATTTAGCTTAATTACATGGAAATTTTAAGTTTGTAAGCTTAATTATATGGAAAATTTTATACATTTTTCCTTTAAGTTGGTCTACTTTACGTTGATTTGGGACTTTTAAATTGTATTCATTTTTCCACTGAAAAATATGTATAATTCAACAAGTTGATTTGATTTTGAGTTGCTTTTGGGGTTTAACGTCCCGGTCAGCAGCGAGGCTATATGAGACATGGACCTACTGATTAACGTGGAATCCGAACCACATGAGCTCCCGCAGGGAATTGAACCCTGGTTTCCCACGCCAAAGGCGCGTACGCTAACCGCTTAGCCACGGAGGAGCTCTATGATTCAACAAGGAAATATTTATTAGTTATAATTATAATAATTATCTATTTATATATAATTGAATTCATTGTAATTTGGTCCATAACAAACACTTTACCATTTCGTACTAGCTGTTATACCCGTTCTTCGCACGGATCAGATAAAATATCAATGTAAACAAATTGAACAACGGGAGAACAATTAAGAAACATTTCTAACATTGGATATATTTTGTGTGAATATATATCCAACAACGCACATGTGCTTTCATTGGGAAGGCCGATGGGGCTGAATTTGAACGTAAGCACTATCGGGGGTGTCACTATACGTCTGAGCAACCCCGATAAATATGGATTCGACACAAATTCTACTACTTTTACATGTCCCGGTGAACACCCCCTCAGACCCCCTTGGTTCGTATTGTGAAAAAATCTCCTCTGGCCCCCACCAACCCCCAACTAATACCACGAAAACTATGAATGTGACACTAACATCTGCCCTTTTCTACTACTTTTTACATATGCCGATAAAAGTCCCTATAATCCTCTGGTTCCAATTTTGAAAAAAAACAATGCCTCTGGTCTGCAGCCAATGGGGGCTGTATTTGGAAGTCAACGCCTGTGGAAGTATCACCATTCATCTCAGCGACAGCTAATGACACTAATATCGGTCACTTTCCATTAGTTTTACATGTCTCGCAATTCCCCACCCCCGGTGACTCCCGGCCCGCATACAATGCTGGCTAAATTTGAAAATCATCGCTAATGAAAGTATCACCATTAATCTCAGCCACCGCGAATACTACGGAATTGACATCGGTCATTGTGGATTATTTTTACATGTCTCGTGATCCCCTTCATAATGCCCCCGTTTCTTATCTGATGGGGGCTAAATATGAAAGTAAACTCGGTCTTGAGTTTCACCAATGAGCTCAGCTACCCCGAAAATTATGAATTTGACATTAATATCGGTCATTTTCGATTATTTTTTTACATGTCTCGGAATTCCCCCCTCTGGTGACCCAAGGCCCGCATACAACGGTGGATGAATTTGAAAGTCATCGCTAATGGTAGTGTCACCATTGATATCAGCAACCGCGAAAACTATGGATTTGACACTAATATCGGTCATTTTGGATTACTTGTACGTTTCGGTATTTCCCCCCTCCCCCCCATTGACCCACGGCCCGTAGCAGAATACGGTGAATTTGGAAGTTAATGCGATCGGAGTTTCACCATTGATCTCAGCGACCGCGAAAACTATGAAATCGACACTGATATCGGTCATTTTCTACTACTTTTACATGTCCCGGTAAACGCCCCCCTGAGACCCCCTGGTTCGAATTTTTTCGAAAAAGCTTTGCCTTGGTGTGAAACCTGGACCAAGGTATCTTTGACCAAAATTTGGTAACTCTCGGTCGACTTGTCTGGTCCCCAGGCCGGTCCCGGTAAACGTCTCCTGGAGACCCCATAGTAAGGAATTAAAAAAAAAAAAAAAAAAAAAAACTCTTCGTCTTGGTCTGGGGCCTAGATCAAGCTACCCGTGACCAAATTTTGAAAACTTTCGGTCCACTCGTCCCGTCCACAGGCCGCACAAAGATAGACACACAGACACACGAACAAACTATTTTATTTATATTAGAAAGGTCAGATCCGCTGTTATTGTATTAGTGCGATGCTTGAGCGATTGATCGTAGAAATTCAAACTCCGATGAGTGATAATTTTATAGGCTTGTTTTATTACAAGTTTAAACTCTTTAGTCAGTAGAGAAGAGGGCGTGAATCATGGGTCAGAGTTGATGACAATGGGTTTTGGCGGGTCTGTGGGTCACAGTGGGTAAGAGTGATTTATGGTGGGTGGTGGGTCAGAGTGGGTTACGGTGGGTCGTGGGTCACGACGGGTGGTGAGTCAATTGGTCGTGGCTAAAGTTTTCATTGCCCCACGCCCTCTCTGAACTACAGTGTTGAAAATTAATCAGTGAAAATCAATTGCAATTGATCAATCAATTGAAAGTAATTGCTGTGGAAATCAATTGCAATTGAATCAATTGCCAATTAATTTCAATTGCAATTGAATTCTGTAATTCAATTGCAATTACTTTCCACTGCAATTACTTTCAATCAATTGATCAATTGCAATTGATTCTCCTTTTTTAATGGCCAACTGCAATTAACAATTAACCATTACTTATTTCAATTGTTAATTGCAATTAACAATTAAATTTACAGATTAATTGTTAATTGTTAATTCAATTGAAATTTGCCCAACACTGATCGGTTGTCTCATCTGCCAGCACGCTGTAGTACTTGGAAGACATAATCTTAGGTTTTATATAATTTCGGAATAAAACATTACCGCCAATTGATATAAACTCATTCTGAATACGTACTGACACATTCTTGGCGTTTTCAGCAGCAGTCTCAAAGTGTTGTTTTAATAAACTATCGCCAGAATCCACCCTAAATTGGAGAAGAAGTTACCGGAATTGAAATCCTTCCCTCTCAAAAGTAAGTCATGTGTTGCACAAAATACAATTGACTCAATAATAGATGATAGCTTTTTCCTGTTCACCTCAACTTGTTTCTGAGCTGCTTCGTTTACTTTCTGTTCAACAGGTAAAGTTTTGTTAGACATAACGTTTGAGAAAGCTTGAACACGTTTTGTGGATGCGATGTGCCATTCAGATTTTCGTGTGAACGAGCACAGGCAAAAAAGTCATTGTACTTTGGAATAGAGTTACGATAAAAGACTCCTGGAATCCTCTTTTTATATGTGGCCAAAATAAAACACAATGCCTACATAGCCCTCCCTATAGCTTTCTAGGTTATGAAAGCCAAGGAAACTGACTAAACCGTTTGTATAAAAAAGTACGCTTTCCAGTTACAGCATCTTGTTTAAAATTATATGAATTTTGGCTAGGCTGCCATGGAGATACTAGGAGATCATACCTGTCAGTGTCCGAAAAACATGTCTAGGAATTTAAATCAACATAATTCCCAGTATCTTTGCGATCATAGCTAATCACGTCATTTAAAATACTGTCAGAAAATGTGGAATCAAATTTGGGTCATTTGGGTCACTTCGCTGTTATTTGATAACTCCACTTCTCCACTATCACTTAACTCCACTTCTCCACTATCACTTAACCCCACTTTTGTACCAACACTTAATACAGAAGAAGTATCTTTAGAAAAGGTAGTTTCTTTTAAGAATATATCAATCTTTGTTTTTTCCTTTTCCTGTCCATTGTCGGAGCAGAGAAAAAGACTACTATTAGTTTAATTATACGCACAAATTAAAATAAATTGGAAACAAATATCAACAAGTGGTTTCCACACAGTTAAGAACTCAACTGAACTAACTTGACCTCTTTTACTTAAAACGTTGATAGCTACTACAAATAGAAATTTATAATGCCTAACTGGCAACAGATGGTGTATTTTATTAGCATCCCTTCTTTATCAGTCGAAAATAACATTCCATGCAAAGGAAGTTTGGTAGGCAGGTCATTTACCCAACCTTGAAATATGGATTAGCGAGTAGTCATTATTGGTGAAAAATAGCAGATCATAACTTTGTGGGTCTTGCTTTTGAACACGGGTAAGGGGGAGGAGAGAGGGAGGCAATAAATACAGTCTCTTTCCTTGTTTCAATAAAGAAAAAAGAGCGAGCCAGCTCCGAGCCAGCGAACTCATGTCCTCCCTTTTGAAGTGGATATCGTAGTTATCCAAGAACCTTATTTAGCTAAAAACAAACTTACAACTTTTCCAGCATCTTCAAGGATTTTAATAGGAGGAAATGAATCTAAAGTAGCAATTGCTGTATTGAATAATGAAATTGGGGTACTCAAAATTGGCCAGTATTGTGATAATTGGTTGATCTGTGTCGAAATTAACTACAATGAAAGAAGTTTTTGGCTTTTAAATTCATATTTTCAATTCTGCATGAACACTGAAATTTTTATTGATAAAATACAGGAAATTATTCAACAAAACCCAAATAACGAGTATATATTAACCATGGACGCTAATGCCAAATCTGTTCTTTGGGGATCCCCTGAAACTGATAATAAAGGTGAATTGATAGAGGATTTTATAAATCAAAATGGATTAATTATATTGAACGGGGGTAATAAGCCAACTTTTGTGGGTCCCATGGGCTCATCCCATATTGATATATCACTATGCTCTCCACAATTGGAGACATGGATAAAAAATTGGATGGTACAGGATAGAGTAACCACCAGCGACCATGAAGTAATCACATTTGAAATAGGAAGTGAATCAAACGAAGAGCAAATTAAGAAGAAATATAATATGAATAAAATCGATTGGAGCAAAATTGAGAAAAACTTAGAATTACCTGAAATAAGCAATTTCGAAGATATGAATGAATTGGTATCCTTAATAGAAGAAAATACAAAAAAAGCAATAGAGGCTTCTACTCCAGATTTGGCTCCTAAAAGAACATATAATGGTTTTTGGTCACCAAAATTAGATCGCTTAAAAAAATTAGTCAAAGCTAAACGGAAAAGTTATCAAGCAACCTGGTCTACAGTCTTGAAAAGAAGAAGATTAAATGAATATAGAGAAATCAAACTAAAATACACAGAGGAAATATTAAAGGCCAAGAAAATAAGTTGGGAACATTTTTTAAAAAAGAATTTAGAAATGGATCCATGGGGATTCCCATATAAACTTGCTATGCAAAAAATTAATCCTCTGACCCTATCAATGTTAAAAAATGAAGATGGTTCATTTACTACTACTAGAGAGGACACATTGTCGAAATTAAGTAACAAATTTTTTCCCAAAGATAATCAGGAAGATGATACGGAAGAACAGAAAGAATTAAGAAGCAAATATTTGCAACCCATCGCATTGGCAGCAGAAGAAGATATCGAACTAACGGACAATGAGGAAGTTGAAACAATAATTAATAAACTAAAAACTAAAAAAGCTCCAGGATTAGATGGTATAGTAAATGAGATCTACAAAAATAAAAAGGATATTTGGACTCCATATCTAACAAAATTGTTCAACACACTACTTAAGAAGCAGGTATTTCCCTCGTTGTGGAAAGAATCGAAATTGCTAATTTTGTTAAAAAGTCAGGATAAAGATTTAACAGAAGTGAGTTCTTACCGTCCAATCTGCCTTTTGAGAAACATCTCAAAATTATTTGAAAGGATAATAGCAAATAGAATTCGAAAGTATAGGAATATTGAAGATGATAGTTTACAATATGGTTTCAGAAAGGGCAAATCTACGGAAGATGCCTTAAATGCATTTGTATATCAAGTTAAGGAAAGTAGCATGGAAAGAAAATATGCATTGGCCCTGTTTTTTGACATAGAGGGAGCATTTGATAACTTATGGACGCCATCCCTCATTGAAAGGTTAAAAGAACTAAATTTATCACAATATTTAGTAAATATAGTTAGGGATTACTTCTTGAATAGACAGATCATCATCCATGAGAACCTGGGAAATATCAAAGTTACTGCACAAAAGGGATGTCCACAAGGATCGATCTTAGGACCATTGATGTGGGATTTGGAATTTCAGCCGTGTTTAGAAAGACTGAACCAATTAGAGGAAACTGAACGAGTAATTGCTTTTGCTGATGATTTGGCTGTAATAATCTCAGCAAACTCTAGAATAGAATTGGAGAGAAAATCAGCACGAATTATAAACGAATTACTTGATTGGTGTGGAAAGTCTAAGCTAAAAATCTCTGAGAGGAAAACGAAATACATGATTTTTGGAAGTAAATTATTAAGAGGCCCAATAATTAAAATAGGCACCAGTAAGATCGAGAGGGTATCAGTATTTAAATATTTAGGGATTATGATAGACGATAAACTGAATTTTGGAGAGCATATTAATTATGTTACTCAAAAGGGTCATAAAGTAACAAATAAACTCATTTCATTGGCTCAAACAAATTATAGGCTACCGAGAAAATTAATTAAGACTTATCAGGAGGTAATCCTAAGCGCCTCGATGAACTATGCTTCCAGCGTATGGGCACATCGATTATTAGAGAATAGCTCCTTAAAAGCAAAAATAAATCGCCCACAAAGAAACCTTTTAATTCGGCTCGGTGGCGCCTTCAGCACGACACCGCACAGCGCATTGTGTATTTTGATGGGTTTCAAACCAATGTATTTAATAGTAATCCAGAGAGCGGCAACGTATTGGTATAAAAAAGGAAATTTAAATAAGACGAAAGAACTCTTAGGGATCAAAGCAGAAAAACTGGATGAAATAGAAAGGCAAATCCAACAAAAGTGGATACAGGACTGGCAACTAGATAAAACATCAAGAAGATTATTTACGTTTATTCCAGACGTTGGGACGCGACTTAAATGGAATTACTTCAATCCCAACAAAGGACTAATTCATTTCCTAACAGGACATGGTCCCTACCCAACCCATCTTTATAGAATCAACAAGAAAGAACATGATAGGTGTGAATGTGGAGAACTAGGGACACCTGAACACAGTGTTCTGTGGTGCCTGTTCCTGGAGGAGCACTTGCGAATTCGTGACCAAATTAGACAGAAGGATATTAAAGCTATTTTGGAAGATGAAGAGGATTATAGAATCCTGGCACATGTAGCAGAGGAATACTCAGAACTATGCAAAAAAGCATTTTACAGAGAAAACACAAGCTAAATGGACATAAAATATGGAAAATAGAATGAATGAGGATTCCTTCCTCCTGGACCGAAGGAAACTTCTGGAAGCGCTGGATCTCCGCGCCCCCAGGAAGGAGGTTGAGTGATGGTGTGTGAGTGCCTAGAGCATTCTCGGTCTTTTGACTGGTAAGGAACTCCGGATGCTCTGGGAGTGTGTGTGTGATGCGATGGTGATAAAATGAGTGGGAATAAATATACACTAATATGTAATAGAAACAATCATATATAATAATATACGAAATTGTGACATGAAGACTCGGAAATAGAGCATCATCTCGAAGCCGCTTCGCGATCCGGTCACGATAGCGTGCGACTTCCGGTCCGTGTGTACGCGGCGGCGGGACACAACTGACCAGGGCCCGCACTAAGTGCTCCGAGTGGGTCCTGGGCCTCATGTCGATACTCACGGTCCGTTTTTTGATGTGCAGGATGAACCGAGATCAATGAATAATACAGCTACATAAACAAATACAGCCAAAATCATAATTTAATCATAATTAAAAAAAAAATCAGAGAACCAACTTTGTCAGCATGACACTTATGTGCATTACAGAAAAGTGATGTGTTTAGTGAAGTGATGTGTGTGCAGTGTTTAGTGAAGTAATGTGTACATAGTGATTATTAACCACACAGAGGAAACCATGACACAGGAGAGGAACACACACACAGGTGAAAATCACTTAGGTGAGAAACCAAGATTAGGAAGAGAACAGCATTAAGCAGACACCGAAATTATCTGACTGGAGATCAGAGCATAACAGGAAAATTTTTTCGTGCTATTTTAATGAACTCTAAAATCAATAAGACGAAAATAGAAATTGTAGATTTTGGAAATATTAAAGAATTATCAACATAATATACATGACGATTTAGGTAGGAGCTAGATAGCAATTGAATTCTGTTAAATATATGATAATAAAATTTGGTAGGAATTAGATAGTAATTAAATTCTTGTTAGTTAGCAATATTGTTGAGATAGCTCAAGTCCATTTTGTTTTTCTTTTCGTTTTCTTTTTGTTTTTCAAAATGTTTTGTTTTGTTTGTTGTTCATTGTTGTTTGATGTTGAGTGTTGTGGTTCCGTCCTTCCCACCCTTTTCCTTGTTCCCTTTTTCCCTTCAATTATTGCAAATAAACGATGATGAAAAAAGGCTAAAGAAAAATAAAATGCGATGATGATAGCCCGTTTCGGTTAAAGTCTTCAGATGCCGAAACTGAAGAGGCGGATCTGAGCATTTAAAAAAATTAAAAAAAAAATTGTCCTCCCTTTATTTTTAAAGATATTCCGTTTTGCGTGATTGTCCTTGCTCTCCTGGGAAAACACAAACAACGCCTTTGTTCGATTTATAGAGGAAACCGCCCACTGAATTCAAATATTTATTTTCAATTGTGCACTAGGCCCAACCTAAGTCACGTGTTTGTAGGGTTTTCATATAAGCAACGCAGAGATTAAGAGAGAGAGAGCAATTCACATTTTTAACGGATTTGAAATCGTTTCTCTTGCGTTTAAGTCAGCCGTGTTACCGACTGAGTTAGGGCAGCCCCAACTTATTCTTATAGTACCGGAATATTTTACTTTATCACAGCAAAGGCCTTTATGACAGTGAATTTCATGAATAAGCTTCCAAATAGTTGCGTGGGACATTCCTAATAGATGATGAAACTTCTAGTTCCACAATTCACAAATACTGTTTATCCTATAATTGCTGTTAAAGGTAGCTTGGTGAACATTCCAATTGTCTGGGGGATATAGACCGGGCACATTACGCAAACAAATATTCCCAGACCGACCTTTAACACGGCGATATGCGTTTGACACGTAAGTGCTATCAAAATAGTCCAGAAGTTCCAGCTCTTCCTCGATGCACATCTGCAGTTGTATTAATCAATGCACATCTGCTATTGGAAGAAACGCAAATCTGTTTATTTTCTCACAAAATAGACGAAAATTTTCATTGCTCTTGTACCGTTCTAAGAGTCCAAGCTCTTGGACCTTCCTCCATGTCGACTGAGTCAGGTGAAAAAAAGTAACGCTATAAACGAGTTGAATCTCCAAAAGTTGCATTTACAGCCAGCATTTACGCTATATCAAAATCCATTACCATAGTTACAGGTCTGGATATTCACTAAATTCACTGCACTGATGCACCACCGCACAAAACAGTTCTTCATATGAATTTTGTGTCTTGGTCTACATTAGGGCGTATACCTAGTAAAGGAAGTCTCACCTCAAATAACATACTTTTTTTTTTTTTTTTTTTTTTTTTGGCCATTGAAAAGTTGGCGTTCACCATCCATGTTTCACTTTTTAATAGCTTCATAGCTTCATAAGGCTATATTTAAAGGAAACATCCAGAAATATTTATACGTTTTTCTTCCTTTGTAGAAATTTGTTCTCTTCACAAATATCCAATAACAATTTGCCAATGTTTACGCAGAGTTGAAATATAATATAATTCTTTTAATAGCTCCAAAAAAAAAGCCACTTTTTTCAAATGACTCTATTAACTTGGAATGTCCAAGAGTTTGGGCTCAGAGAACGGTACTAGAACAATGCAAATTTTCGTCTATTCTGCGGGAAAATTAACAGATTGGCGTATCTTCCCATATTTGTTTGTTTTTTTCTGTTCTGAAATTTTGATATTCGCGAAATTTAATAATTGTAAATAGTGAATAATGAATCCATTAGTACCCCATGTTGCCTGTGCTTTTAACATTTGGTCAAGCAGACATTATTTTCTTCTACTGGTGCTTGTTCTTGCGTCGAGTACCAGAAACTTCAATTTTGCAGAGTTCAACACCAACTGAATTGTTTTCTAAGTTTTATTAAAATAACGTAAGCTGTTTGATCGTTTGCTTTGTCTCTATTTAATTCAACAAAGGTGAAGAAATAACCGTGACGAAATTTCCTATATGACAATTTTTCTGTGATAGAATTACTGGAAACTTTTATCTCTTGTCTCAAATACGATATCTAAAATATGTAACTTTTTATTTAATAATAATAATCTATTTTGATTATGCTGCATAGTTTTGCTTCAGTTGAAGATTAAAGAAAACAATTTCCAAAACCTTTTTGAAGTTCATTCATTGTACTTGTATTATGTTCTAAAAGACACTGGTGATGAAATTATCGTGACATTATTTTCGGTGACGAAATTACCTATATGGTAATATTTTGGTGACAAAATTACCGGTGACGAAATTACCGTGACGAATATTCCGGTGACAAAATTACCGTCGCCCGGTGCCGGTGTTAGCATGCGGGGTCAGGTTAAATTCAGTTCTACTCTGGTTTTCGTTTATTGCCAGTTTATCACTGTTTAATTTCATGTTTTCTTTAAATGTAGTCTTTAGTAATTTACTGTATTAAAAAAAAATGTTTTAAACACTTAATGGCTTTTTTCGCTCTTGCTCTCGGGTATGTGACATGAGGGTAAAACCCACCCGAACTTGAGGGTTTCCACATATACATATAAATCAATTGAGTAGTAGTAAGGGCGAACTCAACATCGGATAATTTTCTGTAAATTCGAGTGATAAGTTTCTAAACTTAATACTTTTATCAGATTTCCAAGGGAAGGTTTTCGAATTTTCTTCCTATCCCCCAAAATAAAGGAAGTTCACTGATAGATGAAAATAAAAAGACAAACGCGATTTTATCGAAAATGACTTTAACGATTCTGCTCGTACATCAATATTTCATTACCACTTTTATTATCTGGCATAAGTTATTTCTGTGGTAAAAATACAAAAAGGTTAGTTTACTCTTGCCTGTGAGTTTTTTCGAGATATTTTCTCAAACATAGTAAAACGATTGAGTTGTTAGTGAAATAAATTATTTAAATGACAAGTATTGAGTGTTACATAATATTTTAAGGCAATATACCTCCATTTTATGGCAATATACCAAGTTGACATTTATCTAGGAAGGTTTGATAGTACTCCCAACACTGAGATTGAGAAATGCTTTAATAAGTTAATATAAATTTATGAGTGTATTTCCTGTAAATGGGTGTAATTTTCAATTCTGGTCTTATGATCTCTTTTGGGCTTACATCTATTGCACTTTTCAGGTAAGTGTTCGTAAACATATCCCCATCATGATGAGATATAATACAATGTTGAAAAATATTCAACATGGCCGGTACCTCGAATTGAACGAGAACTTTTACGGCTGGGAACCAACCACACACAAAAAAGCTGTACAACGATTTGCTATTTGACTTAGTATGTAAGCATTAATGGTGAAATAGGATTATTATTAGATTTAAATATTTGCACAAACTGAAGTTTGGAATAATATACGAAGAAAGAAACATTATATCTCGTGGTTTATTAATTCTTTTTTTTACCGGAGTAATGTCAAGATCACATGAAAAAATAGTTACTTTCTGAACCTATTTCGCTATAAATTCTTGTAAAGTTGAGAAATTACTTAAAATAACAAGCAGCACATTGTCAAAATGGCAAGAATCGTCATCGAATTTCGATATTCGAACTCAATTATTTGCTCTGTGTTATCGGGGAAATATCGGATAGTATCTTGTTCAAGGTCAGGATTACTAGGCCACTATTTAAACTTACTTCGTAGGTAGCTATAGCTTTAATGCTGGTGATGCTTTCTTCGAATATTTTTTTCAGGGAAGCGTCGGATAAAAAAAAATGCATTAGTTGGTGAAGGAGTGTCCTACACAAGAATGAAATGTAATATATCTTTGTTATTGGGATCAGGTTTATTTGTGTTCGGCCGGAGGCAACCAAGCAAGTATGCTGGAAGAAACATTGCTGCTGGATGTGCTAACCTTATCTTTCACTTTCCTTTTCTTTTCTTTCTTTCTTCTTCGTTTTTGTAAATAGCGTGGCATCATTTATTTATTTATTTATTTATAACAGGTTTCAGATACAGCACTAGGCCATTTTACTCTGAAAAAATTTAACAATTTGATAATTTAATAACAATTTGAGGTCAAGATGGTACAAGACAACAGCGACATTACAAAAATAGCTTATTTATAGATAATCTGGAAGTATACTCACTTGAAAAAACGTCTACAGTTTCTGGTAACTGATTATAGGTACTGATAATTTTGTTTAGAAGGGACCTTTGGACAATATTAACTCTTACCGCTCGAGTGTAAAAGAGATCACTAGACAGGGCCGGCGCGAGGGGGGTTCGAGCCGTGCCACCGCCCGGGGCGGCAAGTCTGATGGGCGGCAAAATTTGAAAAAAGAAAAGAATACAGGGGCGGCAAAATTTGAGAAAGAAAACAATAAAAGGGCGGCATGTGAAAGAACCGCCCAGGGCGGCAAAACTTCTAGCGCCGGCCCTGTCACTAGACCGTGTTGTTCTAGCGTGTACGCGAAAATTGATCTGACTTAACAACTGTATATATGATATGTGGCCATTTACAATTTTTTGCAAAAATATTAGGTCAGCAATTTTGTTTCTCACTAAGGGAGGTTTGATACTGAGATATTTTAAAACGCTATTTTTTGGAAGTGTTCGGAGGTGAGGTACTCGGTAGGATACAATGGCTAAAAAGAAATTAATTACGAAATTTAATTTTTTAAATGAGTAGGACAGGCCATAGACCAGATAGGAGAACAATACTCAATAGTGGGAGCAACATATGATTTATAGATAATTTTCAATTCGGCAAGAATTGGTCAAATGCTATTGACAGTCATACTTAAAAAAAAACACAACAGGAGGCCACAGCGGCTGAGTGCTAAAGCACTTATCCCTGGTGCGTGGGGTCCCTGGTTCAATCCCCGTCCAAATAAGTTTGTGTGGGCAACATCATGTCCGTGGGTTTTCTCAGGGTACTCTCGTTTCCTCACACATTTCATTCCACAAATTCTCTCATCATCACTCACTTGACTTAATTATTGTATTATTTAGTCTAAATGGCATAAACATGGGAAGTTAAACTCAAAGATTTCATTTCAGTATCATAACATGGGTAACTCTGAAGGTGTGATTTCATCTTTATATGCGCCTTTACCTGTGTGAAAAAAAAAACTAATGTCCAAATATTAAATTAAATCTTAAATTCCTAGTCGAAAGGCATCAGGTTCGATAAGTTTAGCGAGCCTATATGAGAAGTAGAACCCGAACCGCATGAGCTCCCGCCTAGAATCGAACAGGGCGCCCGCACAGAGGACGCGTACGCTGACTATATAGCCACGGAGGAGCTCTCATAATTTGCGAATTCAGATTAGGAAGTATTGGATTTAAATACCTTTTTCTCTGTGCACTCAAAATTAATTATGAATTTTAATTAGGAAATAATGTATCGTTTTGTGCAATAGGAAATATTAGTTTAGCCGAAACCGTGTCTTGTATGGAAAGACTGAAACTAGATTGGAATGATCGTAGACAAGCACCGAGTCTACCAGCAAACCTCAGCAACGATTCGCGAGGACAACACAAGAACAGGTTTTCTCTTCTGAAAACAATAAAGGCCAACATACACTAGCGTATTTTCAGCGCGCATTTTCGGTCCGTAAAATGATGTCGTAAATTTCGGTCCGTAAGTTGGCCCATACACCTAGCGTAAAAATAGGCGCGTAAAAGAAGAAGAAAAAGAAGCGGTCATTTTTCGCTCTTCCTCTTGTCTGTTGTTTGAGCACGCGGTCGTTTTCCAGTTTGCTCAAGTTGTTTGAAGAGGACGCATATATCTTCTAAGTGCAGGTTCTACAAACATTATGCTATTAAGGAAACGATAAAAAGAAAGAACAACAGAATAGATTTGGATAGGAAGTGATATTCAAATGTAGGAGTACTTTTTGTTTCTTTTTCGTAGTATCGGAATGTGAAATTCCCATAGAATGTTTTAAGAAAGTTAAATCAGGTTAAAAAAAGAAAAAAGGAAGAAAGAAAAACAAAAGCTAAATGCATGATTTTGAGAAAGCAGTATTCAATTTAATAAATTTTCTCACTAAATTTGTTAGACTTCTCGAACAAATAAATAAATCTACTCTCTTGGCGTAACATATCTCATGGAACCAGCGCCTACCATCCAGCTTGTGCCATTCCCGGGCCGGAATTTCCTTGTATTTTGTTTTAATCCCTTCCAAAAGCAACAAATTGAAACATTGATCGCTCACAAAGCAATCAACTACCTCCTGTTAGGAACTATTTTATTCCCCTTCAAATATACACAACCTAATTTGCGCACTGCTTTTGGGTAATATATGCTCAGCACATCTGCTGCTCTTGTAGAATCTAGTCCTTAATGAAAGGGTCAAGTAAAAGAAGGAAAGTCAACCGTCTCCTAGTACAAACAAACCAAGTTTTAATTTCAAAGTGTGACTTGACAAGCTATTTAAAAGTTCCAAAGAATATCTAGAATAATTAAAATTTACTATTTAGAAAACGAATTAACACTTGATCTGACAAGTAGACCTCACCACTTCGCCGTTGCGTTAGCAAAAGGAAACGACTACTGTCCTAGAGTAGGGTTGAATATAAGATATTGACAAAAATTTTAGCTGCTAATGAGCACTAGAAATATGGAGAAACGAAATAGAAACATGAATGTGGGAAAGCCATCTACAGTATAATTTGATAGTTGCAAGACCGATATTTCTTCGAAATAGATGGGGGAACAATAGTTATGACTTCAACTATGTAAATCAAGTTACGAGGGATGTTTTTATGGCATTCCAGATCATGGCCGCCATCTTGAAATCCGCCATATTGGATCGACGTTAACTTTTTCAAATGGAAAGAGGGCCATGTGAGGTATCAAACAACAATGATTTTTTCCACCCAATCTCATACACTAATTAGTTTCTTCATATCTAGAACAGTTTACGACTTACAGTTCTTTCAATGTTGAAAAGTTCGTTGTTTGTAGCAGATAACAGATAACTACAGTGGCAATGAACATAGCTCCAGAAACAGCATTCTTACAGAACAAAATTGCAGCAATACAAGAAACGAAAGTTCTCAGCATTCATAAAGTGGTTCTGACCTCGTCACTTCGTGTGTGCGTTTGTAGATTCAAACTGAAACTATAAGCAGTTGGGACAGCACGATGAAGAGAATAGCAATATTGGTTGCCAATGGCATTCCTGGTCGTAGCAGCTACGGTATACGGTAGCAGCTTACGTGAATCGTGTACCATTCTACAGCGACAAACTCTTTGTAAGGAGACAAGTGCAGGAAATATATTATTTTCACTGTGAGTTCTACCCGTGAACTTGGAAGTGTTTGAGAAATAGTTATTTCGTTTATTGCATTAAGCCTGTAATTCTGTGAGGTGCGTGCGTGTGTGTGTGTTAGGGAGAGTGTGTGCAAGCAACAATTCTAGACTAAAAAACGACACACCATGGCGTTAAATAAGGCAAACATTGCTATGTACCTCCTGCAGCAGTTACAAACATTACGGTTCAAGCACAATGCAACAAATATATCAGAACAGAAAAGAGTAATCGCAGATGACATAATTAGATTCCTAGCAGATGAAGAATTGGAATTCGAAATGGAATACACTCTAGATATGCTAGAGGAGGCACATCATGAGATAAACAATCAAGAAGCTAGTGTGGAAGCTGAATGATATGTGAATTGCTTTTGGTCGAATACAGGGAGCAGGAATTCACTTATGCTGGATACCTGAGAATTATTTAATAATGAAGAGGTGCGAAGTACAATATCTCCACCTGGGAAATCAGTGGAAGTGTGACAAATTCCAAAAGGTAACACCGGCATATTTCAACCTTTCAATGTATTTTTTTTAGACAATACAAAACATTGGCGTACTATATGTGATTATGTAATAAAGGACGAACATTTCCATTCAAACCTGCATGACAGAGATATTGTCACTCTGCATTCCCTTGTGTACAATCAATTTCAGCCTCCTCGCTTCACAGGAATGATTCAATAAGCATTTAAATCAGTATATATTGATGAGCCGATCGAATGGTTCGAAGTGCCGAAGAAGCACGCTTTCAATATTTCCGGCATTAACTTTTGTGATATTTGCGACGCTTCATTTTTTATTAGGTGCTCTGGTACTCTGCAAAATTCTGTTTTGTCCATTTTATCAATGCTGAGGACTTGCATTTCTTGAATTGCCGTAATTTTGTCCAGTAAGATTGCTATATCTGGAGCTATTATTCATTGTCACTATAGTTATCTGTTATCTGCTACAAACAACGAATTTTTTAACATTGAAATAACTGTAAGTTGTAAACCGTTCTAGATATGGACAAAGTAATTAGTGTATGAGATTGGGTGGAAAAAATCATTGTTGTTTGATACCTCACATGGCCCTCTTTCCATTTGAAAAAGTCGACGTCGATCCAATATGGCGGATTTCAAGATGGCGGCCATGATCTGGAATGCCATAAAAACATCCCTCGTAACTCGATTTACATAGTTGAAGTCATAACTATTGTTCCTCCATCTATTTCGAAAAAATATCGGTCTTGCAATTATCAAATTATACTGTAGATGGCTTTCCCACATTCATGTTTCTATTTCCTTTTTCCCATATTTCTAGTGCTCATTAGCAGCTAAAATTTTTGTCAATATCTTATATTCAACCCTACTCTAGGACAGTAGTCGTTTCCTTTTGCTAATGCAACGGCGAAGTGGTGAGGTCTACTTGTGAGGTACAACATAACCAAATGAAAACAATATCAATTGTATTGTTATACTTTACTAATATGAAAGGTGGCAACTAATTCACTCTCCTGTTTTCTTTCACGATCTTTAAAGCATAGCATTTGTTCTAACAGTGACGATATTAATGCACCATGCTACATTACATTGGATAGTACATTTGCTCATAATAATAAGTTGCTTGGAAGCTAAAATATCTTTTTAAGATAAAAATACTTTACCTTAAATACAACTAATTTTTAAATATATAAGTGCTTGTGCTATCTCTTATCCGTTTAGCAACTGTAGAATAGATTGCTTTATATTTAGAATAGTTCTCATCAGAGTCGTAACTAGGGATGGGACTTGGGTATTTACCCACTGGGTAGGTAAATAAAAATTGGGTAAATACCCGGTAAATACCGAAATTTTATTTACCTACCCCAAAAATGGGTATTTATTACAAACTTCAAGATTACATAATAAGAAGACATAGTGGGCTCTAAAATAGCAGAATAAAATCTTCCAGATAGAAATGTGGTTAAAGAAAGATGAAAACCTGCAACACTGGAAACTCATAATATATATCTGGTAAAATTGCTTCAAACCATTCCTTTCCTAATTCAGTTCAGTACTGGTACTGATTTGAGACTTAAAAGTAGACGTGTCTCTTTTCTTACTTGAATTCCTAAGTTTTCTTCTATTCAGGGAGAGAGAAAAACTGAAAATGGTTAGAAAGAAAAGTAATGTTTGGAGCGCATATAATGTACGAAGTGGTAAATCAGTAAACTGCAAGTAATGTGATAGAAAGTATAAGCATGCATATGTAAATGAAATGTCAGATCATGTGTATACATATTTTAAGTATCCTAAAAGTCTAAAGAAAACAATTTTAATAGGTTTACAAGGAAGAAGTTTGTCTGATTGTTGGCAAAATACTGGGACAGAACAAATGAATGAAAGTGTATAACCTACGTCAAGTTGTAGTAACAATAAAAGCATTGATGACTCTTTAGTGAAGAGGGTGTCTTATAATTTCATATATGAAGATTCCTCCACCAATGTACAAAGTTAATCTAGTAGCATTATCACTTTTATGGATAAAATGACACCTGATGAAAACCTAAGTAACCTTTATATGCATACCGTAACACATGTAAGTTAATGAGTTAATTAGTTCACACACACATCGCATATCAAGTTACGTTTTGAGTTAAGCGATAATGGAGTAGTTTGCTGGCTTGCAGTGTCTATAAGTTGTCTCAAAGTTCAGATAAAAATTGCAAATGGCAAAGGATAGTTAACTACTTATGTAATAAATTCAACAATTAATTTCTTATATATAATATTGCATTTACCCTAGCACAGCGCAAGTGTTTTCTATTAATGTACACGTAATTTTATTTCTTATAATTCAAGGACTTGCCATATGACCTTGTAAAAGAGTCAAAAAACGATGGCTGAAAAGGGGTTGGTAAAACAATTTAGAAGTATTTTCAAATAGCTTATAGTTTGCAAAATAATGGCCACATGGTCAAATAATTTAAAAATTTTAGGGACAACTTGATGCTAAGTTTAATGAAATGTAAACACAACAAGATTGGAAGTATCTAAATCTTCAATGTGACGTTTGGAGTAATGTTCCTAATGAGAGAATAATCAACTTTATAACCGCTACCAGGTTATAGAAGGATTTTTTGTGGACACTCTGTATATTTCGTCAAGACAGTGATTATTATTTTCGATTTATACTTTATTCTGCAACGCATATAAGTTCTTTCTTTGGTGGGAATTGCTTCTTTCCCACACAATTGGACAAAGAAGTCTTTCATCGTTTTTTCATATATATATTTAAAACATTGATTTTGCTGAGAACATTTCAGTTAGTGACTAACCATTTCAGTGTTTCTCCCTGACTTATTATATGCACAGTATATATTCTATAGTTATTGGGAACTGAATTAAGTGCTTTCTTTAATCGCTTATGGAAACATTACAATAGATTAGAGAAATACGGGCTGACCAGATGTCCCAGTAGCCGAAGTGGCACCAACTGCGTTGTATTCCAGCCCGTTATCTGTACTTTCTCACGCCAGTGTTATCGCCGTGTCTAGTGCATTATGGGCAGTTGACTAAAATTAACATAAATTGTTTTCCGTATTCTGTTTGTATGTGCATACAGGTGAGTAGCTGAGTAATTTTTGAAATGAACTGCCAACACTTTTCCGTTGACCATTGCAACCCGTAGCTTGAGCTTGGACGCTCGAGGAGTTTGACTCCAGGTCTGGAAGATGCAACCACGCATCTCGCGTTGAACTTCAAACATAAGTTGTGTTAAGGGGCACAAGCTATTTAGCCGGTGAAGGACGATTTCTTACGGCTAGCCCCAATCAGTGAAATCCCAGGTCCTCAGACCTTGTGCGTTTAAAATGTTACATACGCGCCCTCCAATATCTGTATTCCATTGTGGAGATCTTCTTTTGTGTGTTTGCTGAAGATTCACCTTTACGCTGCAGGACTGTTCAGCGTAACAACTGGATTCATCGTGGGACGATCCGGACAACTTTTCCCCAGTGCGAATCCCCCAAGTGTGTTAATGGTGTGAGCAAAGTATTTATAGTGATACCTGAATTATATATATAGAAAGGGCTATATTTCCCGAATAGGGCAAAACGTAATTTCAGCGGCAAAATTTATTAGTGTCCAGTGTTGTGTTCATTTCTCTTCGTTATTTTTTTTTTAAATAGTGTTCTAATAAATAAGTATAGTGTCAATTAATCCAGTGTGTTTTCGTTGTTTGTATGAATGGTGTTTGTGTGCGTTATGGTCTGGATGACCGTCTGATCGTCCGTAAGGTTTTCGAGACGAGACGCCCGAACCTCTCGGCGCCTAATGCTCATCTCATTATTGAGACCGACGAGCTGTTTGGGAAACAGTTTGTAACCTTTCTTGAGAGGTCTTCGTCGTCCTGTCCAGGTAAGTTAAAGTATCAGGAGTATACTTATTGGTAATACCACGAGCCGAGGACAGCGAACAGAACTACAGGCGGTTACAAATAAATGGACGCCCGAACAGCGACACGAACTCCTGTTGGTTACAAATAAATGACAGCCCGAACATGGACCACGAACTCCAGCCGGTTACAAATAAATGACGCCCGAACTACCGACCCGAATCGAGACTGTTGGTGCTCGAATATACATATAAGATTAATATTTTAATATATCATTTCTCTTTTAGCTTAGTACCAGTAATCTGAAAAAAAAATCTCTTTCAGGTGATTTTAATCATATGTTTTGGTGATAATATATTTTATTCTAATCATACGTTTTAAATTTTACTTTTGTCCATAATGGAACATCAGGAAGTAGATATTATAACTAGAATGAGTTCACTTCTCGAAGAATCGACGAGAGACAATAAAAAGAATTTTGCTCAATTTAAAGAGAATTTTGATAGATTAGAACAAAGAAATAAAGAGAATTTTGCTAGATTAGAGAAAGAAAGTAAAGAGTTCCGTGCTGAGAATAAAGAAAACCTAGCTAGATTAGAAAAAGAACTAAAGAGTGAGTTAGGTCAGAAGTTAGACGCTGTACAAAGGGAATGTCGCGAAAATAACCAAAGATTAGAACAAAGTATTAGGAATGTGGAGGTCGAAAGTAAACGAAGGAACGAAATCCTCGAACAAAAATACGATGGCATAACACTGAAGATTCATGACCAGCTTCACGAAGTAAGTCATAGTACTAAACAGGCAATCGAACTCGCCACACAGACCAGCGTCGAAGTTAGGCAACAGACTGAAGAAACATGCCATCGTGTAGAACAAATAGAAACAAAAGTTTGTAAAATTCAGAATCATTTAGGAGGCTTGCACGATTACACACAATCCCTCCAAGGGCAGTTGGAATCAGCCCGAGATGTGTGTCAGGCTAATAAGGAACGCTGCGTTAGTTTACATATAGATACAATCGATAAATTAGATGAGATGCATGACCGTATTGAGGAAATTTCTGAACGCGTAGAAAGGCAAGGTAAGGACATTAAAATGGTATATGAAGAGGCGAAACTGATAGATTATAATATGAAGGTAAAAAATGAATCTAACGCAGAATGTCGCGCCGAAATACGGGCAATAGATAAGAACATAAAAGAAATTAGGCGCGATATGGTAGAGCTCGCCCAGAGAGTAGAAAGTACCGAAAATAGAGCGTCAGAATTCGAATCCCGAGTAGAAACAGATACTCCTAGACAAGTTAGGCATTATAGTGATTCGGCTTATTCGGAGTGTAAGAACACCAGTAGTAGTGATAGCACAAGTGATGATTCAGAAATCAAGGTTGTATGTGACCGAAGGCGCAAGCGCGACAAAAATGTTACTTTCACTAATCGTCAGAGAAAAAATACGAAATTAAAAGACGATGTCATGCTTAAGGAAATTCAGTGTTTTCCTAAATTTCAGGGTGATCCTTCTAGTGAATCAATTCACAATTATTTGCAAAAGCTAGAGCTTACAGCTCAATTAGCCAACCTTTCTGATAAAGCTCTGTTTAAACTCATTCCACATTTGTTGCAAGGAGTTTCGTTAAGTTGGTACAATATCAGGAAAGACGACTTTACTAATTATGATCAAATCAAACAAGCACTTATTGAAGCTTTCGCGGGAAAAGCTACAGTACAACATAGGCTATCAACCTGTAAAAGTACTAGGTTCGATCCCAAGGTACATAATTCCGTACATGATTTTGCGCTAGATCAATTCAATAAACTTCGTGAATTGACACCGCAATTGCCTGAATTTCTCATACTTACAGATGTAATACAGACTTTGCCTAATAGATTTAAAACTGAACTCTTTCTTCATTCATGTAACAATATCAGGGAGTTTTTGGCCGCAATTCAAAAATTAGAAACTTTACATGCTCAGCAAAGTCGTAGAGAAGAAAGATACAAGCAGGGTAATAATTATAATGGTAATCAAAATTTCAGTTTCCAAAGTAACCAACGAAATTTTTCGTATAATAAGAATAATAATCAAAGGTACCAGGATCAGCGTGTAAATAATATGAGAATTGATAGGAATCAGAACCGAGGTCGTACGCGACGTGACCATAGTAGAAATAATAGGAACCGACCCTCGAGATCACGTGATCAGAGAAATAGTGAGGAACGGAACAGGAATCGCAACTCGCGCGATAATTCTAACACTAGACCTGAACGAAAGAACGATAATTCTAGGAATCGGCGAAACAATAGTACCAATAATGAAAGGAGGAATAATAATAGTAGAAATAACAACAATAGGCAAAATCATAACAATAGGAACAACTCAAACCGGTCAAACCGACGTAATGAATGGAATTCTGGCCACTCGGAAAACAATTAGAAGGCGGTACTGAGGACCGGGTACCGGCCAATACATACTATCCCACTGTAGGTCCAACTAAGCATTTTCTGGTATCGCATACTCACATTTGTAGTGTAAATAATCCGGATTTAGCTAGAAGTGACTGTGAGTCGGACACAGACTGTCTAGACCATTATATTAATGCGCAACCCAACCCTATCTCTGCTAAACTTAAAGTTTTAGTTTGTAATACTGAAATTGAATGTCTGGCGGACACAGGCTCCGATACGTGCCTCATGTCTTTAGCGCTTTGGAAACGCATTAGCGCAGATGTGACATCACCCAAACTCACTCCAGCTGATGATGTACTTTTAGTGGATTTCAGTGGGTCAACCAGAAGAAAAGTAAGAGGTTATACATTAGTCACTATTCAAATCGATAACATTTCTGTTTATGTAAAAGTTTATGTTACAGAATCTCTTAATCAAGATCTTATTTTAGGACTTGATGCACTTACTGCTTTGAGAAGCCAAATTAATCTTTCGGATGGTACGATTTCCATGGAATATAATAATTTGAAAACCATTATTAATCTTTTACCAGAAACTTTTGACTTTCAGGAAATCTCCGAAGATGAAGAGAGAGATACGATAGATAACAATTTTTCTATTTCAGCTGCCACTTTTGTAAAACAATGTGCTACAGACGAACAGATTAGAGATGCTGTTAACCGCACTTTTAATTTAAACAACCAACAGAAAAAGCAATTATACTCTCTTTTGTCACAATATAGGGATATTTTTACGAATTTTCCAGGTCTCTGTAAAGACTTCGTTTATGAGATGGAGGTGAAAACTGACAAGCCACTAGTACGTAAACAATATCCCATCCCTCATAAGTATCTCCAAGACGTACGAGATGAGATTCATAAGTTATTAGAATTAGGATTAATTTGTCATTCAAATTCTGTTCACAGCAATCCTATCCTTGTAGTTCCCAAGAAAAACGGGAAACCAAGAATATGTGTTGATCTTCGCTTGCCGAACCGGTTTGTGGAACTTCGCCAAACAAAATCTGAGGGCATACAGGACTTATTATTAAAAGTAAAATGTAAACCTTTCCTTAGCTCCCTGGATCTTGTAAGTAGCTATAATCAAGCTTTGCTTACTCCTAAGTCCCAGGAATATACAGCATTCAATTTTGAAGGCCAGCATTACCAATATCGAGTCACATGTTTCGGTTACAAAAATGGTAGCAGTGTTTTAAACAGTATGCTCCAAAAAGTATTGGGACCAGAGTTACATGCTAAAATCTTACGATACATCGACGATTTGGCTTGCTTTACAGATAGTTTCGAAGAACATCTTGCATTGCTGAGACAAATCTTTGATAAATTCAGAGAACACAACCTTACTCTTAACATTGAAAAATGTTCGTTTTGCACTAATTCAATATCTTTTCTAGGTTTCTTGATTACTCCCGAAGGTATCAAAAAAGATCCAAAAACCATAGAAGCGGTTCGTAACTTACCCAGACCCACCAATATTAAATCTTTACAATCTGTAATTGGTCTCTTTAATTGGTCACGAAATTTTATTCCTCATTTCTCGGAAAAAATGCAACCTCTTTTTCAGCTTCTCAAAAAGGGAAAACGGTGGCAATGGCTTGAAGAACACGAACAATCTTTTCAACAAGTTAAAGACGATATTTGTAAAGACGTTCTCTTGTCACACCCTGACTTGAATTTACCTTATTACCTAGAATCGGATGCATCCCGCTTGGGAGTCAGTGCAGTCCTATATCAGTACAGTGATGGACAGAAAAAGGTAATCCAGTTCGCTAGTCGGACTTTAACACCTGCGGAGTCTCGCTATAGTGTGAGTGAGATCGAATGTCTTGCAATCGTATTTGCGGTCCGAAAATGGCGTCAATTGCTAATTGGTCACCATGTTATTTTTATTACAGATCATAAAAATCTCAGTTGGTTAGATAAGGCCAAACCTTGGAACACTCGTCTTCTTAGATGGTCCCTGGAATTACAACAGTTGGAGTACGAAATACGTTTCCAGAAAGGTTCCGAGAACCTTTGTGCAGATGCGCTTTCACGTCTCTTCCCTTCCAAAGAATTACCAACTAAACGTGTTCATCTTTTACAGGCTATTCAAGATAAAATCAAAAATATTTCAGTTGAAGAGTTACAGAATGCACAAAAGGAAGATCCTGATTATCTCCCCATTATTTCTTTCTTAGCAGGCGAGAAGATAGAAGAGCTTCCAAGGAATTCACGCAATTGGGAAAAATTTTTCAAACTCGATAATGGTATTCTTTTATACAGAGATTTTCATTTTCCAGACTCATATAAAATTTGCACTCCCAGATCATTAGTGAATAACGTTCTCACAGCTTACCATGATGATTTAGATCACCCGGGAGTAGACAAAACGCTTCGGATCATCTCAAAATCATTTTATTGGAGCAAAATGAGATCAGATGTGAAGAAACATTTAAAGGATTGCGTGAAATGTATGCAATTTAAATCCGATCACCACCCACCAGCTCGTTTCTTGTCTACTAATCCTTATTCAGAACCTAGAGCTTTATTAGCCCTTGATTTTTTAGGCCCATATCCATCAGGCAAAAATGGTGCGCGTTTCGCACTAGTTACTGTTGATGTGTTTACTCAATATTGTACAGCTTACCCCTTGAAGAACGCCACTGCTACTTCAGTCATCAAGTGTTTATTTGATATATACATGCTACATTTAGGTATCGTGCAGGCAGTACTGACAGATAACGCTGCAGTGTTTCATAGCAAAAAGTTTCTATCTAAAATGCAAGAGTACAATATTAAAGTCCATCATACAACACCGTATCACCCCATGAGTAACATCACAGAACACTCTAACAAAATCCTTGTATCTACCCTTAGGTTATTATGTTGTCAGTCACATAATAAATGGGCCGAGAACCTGACGCAAGCAGTTCTGTTACATAACTACTCCATCGTCGAAAGTCTTGGTGTTTCACCAGCAAGTTTGTATCTTAATATTCATTTTTCTCGTCCCATTTTTAAGCATTTTGGTTTACAAGTATCTGAAGATTTCGATAAGGAAGACGGGATTAGTTGGTCTAATAAATTACTTATGGCAGACCACCGACGAAAAGCCATCATTGAAAAAAGGAACGCACGATGGAACGACAGTCAGCAACAGCGACGACGTTTAAAACAAGGAAGTTTGATTTTTCTCAAACAGCGTAACATCAGTAGCCTATTGAAAGGTGAAATATCAAAATTTTTTGATTTGTACCGAGGACCCCTTTTATGTGTTAAGGTCATTAATGACCGTGTTGTTGAACTTGTTGACCCTTCTTCAGGTGAATATTTAGGACTTCATTCGATAGACAGGACTAAGTTATGGGAACCTACCCCTGAAACCCGTGAAATTTGGATGGCCTTGGCACGTCGCCAACTACCAGAAGATCTTTTGCATGACCTTAATTTGTCACCTGTTAATGAAATTCAAGAACCAATCTCTTTTTCCCCTAGTGGGGAAGTCAACTTGTCAAACTCCGAAAACGACAAGTCCGATGAGAATAATTCAACTTCTTTACAGGTTAATAACTTATCAACCACCCGTTTGCTATCTCTTTATTTAGGAGATCCTTGGTTACATTATTACTTCAATTCCACATATTGGGCGCCTACGTGTATCCCATTAATCGCCCCTAACCTTACAGGTGGACTACAATTACGTAGAAGTTATACAGAGAGCAGGAATTAAAACAGATGTTAAGTGAGGTTAACTTCATTAAAAAAAAAAAAAAAAAAAAAAAAAAAAAAAAAAAAAAACTTTTTACACTGATACGAATTTTCTTTTAGGAAAGCAACGCATTTCTTTCAATTTTTCTTTTAACTGTTAGGTGATAGACATTCATTCATTTTCTTCTTTTTTGCTTTTAGTTGTGGATAAAACACCTGGACACGGAAAGAAGAACTACGCATTTCTTTTAAACTCATTTTTGCTTCCAGCTTTTAACTGTTCGGCAAAGAGTAGATAACATGTTTTTCTTTCTTTTTCTTGTTTCGATAAGGCAGTCGCCAGACTGTAGAACCACTTGTGTTTATGGTTACGAATAACGGGTGATATACAGCTGATTAATTCTTTTCTTTTTTCTGTCTTTGCTCCGTGTAGCACTTCACACCTCAGTCAGCTGTGCATTTGTGTTGCAAACCTTATCACTGACTTATTATTAGTTTAATGTTATTAATTTTTTCTTGTTTTCATTTCAGATGTTTGAATTTAGATCTTTTAGTAAATAATTAACGTAATCACATACGTAGGGAGATTGCATTTATCCAAAAGCAATTTGAACTAGTGGCGCAGTTCCGTATTCCTAGCTAGTGGGAAGATATTTTGGCGTTATAATATATATATTTTTATTGTTTTCAATTAAAAAAAAAAAAAAAATCTTTTTAGAATCCCTTCCTACTTTCCAAATTTTTAAACATGTTATCATACGTATGACCCACAATTAGTTTGATTTCCTTTTAAGAAAAGGAGAATGTATAGATAAGAAAATTTTTAGTTGTTAGTTATGTATATATTTCTGTATTTGTAAATGAAACTTAGTACGTAATCTCATGCGTAGAATATGAAACTTTACACTTATAATCAATGTTAAATTTATTTTTCAGTGTTAATCTTAGATTTTCGTTTTCATTTTGTAGTAACCCGTAACTAAGTATGCGTATTCTTAGGTTAAATATTTTGAGTATATTTTGATATTTAGTAACATTTCAGCGAATATTTTAACGTTTATGAATCGTAACTATATTGTGTACTTGTATGCTAATGAGTTGTAATGTTTATTTTTCATA